>NC_048595.1:80454385-81054385 GCF_003668045.3 Cricetulus griseus | reverse complement strand
CTAAACTCTGGGAACTCCCATCCTGGGGTCTGCAGGCAGATCGACTCAGCCCCTGAGGACCAAGCAACCCTGAATCTCCTGAGATCACTGAGCTACTTATGCCCCCATTCATGGCAGAGGTGAGCTGCTTTTGCCCCTGCCTTGGGGTCAAATTTCACCAGCCCACTCTGGGAACTCCAGTCCTGTGCTCTGCAGGAAGATCGACTTGATCCTGAGGACCAAGCAACCCTGAGTCTGCTGAGATTGCTGGGCTACTCCTGCACCCACTCAGGACAGAAGTGAGCTGTTCTGGCCCCTTCATTGGGCCCAACTTTCACCTGCCCACTTTGGGAACTCCTGTCCTGGGGTCAGCAGGCAGGTCGACTCAGCCTGCAACCCAGAATCTGCTGACATCTCTGTGCAAGTCTCGCTCACAACCATCTGGTGAGTGAGTGCCTCAGAACAGCCTGCACCAAACTTGAGACCCATCAAAGTAATGGACACTCTTGCACCCACTGGAAGAGAACCTTGGACCATACACACCAGGAAAGGAAGCAATACCACCTGCACTCACTGGAAGAAGAGATGGGAATATGAAAATATAAGAACACATCCAACTCAATATCCTTAGTCATCAGGGAAATGTAAATCAAACAACTCTGAGATACCATCTTATTCCCGTCAGAATGGCTAAAAATCAAAAACACCAATGACAGTTTATGCTGGAGAGGATGTAGAGAAAGGGGAACATTTCTCCACTGCTGCTGGTATTGCCAACTTGTACAGCCACTTGGAAATCAGTATGGTGACTTCTCAAGAAAATGGGAATCAGTCTACCACAAGATCCAGCAATTCCACTCCTAGGCATATACCCAAAAGAAGCGCATTCATTATAATAAGGACATATGTTCAACCATGTTCATAGCAGGACTGTTTGTAATAGCCAGAAACTGGAAGCAGCCTAGATGCCCCTCAACCAAAGAATGGATAGAGAAAATGTACATTTACACAATGGAGTACTACTCAGCAGAAAAAAAAACAATGGGATCTTGAAATTTGCAGGAAAATGGATGGAACTAGAAGAAACCATTCTGAGTGAGGTAACCCAATCACAAAAAATCAAACATGATATGTACTCACTCATATGTGGATTTTAGACATAGAGTAAATGATTAGCAGCCTGCAATCCACACTGCCAGAGAAACTAGTAAACAAGGAGGACCCTAAAATAGACAAACATTGTCCCCTCGAGAAGGGTAATGGGTCACAATCCCCTGAGCAAATTGAGAACAAGGGAAGAGGGAGGAGGGAGCTACAAGAATGAGAATGGAAGAAGAGGAAGGAAGCAGAGGTCATGAGGGATCAGAAAGTTTGAGTCAGGTGTAGATTAGAAGAAAGGATATGTGATAGGTAGGGTTTTAGTTGTGGGAGTGGTAGGGGAGAAAGGGAGGGAGAAGGGGCCTGGGATTGTCATGTAATTCAATCTTGTTTGTAATTCAAATAAAAAGTGATAAAAAGAACATATACAACAACAGAAACACCAATATAACACCACCAGAGTCTAGAGACTCTATGCCAGCAACACCTGAATATCCTAACACAGATGAAGCAGCAGAGAGCAACCTTAAAAACAACTTCATGCAGATGATAGAGACCTTAAGAGAGGAAATGAGAAAATCCTTCAGAGAAATGGAAGAAAAGACAAACCAAAAGATCCAAGAAATCAAGGAAAGCCAAGGAAATACAATTAAACAGCTGAAGGAAACAATTCAGACAGTTTAAGACCTGAAAACTGAAATAGAGACAATAAAGAAAACACAAACTGAGGGAATGCAGGAAGTTGCAAATCTGAGTAAACAATCAGGAACCACAGATACAAGCATCACCAACAGAATACAAGAGATGGAAGACAGAATCTCAGACACTGAACATAAACTAGGGGAAATAGATTCATCAAGCAAAGAAAATCTTAAATCCAACAAATCCTTAACACAAAATATCCAGGAAATATGGGACACTGTGAAAAGACCAAACCTAATGATAAAAGGTATTGAAGAAGGTGAAAAAAACCAACTAAAATGTGCAGAAAACATATTCAATAAAATCAATGAATAAAACTTTCCCAACCTAAAGAAAGATATGCCAATGAAAGTACAAGAAGCCTACAGAAACAAGAAACAGAGTGAACTGCAAAAGAAAGTCCCCTCTTCACATAATAGTTAAAACACCAAACATACAGAATAAAGAAAGAACATTAAGAGCAGCAAGGGAAGAAGGCCAAGTAACATATAAAGGCAAACCTTTTAGAATTACGCCAGACTTCTCAACAGAAACTCTGAAAGCCAGATGGACCTGGATAGATATTCTACTGACTCTAAGAGAATATGGATGCCAGCCCATACTACTAGACCTTGCAAAGCTTTCAATAACTATAAATGGAGAAAACAAGATATTTTACAACAAAACGAGATTTAAAAAATATGTAACCACTAATCCAGACCTACAGAAAGTACTAGAAGGAAAACTCCAACCTAAGGAAGTTAACTACACTCACAAAAATACAGGCAATAGATAATCACACTTTACAAAAGCCCAAAGGAAAAAGCAGGGTAAATCCACATACACTACCAGTACCAACAGCAAATCAAAATCAAACAAGAATAAGCATTCAATGGTCCTTAATTTTCCTCAATATTAATGGTCTTAACTCACCTATAAAAAGCCACAGACTAACAGAATGAATATGAAGACAGAATCCATCCTTCTGCTGCATACAAGAAACACACCTCAAATTCAAAGACAGGCGTTACATCAGAGTAATGAGTTGGACTAAAATATTCCAATCAAATGTACCCAAGAAACAAGCTGCAGTAGCTATCCAAATATCTAACAAATTAGACTTCAAATAAAATCAATCAAAAGAGATGAAAAAGGTCATTTCATATTCATCACAGGAAAAATCAATCAGGAAGAAGTCTCAATTCTAAACATGTATGCCACAAATACAAAGGCACCAATGTTAGTAAAAGAAGCATTACTAAAACTCAAATCACAAATTAGACCTCACACAGGTATAGTGAGAGACCTCAATACCCCACTCTCACCAATGGACAGGACTACCAGACCGAAACTTAACAAAGAGACAAAGAAACTAACAGAAATAATGACTCAATTGGGATTAACAGACATCTATAGAACTTCCCATCCAAACACAAAAGAATATACCTTCTTTTCAGCATCACATGGAACCTTCTCAAAACTCGACCACATTCTTGGCAACATAGCAAACCTCAACAGGTACAAAAAAATTGGAATAACACCCTGTGTCTTATCAGACCACCATGCTTTAAAGTTAGAAGTAAAAAACAACACAAATTGCAGAAAACCTACCAACTCATGGAAATTGAACAACATGCAATTGCAACATTCCTGGGTCAAGGAAGAAATAAAGAAAGAAATTAAAGACTTCCTAGAATTCAATGAAAATGCTGATACAACATACCCAAACTTATGGGACACTTTGAAAGCATTACTAAGAGGAAAGTTCATAGATCTAACTGCTCACACAAAGAAACTAGAGAATACTGAAACCAGAGAGTTGACATCACAGCTGAAAGCTCTAGAACAAATAGAAGCCAATTCAACTGGATGAGTAGACACCAGGAAATAATCAAAATGAGGGCAGAAATCAATAAAGTTGAAACAAAGAAAACAATTCAAAGAATCAATGTAACAAAGAGTTGGTTCTTTGAGAAAATCAACAAGATAGACAAACCTTTGCCAAACTAACCAAAATGCAGAGAGAGAACATGCAAATTAACAAAATCAGAAATGAAAGGGGGGTCATAACAACAGACACTGAGGAAATCTAGAGAATCTTCAGATCATACTTTGAAAACCTGTACTTCAAAAAATTTGAAAATTTAAAAGAAATGGACAATTTTCTGGACAGATATCACCAGAAATTCAAAAAAGAACTAATACCAATACTCCTCAAATTGTTAGACACAATAGAAGCAGAAGGTTCATTGCCAAACACTTTTTATGAGGCTACAATTACCTTGGTACCCAAGCCACACAAAGACACAACTAAGAAAGAGATGGGATGTTGAGATAAAGTCAAAAAAATCAGTAGCACTACTATATACAGATGATAAGAAGGCTGAGAAAGAAATCAGAGAAACATCACCCTTTACAATAGCCACAAACAATATAAAATATCTTGGGGTAACACTAACCAAACAAGTGAAAGACCTATATAGCAAGAACTTTGAGTCTTTAAAGAAAGAAATTAAAGAAGGTACCAGAAATTGGAAAGATCTCCCATACTCTTGGATCAACAGAGTAAAAATGGCAATCTTGCCAAAAGCAATCTACAGATTCAATGAAATCCCCATCAAAATCCCAGCACAATTCTTCACAGACCTTGAAAGAATAGTACTCAACTTTATATGGAGAAACAAAAGACCCAGGATAGCCAAAACAACCCTGTACAATAGGGGAACTTCCAGAGGCATCACCATTCCTGACGTCAAGATCTATTATAGAGCTATAGTCCTGAAAACAGCTTGGTATTGGCAAAAAAATAGGCATGTAGACCAATGGAATCAAACTGAAAACCCTGATATTAACCCACATGCCTACGAACACCTGTTTTTTTGACAAAGAAGCTAAAGATATACAATGGAATAAGGAGAGCATCTTCAACAAATTTTGCTGGCATAACTGGATGCTGGCATGTAGAAGACGGCAGATAGATCTACATCTGTTGCCATGCACAAAACTTAAGTACAAATGGATGAAAGACCTCATCATAAATCCAGCCAAACTGAACTTCTTAGATGAGAAAGTGAGAAATACCCTTGAATGAATTGATACAGGAGACAGCTTCCTGAACATTACACCTGTAGCACAGACACTGATATCGACAATTACTAAATGGGACCTCCTGAAACTGAGAAACTTCTGTAAGGCAAAGAACACAGTCAGCAATACAGAAAGGCAGCCCTGAGAATAGGAAAAGATATTCACCAACTCCATATCTGACAGAGGGCTGATTTCCAAAATTTACAAAGACCTCAAGAAGCTAGTCACCAAAACACCAAATAATCCAATTAAAAAGTGGGGTACAGAAATAAATAGACAATTCTCAACAGAACAATCTAAAATGGCTGAAAGACACATAAGAATGTGTTCAACATCCTTAGCCATCAGGGAAATGCAAATCAAAATGACTCTGAGATTCCATCTTACTCCAGTCAGAATGGCTAAAATCTAAAACACCAATGACAGTTTATGCTAGTGAGGTTGTGTAGAAAGGGGAACACTCCTCCACTGCTGCTGGGAGTGCCAATTCATACAACCACTTTGGAAATCAGTATGGTGATTCCTCAGGAAAATGGGAATCAATCTACCACAAGATACACCAATCCCACTCTTAGGCATTTACCCAAAAGAAGCACATTCATACTGCAAATATAACTGTTCAACTATGTTCATAGAAGCATTATTTGTAATAGCCGAAATCTGGAAGCAACCTAGATGCCCCTCAACTGAAGAACAGAAAATGTGATACATTTACACAATGAAGTACTACTAAGCAGAAGAAAATAAACAATGGAATCTTAAAATTCACAGACAAATGGATGGAACTAGAAGAAACCATTCTGAGCAAGGTAACCCAGTCACAAAAAGACAAACATGGCATGCAGTCACTCATATATGGATTTTACACATAGAGCAAAGGATTATCAGCCTACAATCCACACCACTAGAGAAGTTAGGCAACAAGGAGGAGTCTAAGAGAGACATAAATGGTCCCTCAGAGAAGAGGAAATGGACAAGATCTCCTGAGCAAATTGGGAGCATGGGGGAGGGGAGAGGGAGCTAGGAGAATGAAAATGGAAGAAGAGGAAGAGTGAAGAGGACATAAAGATCAGGAAGGTTGTGTAGAAGGAAGAATATAGGAGCACAAACTATAAGACACCATCTTAAAGGGAACCAGTATAGGTTTAAAGAGAAATCAGGCATTAGGGAAACGTCCAGAGATCTACAAGTATGATACCAACTAACCTAAGCAACAGTGGAGAGGCTACCTTAAATGCCCTCCCCTGATAATAAGATTGGTGACTAAATTATATACCATCCTAGAGCCTTCATCCAGCAGCTGATGGAAGTAGAAACAGATACCAACAGCTAAACACTGAACTGAACTGGAATCCAGTTGCAGGGAAGGAGAAGTGATGAGTAAAGTGGACAAGAACAGACTGGTGAAACCCTCAGAAACAGGTGACCTGAACAAGTGGGAGCTCTTGGCCTCCAGAGTGATCATTGGGAAACCACCATGGAACTTATCCAGACCCCATGAATGTGGGTGTCAGTGAGGAGGCCTCAGAAATCTTTGGGGATCAGTATTTATCCCTAGCATAGGTTGGATGTTGGGAGCCCACTCCACATAGAGGGATACACCCTCAGCCTAGACATACATGGGAGGGCCTAGGATCTATTCCAAAGGAGATGACAGATTCTGAAGATGCTGTCATGGAGGACCTCACTCCCCATGGGGAGCAGAAATGGTATGGGATAGGTAGGGTGTTAGTAAGGGGCAGGGGAAGAAGGGAGGGAGAGGGAACTGGGATTGACTTGTAAAACATTCTTGTTTGTAATTTAAATTTAAAACTGGAGGAAAAAATAAAATATGTATTCTGTACCACATAGATACCTATTCATGATTTCATTAGGCAACTGCTTTGAGTTCTGATAAGGGTGATTCTTTTAATTTCCACATTTATTAAAAGTTATGGCCAAAATGGGCTACCTGTGCAAATTAAAACTGGCAATGCTATCCCAGCACTCGGGAGGCAGAGGCCAGCAGATCTCTGTGAGTTTGAGGCCAGCCTAGTCTCCAGAGCGAGTGCCAGGATAGGCTCCAAAGCTACACAGAGAAACTGTGTCTTGAAAAACCAAAAGAAAAAAAACTGGCAATGCTTCAGCATATGTCCCTCATAAAATGAAACAGTTCTTTTCATATTACAACATTAAACATATTATAGGTGTAGTGTACAGTTCATTTAAAAATTAAAGTTGACTTTATAGTTGGAGCATGACCCTCTTCTTCTTTAAATACAAGCATGCTTGTTAAAGGAAAATTGAAAATCTGTGTCTCATGTCAGAAGATCCACCTGATATGGAATAGAAAACCATCAAAGTTAAGGGACTATTCTATTGTCACTAATATCATAATCCTTTGATTTTACGTTGACTCTTTAAAACTTTGGAGACTCCAAAGGTCACTGGTAGGAATGGTCACAGTTCACTGTAGAAAATGTAAATATTTTAAATGAGGTATGCAGCAAATTTTGGAAAGGTTACAGGACCACAATTTGTCAAGTACATCCAGAGGTTATAAACTTAATTCATAGTTACCTAATTCAGAAGTAACCCCACAATCATGTAAAGAAAGACAGATTAAGCATCTTTCTAGAATTGGTACTCTATATGACCATTAATATCACAAAAGAAATTTCAAATACATATATACATAAACCATAATTTTGATATGATATTTTATATCTTAAAAAGTTTTGTAGTTCCGGGGGCTGGAGAGATGGCTCAGAGGTTAAGAGCACTGACTGCTCTTCCAGAGGTCCTGAGTTCAATTCCCAGCAACCACATGGTGGCTCACAACCATCCATTATGAGATCTGGTGCCCTCTTCTGGTGTGCAGATATACATGGAAGCAGAATGTTGTACACATAGTAAATAAAGTCTTTTAAAAAAAAGTTTTGTAGTTCCAATTCATTTAAAAATTAAAGCTCACTTTGGAGTTGGAGCATGACTCTCTCCTTCTTTCAAATCCAAGCCTGCTTGATGGATGCATAAAGAAAAAGACAGGTAGATTTTGCTGACAACTTGGTCAAAGACTTTGGTTTTTCTGCATCCTGTCTGATAATACAATACTAAAAGCATCACAGTCTTCAATGCACTATTAGAGGAAGTAATTTTACATTCAGTTTCTAGAGGAGAAAACTGAGACTCAATAGGACAGGTGACTTAGACCATTCTGAGATGCTATACCATATATAGAGACATATATATCATATCATACAATATTAGAGTTTAGATGAAGAGCAACAGTCAAATGTCAACATGGTGTGCTGTCACCACATGATATGAATGGATGTAGCATCAACATGCTGTATCACTGAAGATGATAAAATAATATCTCAGACAATATTGCTTACCAGATTGTCACATAAAACGCTAAGTTTATTTAGCACACTTCCCACTACCCAGCCCAGTGCTTGGATTGTAAAAGCACACGCCCACACGTGGCTTTCATGTATATACTGATAAGGTAAATTCAAAGTCTTCATTCTTGCATAGCAAATGCTCTTACACATTGAACTAAGTTTTCTCTATTATCATTTCATTAATTTATACATTAATCATATCCAATGCACTTGCAGGTACATTCCATGAACTAAATGAAGGCTACTATTTAAATAAATTTCACTAGGATTTTAGACTTTTCCTACTCCATAATGCGAACTAGGATACCATATTACATTTAGTTAGCAAATTTCTTTAGATGATTCTGCTGTGCCATTTCCTCAGACTTGATTTTTGATAAAATTGAAGGTTTTGAGAAATTGACTCAGGCATTTTGTAAGATACCCTTGACTCTGAGTTTTTCCTACTACATTTCCTGTGGGAAATGGGTAACAAGATTTGGAGAGGATAACATCTCAGAGATGTGGTGTCGTTCTCATCATCTGACAGGAGGGAATGTGTCATTAACATTGCTGAAGATACTCATCTTGGTGTCCCAGACAAGTGTTTTCCAGGTTGAAAATGCATTGTATTTCAATCAACTTCTTGTAATGATTTAGAAAACCATCAATGTGGATGTTTGAGGTGTTTTATCCCATATAAGTTTTTTTATATTATATATTATATTTATATTATATTATATATTATAATATATATTATATTATATCCCATATAAGTTCTTATCTTGGTCCTGATGTCAACTTCATGTGCTACCTTAAATATCCACACTTTACATGTAACCTATGAAAAAATGTCAAAAAGAAAAAGACAGTCTTCTGGCATCTTATGTTTTTGGCAGATGCCAAATACTCTTTATTCATGGGAACATAACAACTGATGATATGTGATAAAATTAAAAATTTTATTATATATAACGTATACTATTAAACCTATTAAATGGAAATAAAATCACTATTCTAAGTTTTTGTAGTTTCTATTTTTATTTTTTGAGACTATAATATAATTGTATCATTTCTTCCTCACTTTCTTCCCTCTGAACCCTCCTGTTTACACCCCCTTACTCTTTTCAAATTTATGTCTTCATTTTCATTAATTGTTTGCACATAAGCACACACATACACACACATGCACACACATACCCACACTCACACACATGGTTATAAATTCAAAAACACAGATAAATCATTCTGTATAATGTTACTAGTATGTATATGTTATGTATACATTTCCAGAGCTCAGCATTTGGTATTAGAGAACCAGCTGTTGTGCTGACACCTGAGGAAGATGATTACTCCCTCTTTTGGAATCCTTTAGTTGTCTGTAGACTTTTGTCTAGGATTGAGGCCTAATGAGCTTTCCTCTTCCAAATTAGTATGTCTATTGTTACTATCTTTGTTTAGCTCATGTTTAGGCAGCCATGTTTGGGAGACTTCATGGCTGTAGCTTCTTTGATATTTCTAAGAGTCACAATCTCACAGTGTACTCCCTATTCCTCTCTCTATTAAAGTCTTTCAATCTCCTTTTCCCCAGTGGTCACTGAGCCTCAATTTCAGGAATTGTGTTGGAGACATATCAGTTGGCACTGCTATCTACAACTTTTATATTCTGTATTTTTATCCATTTGTTTTTAACTATTTTTATCAGTCATAGTTCTGGAAGAAAGAAAAATAGGTAATACAAATAATGGGACAAAGGATCTAGTAAGAATGGTGAGGGTGGAGAGCAAAGGGACTCTAAGCTGGTGTTTAAGACTTCTTGGTCTAGTTTGATCAAAAGCCTACATCTCATCTAGAACTGAAGAGCATGAGAAGGGAACCTTGAGACAGATTTTTTCGGGAAAATGACTTTCAGAAAGGTATTAAGACATCATCTAAAGAACCACCCAGTCCATGACAAACCTGTAGGCAAGAAACCAACAAAGCAAATAAATCTCTAACCTCAAGATAACATTTCCCTGTAATATGCCTGATTCCCACTATAGTGGGAAATTACCAATACGGATTCAGGTAGAAATATAAGGGTATTTAATAGGGAAAAGCCTTACTTACAAAGCAACCTAGCCAGCCGGCGTGGCAGCAGCCTGTACAGCAAGAAGCAAAGTGAAACCGAAAGAGCAAACGCAGTCACACTACGTCACTCTGACCACGCCCTCACAAGCATGATCAGGCACACCTGTAGCCAGCCCCTAAGTAGGCATGGCTACAGCTTCCCCTACATCCCACCATGTGGGAAAAGAAGCTGTAGTTTGGATGATAAATGTTTCCATAGGCTCAACTATTTAAGTACTTGGATTCCATTTGTGAGTGTTCTTTGTGAAATTCTTATGAGGTGAAGCCTTGCTGGGGAAGTACATCACTAAGGTTCTTTGTGAATTATAACCATGCCCCACTTCTAGTTTGCTCTCTCTGCTTTGTTTTTTATCATTCAAGATGTGATGTCTTAGCTTCTTCCTGCCCCATGCTGCCTCTTGCTGTCCTGTTTCCCCACAGTAATGTATTCTTCCTCTTCTGAAGGCACAAGACAAAATAATCTTTCTTTCTTTCTTTCTTTCTTTCTTTCTTTCTTTCTTTCTTCCTTTCTTTCATTGCCTTAGTTCATGGTATTTTATCACAGCAACAGAGAAATAACATGAGAAGTTAAGAGAAGGATGGAAAAGGTCTTGGATTTTGATGAATCCTTAGAATCACTAATTACATCCGGTCTGGTACAAAAATATATCTAGAGGACCATAGGATGATAGTTTGTATACCTGCACTTTAAATAACATGAGCCACAATCAATTCAGGACTATATATACCATTCCCACCATGATCTAATACATTACTAGAATATTTGCAAAATCAGAGCTCTTAATGAGTTCCCAGACAACCTATGTCAAGGTGGAATAATTCTAAGAATTAGACTCTATGTACCATGTCTTTTAGTTTATTATCTAAAACACTTCTGTTTTCTTTTCCAGACCTTGAAATACATGCAGCTACTTATACTCCCCAATACAGACACTCTCTAAATTTCCCATTTCTACTAAATAATCTAAGTTCTCTTAAGGCTGAGTAGTATTTTGCTGGAGAGATGGCTCAGTGGTTCAGAGTGATGAATACCTTTGCAGGGGAATGTAGTTCAGTTCTCAGGACCCAGGTAGCATGACTCACAACCTCCTGTACCCCAGCTCCAAGGAATCCAATGCCCTCTTCTGGCCTCTCTGGCACTATTGCACATGGGTTCGGGTACATACACCCTCATACTCATAAATAAAAAATAAAAATAGGTTTTAAAGTTTAAATAAGAGATTATCTAAGAATTCCTCCAATTGTAGAGATTTGTAGAAACAAACCAATTCTCAGAAAGATTATTAGCAATTAGTTCCACTGATGTTGTAGTAAGGTTGAAATATATCACTATTGACAGAGACAAGAAAAGACCTCAGTAGGGAAGAATCAGAAGGCTGACTGTCTTTACCAGAGTCATAGCCAACAAAATGTCCATCAAGATAGCATAAGGGCACATGACAGTCAAGAGAACAATTGTCCATTGCATAAAATGCTTGCATTTCAAATGGAATTTTAGGAGAGAAATGTAAAAGGAAAAAGGCAGTTTTCAAATGTTCCTTACATTTGACTAACCTTCAATATGCTTTATGTCATGGTATTGTGTCAAAAACATCATTAGGGCTATTTCAAATACTAGTTCAGTTCCTAACCCAAAGTCACACTGTCCTACCACAGTTCCAGGCACATTCTGGACGTACAGCACACAAATCTGAAGGAATGATGCTTAATTAGCTTAAGTGCTGAACTAATTTTCTAGAAAGAACTCCCTGACCACTCTCTGTTTCCTGGCACAATTGTTGGACATAGACAGGAGTCAGCCAGCTCTCCTATTTTCATCTTCCAGTCGGTAGGACTCATTTGAGCACCTGAATGAAAGTCATTTTATATTCTGTAATGACTATAACTCACTTTCTATTACTTAATAAATGTGATGAATAAGAGAGGCCCTATGTAGCCAGATAGCATTTGCAAATGGGCCAGTGTGACTTGACAGATGGATCTGGAGCCGGAAGCAGGTACTGAGATGCAGGAGGCTGCAGGTATTGGCAGAAACTGACTCCCAAGCCATTCTTCTCTCCTTGGATGGTGATCAATGAGGATTTTTAGCTGATTGGAAAATCTGAAAGATGGTGCTGACATTTTTTCCCTGCTTTTGGCACTGTGTGTATTGTCTAAAGAATAGGATTCAGTGTGTTTCTTCACTCTTCCTATGTTTCTAGCAGTTTTGTCACATTAGAAAAACCACTTAGAGCACTGAAAATACAGTCATGAGACTGTAAAACCTCCTATAAGCCTTTCCTGGAAGCTGGGATATTTAGAGGAAACCACCATTTTTTTCTCATTTCATCTTATATTCTTTGTCAAACTTACAAGACATTTTCAGTGACTCAAGAAGAGGTGGCCCGGGTTCCTGGAACACTTTGCTCAGAACAGTCTAACAGGAAAACCTGGGGTGTAAGCAAGGGATCCAGGTTGCATTTTAAATACATACTTTAAAAAATTTTGGTCTGTTTGTTCTTTCTTTGTATCTTCTCTATATTCTTGGGAAGATAGGGATATACTAGCAGGAGGGCTGTTGCAGAATTCACTCTTGAATGCAGAGATTCTCTATTCTAATTGCTCATTAGAATCTTATAGAAAACTTATAAAAATAAAGATGTCTGGTTACATGACTATATGTGGGACTTGGATATTTAAAGAGAACACTAGTAGGAAGACATTTGACTTATTCAGAGTAAAAGGTTCAAGTATTCAGATATATAGATGTTTTGGGGGGTTATTCTAAATGACCCATTGATTGGGAATTTAAAGCTCAGAGAACCGTGATCTTCCTCAGGATCAAAAAATTTTGAGGAGAATTCAGGGCTCAGGGAATCTAGGTCATAATATTTCTCATATTGTTATTAACTGTGACTGAAATTACTCATAGGTTTCCAGAGAAGGCAACAGAATTTAAAAGATCTACACCTTCACACAACAAATCAAAGCCAGCTTAGTGCTAAAGCCCACCTTTACACTGACTTGCAAGATGATTACCAATGTGCAGCACTGTCGATCTGATTTAATTTGAAAGGTATTCCTAGGATAATTTGATAAAGTATCTATTAAGACAAGTAAGATTGGAGAATGGAGGGACTCTAAGTTCATATGATGCTGTCTAGATCCTGTCTTAATATGAGCCTTCATCCTATCTAGACCTGAGAAGTGAGAGAAGGAACCAGTGAGGCAAATCCTTGTGGGAGCACCAGCTATGGACTCATACACTCACTGCAATCAGACAGGCAACTAAACTGATCCAGTTGGGAGCTGAGAAGTAATGAAAAATCCTGACCACTCCATGTCTTTAAATTCAAAATCAAATTATTTTAATGTGAGCATTAACAGGTCGACAAGGTGAATTGTCCTATAGCTTCTGGATTGCAATTCCCTTTGGCTTTAATCTCAAAGGATGTGTCAAAAAATAAAATGTCACCCTGGGTTGAGGAGATGCACTGGGTGCTCTGATCAGACCTTCTGCCTTTTATCTGATGCTGTGCTTTGTGTTCTAAATCTAAATTCAAAGATTGGACATAGTGAATTGAGAGATAAACATTTACAGTAACAGTGAGAACGCCATGAAGCCTGCCTCATGCTTTACTAATATTGCAAGACATAGACTCCAGAGAGAGAGAGAGAGATTGAAAAATGATGCCATTGTTAATCTGAGTTGAAGGTATGTGTATGATCTATTTTAACAAGCTTCAGCTTTTTCCACTACAAAGATTAGAATAATAAACAAGTTATTTCAAATGTTGTTAAAGTAAATCAAATAGCAAAACATATGGTGAATGTTTAGCTCAGTGCCAAGTACAGGGAGGACTCCTTTGCAGGCGCTCCTGTTTTTTTATGCTGTCACATTGCTCCACATCCCAAAGGAAAGCATTTGCTGAGTTCTTGAGCATTCAAGAACCAGATACTTGCAAATTGTTTCTTCTGCCCTAGCAAGCAAAGTCCCTGGAGTGCAAATCCATGTGAATACCTCTTGTGGAAAGCGTCCAGTAGTAACTTCTGACTTACAATGCACCACAGGTTTAGAGCTAGCTGCCTAGAGTGAACTTGAGGTTAGTGAACTGGTAGAGGGTCATTCTGAGACATAAAAGCTCATTTTTGTCATGTATTCTTCAGAGAAAAGTAATTATAGGAAGAAAGTAAAGGGATTCAGAAGTTCAAAATCTTCATGCCTCTGTAAGTAGCATAAGTGAAAGTAGTTAAAAAAAAAAACAACAACAACAACAAAATCAAACCTGTCTCCTTTCTGTGTCTGTCTTACCTGGCTTGCCCTGGCTCCATCCCATCTATCATTGTCTAACTGACTTAAGAAAGGGCATGTATCTATGGAGTGATAGGGTGGATGCCTTTATCAAACTGTTGCCATCCCCATTAGGTATTTCTCTTATTGCTGTGACAGCATAATTGACAGCATGCAACTTGAGTGGGGGATGGTTTCTTTTTCTGCACAGTTTGAAGGTACAAATGGTACAGTCCACCTTGGCAGGGAGCACATGGTAATAGAAGGAAGTATCCAACATAGAATCAGGAGCATGAGGCTACATGCATGCATCTGAGCAGACCAGGGAACAGGGAAAGGAGCCCATCAGTGTGTGCTTGGGTTCCTTCTTTTTCATTTGTAAATCACTTGGAGAACCTACTCATGGGATGGTAACACTGCTGCTCACACACAGTTCAATCTTTCCTCCTTAGTAAACCCTCTATAGAGATGTACTCCAGGGCATGCTTATGGGTGTATCTCCTAGGTAATTCCAAATCCAGTCATCTTGACAATGAAGATTAACTCTCACAGAATTCCAAACTATCTTACATGAGTTCACTTTAGATGCTGCCAAAAAGACAAAATTTAATAAGCAACAGAATTTACCTTGGAAATAAAACTCTTCCATTCCCCTCATTCGGGCCCAGCTACAGGGAAAGAAAGCACATGCTTGCATCATCCTTCCTTGGCCACATTTGAATGTGAACTACAGTTACATAGCCTCTTCCTGCCCTGGGTGCGGTCTTTATTGATAACCACAAGGTGGCACTGCAGATTAAAGTGAAATCCGCAAACCTGCTTTCGTGGCCCAGGTGAGGCTCTTGTTCTCTTACCATACCCGGAGTTAAGATGCTGTCCCCATCTGTTCATTTTACAGATGGTGACTCTGAGGTTTGACACAAGGCACACACACTACCTAAGAAATATTTTGTGTAGACCATAAATCTGCTCCCTGCACTAATCAAGAAACAAAATGCATTTCCCTCTATAAGTGCCCAGGTTGTACAAATTCTCCTCCAATGTAACAAAATCTGTAAGGCACCTTGGTCATTTTTGATGAATAATTTTCCGTACTGAAATGTATGTTATAAATTAGAATTTACACACCAGGGAGACTGGGATTATGCCCACTTTGTTTGCCACATAGAAAGGTCTGGGCTTGTTTTTACAAAGTGTGATTTTATGATTCCTCATATGTGAAGATAATTTCCTTACAGGGAAAATTACTTCAACCTTGTCTCTAAATTACTCAACTAAAAAGTACTTATTGTGATCCTCATTTGTTCAGGCTCTAAGCAACTGCCTTCTAAGAGGGTCTTTCTTAGAGCTGAGAACATGACAAATGAGTCCCAAGGACTCTACTATTCTCATAGGTCTGCTCTTGTGTCACATGTTGACTTCTGGAGATTTTATTTTTTAGGAAGATTATGGATGTTTGGTGCACAGTTTCATTATTATCCTCTCCTGCACTGTTCCCACACAGAGACACTAATTCATCATTGCTCCTGACTCCTAGAGAAGCCAACTGATTTCTGGAATTCAGTGGTGGAATCTAGGATCCTGGTTGAGTTTCTTGGCATTTTTTTTCATGGTTTTAGAGAGGAATCATGTCTCTCCACTCAAGCTCCTTGAAAATGTTATTTTTCTTTGGGTCTCTGCTTCAGAGCCTCACCATTATGTCATTTTAGGCTACCTGATGCTTTCTTAAAGCTTATTAGAAAGTGAATTGCAGGGGAATTGGGATTGACATGTAAAACAAGCTTGTTTCTAATTTAAATAAACAAATAGGAAAAAAGAAAGTGAATTGTATTTTCTGATGATCCTCTCTAGTTCTTAAGTATAATATGTGCTTTCCAATGTCCAGTCATTGGTTGTCCAACAAGAAGCCAGTTCTCAGGAAATTTACATTTGTTCTTTGGATATAAGGCTGCAACTTAGGGATGAATAAAGGTCATCATGTTCTAGAAAGTTTCTCTTCCATCAGGGAAGAAAATGTCAGTGTTTCTTAGAGGGGAAACAATAAAGGACAAATTTATCCAGGTAAGGTTTTGATCTTGCTTCATACATATTTTATTGCTCAGATAAACCAAATGTCTCATTCAGCACTCTCGATTCTGTGGAGTAAAATCCAATTGTGGACAGATAATCAAAAACATTTGAAATTTTCATAGCAAAAAATGTGTGAAGAAAGAAGGCTCACCAGTGTTGATGAGGGAAACTAAGTTGAGATATGCTGATTTGTTCTTTAGGCTGTCTCAGAGGATTCATCCTTGCCCTAAGTATGTTCTAAGTTTTGTCTGCTAAGTTACAAAGGGGTGTGACTGACAGTTCTTTAAATCTTGAGTTATTTACCTCTAAAATATCCCCTACCAACTCCTCCTTACGTTCTGAGCCTTCCCTTCTGGCTGAGTTCTCTTTCGGTTCATTTCCTGAATCCTCCTGTATTCAGGATATTTAAGTCCTTCATTATCTACTCCAGTTTCCCAATGTTCTTTTCTAAAGACTCATGGCCAGAACTGTATGAGCCCCATATAAGTCCACCATACAAATTCATCTCTGTCCTGGCTGGTTTTTATGTCAAGTTGATATAAGCTGGAGTTATCTGAAAAAGGAAGGAATCTCAACTGAGAAAATACTCCATAAGATCTGGCTAAGGCATTTTCTTACTTGGTGATTGATGGGGAGGACCAAATCTATTGTGGGTGCTGCCATCCCTGGGTTGCTGGTCCTGGATTCTTTAAGAAAACAGGTAAACAATCCAGTAAGCAGCACCCCTCCATGGTTTCTGTATCAGCTCTGCCTCGAGGTTTCTGCCATGCTTGTGTTCCTTTTCTGACTTCCTTCTTACCATAGGCCATTAAGACAAATACCATATTTTTTATCCATAGAAACAGAGCTTTTGAGATTGAAAATAGTAGCTCCTGAGTCATGCAATAGAGTCCAGATATGTAGATGTTGAATATGGATTCAGGGCCCTTGACCTTAATGTTCCTCATGATTCTTACTAACTCAGAGATGTTTCTAAGATATCATGTTAATCTATAATATGACCATTTGTGAAGTTCTACTGTAATTCTATCTTACATAGCAATTATGAGTGTTCCTATATTTCAACCAGGATTGATTGCTTTCTTAAGCTTGGGTTTCAGAGAAATAGGACAATGATAAGTTAATGTATGGAAATGCACAAGACCAAATGTATGACAGTGTGTACATACATGTGTGTTTAATCAACACTAATCTCCTCTGTAATTCAACAAAAACCCAGTGGGGCAAAATTAGAATCAACACAGTTCTTCCCTCCTCTTCATTTCAGAAGAGTGAAAATTTCCATTCACAACAATGTTCCCAAAGTTTAAACAAAATTCACATCGTATCAATATAAACTATCTCATGAGTAAAAACTGAAATTATGTGGTTTGTCAAGATGTTAAATATGTAAATCACTGTTTTACTCTCTCAGTTAGCAATAATTTATGTTTACTGATGAGTTAAAATTGACCAAGAGCTATTGAATTTAATTTCATATTTAATTCTTCCAGTAATCATACAAGGTAGATATTATAATCTCCACTTAACAAATACAGAAATCAGGGTGTGCAGATGATCACAAATTACCCAACCATGGAGTGACAGGGCTAAGACATGCAAAAATCAAGTCTACATGACTAAAATATGATGTACAAGTTCTTAGAATTTTCCACAAGAGACCACAGCTACTTTTATGCCTTGAACATTGTAAAATACTCCTTATGCCAGCAACTATCAAGTTCCCAACAACCTTGGTTCTAAGGATCTCTTAATTTAAAAAAAAAAATCAATTGTTAGAAATGAGACCAAACATAAGAAATAAAAAGAAGACTTAGGCATTGCCATTTCATTGACATCTGGAAATTATAGATTACAGCTTATCTCTCTGTGAATCTGTCACTAAATCTTACATGCAACTTTCATGTCTTTGCTGAAGTCACAAGAACTTTTGTCCTGTTATCTTGGTAAGCAATAATGATTAGGAGCATTTGAAATATTGTCTCAGGCAGTTCCTAGATTTCCCAGGAGACTCTGTACTTAGATTGTATCTATACCTGGAGTTAGAATGGATTCTTTGGGTAGCCACATAAAAATCACTATGCATTTCATCCTATAGTTTAAGCAATATGGTATGATAAGAAGTGACTTTAACCACTTTCTAGTTAAAGCTGTTTCAATTGTGGGTAAAAATGCTCTGTCTAAGATTCTTCAGTAGGTCAGCTATGAAGATGACCCTTTGACTCATAACCAAAAAAAAAAAAATTCTTGTATTACTCAGTGGAGCTTCATTGAACTTCCACATAATAGCTAGGCCCTGAGTAATGATGCTTAGGAAATAAAGTAAGTCATAGATTAGCCCTTTAGATTGAGTAGGAAAACAAATCAGATAATTGAATTAAAGTACATGCAACCAAACCTATGATATAAAATAATGACAATAATTTATTGAAAGGAATATGAAACCTTGGAATGCTAAGAGGAGATGGTGTCCTTTTTCTAAAGATGTTAAAAGAAACAGAATTGCACACATTCAGTAATAAACCAAGGTTGTGATCGGCATGCAATAAGATTTGAGTGAGAGGCATAATTAAGAGGCTGTAGGCAATTGAAGGAGAAATGTCCACACTAGCTTAGGTGGAAGGAAACTGATGTCTCAACAGAGTTACTGAAGAAAGAAAAGAGAGGGATGCAAGACAGAAGAATATTTACATAGCTGGAGAAGATTGTGTCACATTGAGCAGCTATCAGGACAGTTTATGTGGAGAACCATGAGATTTCAGTATTAACTGGCAAATTTCAGAAGTCTCAGATTCTGAAGGCTCTTGGTAAGATATTTCAGGAAAATCTGACTATTACATTGAGGGAATGAAGGAAAAAACTAGAATGCTCTAAGCAAAGGAGATGAGTTGATTAGATTTTCATTTTATATTAAGACTTTGTTTAATAAGGGTGGCTCGATGAACTGTGAAAATAGACAAGTATCCCACAACAATGATTTAAAAGAGCCACTAATGTGCAAGTATGAACACTCACTAAGTGGTCATTGAGGCTCAAGTTTTAACTTCAGTAACATCTCCATGAGTATACATATGTTCACATCCACTTAATGTGTGAGCAGGTACACAGATATACATATCAAATATGTTACAATACATGATATATGTATATGCAAATGCATATGCACATACATACAATATATGTTAGATTAGAATGTCACTGTCAAACATCCTACAACAAAAATGAGAAGCAACCTAATTTCCCACCTCTCTCCCCTGATTCAATACTACCTTCATACATGGTACTTGCTTTCTAAGCAGCTATAGGTTCCTTCCCTCAGTATTCTCCACTCAACATTCAGGACCTTGCCCTAGCTGGAAAACAAGTCTCCACAACTAGTTGTATAGGGTGAGAGTCTTCCTAAATAATATTTCCTGCCCCAGAGCCTATTGTACTCTACCATATTTGGCTGTTTCAGTCACTATACATTTTCGTATTCTTAGCTCCAATGTTGTTTTTATTCTTTATTTTTGAATTCTTTTTATATGTCCTTAAACAAAAGTTAAGCAATGATGATTATCTGTCATGTTAGAGGCAATTATTAATATTTGTAGAAAGCATTAAAAAGCAAATTAGTAAAAAAATAAAGCATAAAATAAAAGCGGCATATTAGGATCATCACAAGCATCTTGCTTACACTGTATTTGAAGCCACTCTGATACGTCTACATATACTCCTTACACCAACTGGTCACCAAGTTTCCAAGTATTCTTGCTGAAGCATGAATGACCCCACTACAGAATTTGCATGAAATCTTTGGGAGAGATGAACGTGTCCATACTCCTGGCTATGGTGGTTTGAACTTAATGCTAAGTTATGACAGTCACATGCCAGGATACTGAGAAAGGTTAATTTTCTGGGTTTCATCTTGCTAGTAATTTCTTGGGCTTTAACATACTTTAGTCACTTCCCAAGAGAACAATTGTTATGGATATCTTCACAAATGTAGTATACATAGTGAAGGCAAAGTAAATAATTAATATTTGAAAAGCTTCCAAATGTTAAATTACTGTAGAAAGTCGAACCCAGTCTCACAAACTGTTCTGACATTTTTTTCTTCTTTCCTATATGCCCTGATTTTATACTATTCCTTTGCATTTCTAACTTATTTGGATCCAATCTATTCTATTTTTTTCTACTCACATTTTTCAAGTGATACTTTAGGCTACAAACTATCAGGGATTGTGATTGTAGCAGGAAATAATTTGTGCCTTCAATATCTCAGTACAATAAAATATGTGTACAGAAACAATCTACATTAATTACTGTGTCTATTCTATTCAGTCTGTGGCAGTGTTCATGTGTATAAAAAGGAATATCTTCCACAGTGTCAAAATTATTTTCTGGGTGAGTGAAGAAAATAAGCTCTGATTGGAAAGATGAGTAAGAGCTAGAAAAGCTTACAGATGACTTCATTCTACAAAGTCAGAACTGAACATGGAAGGTGATGGGTGATGGCTAAAATGAAATTATATCTTCAAGAATTTGTGGTTAACACCAACTTATAGTCTAAATAAAAGAAAAAGGACCACTTCTTCTCAATGATGTGCCTGTCATCCTTCATTTCTTCAAAGTTCAGTCAATCATATTAAGAAATAAGAGGGAGCAGAAAGATTACAAGTACAATAGACAGTGGGTGACTACAAGGAAACTGTTTATCTAACAATGTGCAGTAGCACACATGAACTACCACCAGTTGTGACAGCATACATAAAACCTATGCAGAGTTAAGCCAGACAGAATCCCAGAATAGAGGTGGGGGTGAGCATAAAAATACACCCTGAACTAACCTAGAATTGGCAATTGACAGCTGCTAGAAGAGGGAGTGGGTTTTCTTTAAGGGTGTGGCTCTTGGTAGGTCAGCTACATTCTAGCAAAAGTCACATATCCAAGAGTATAAGGGCATTACTAATTGTACTGGATGTGGATTTTTTTGTTATTGTGATTCTTTTTTATCATTTGAATTAGAAACAAATTGATTTACATGACAATCCCAGTTCCTTCTCCCTCCCTTCCTCCCCTACCACCCCCCCAACTGAAACCCTACCTATCACAAACCCTTTCTTCTATTCTTCACCTGACTCAATCTTTCTGCTCCCTCATGACCTTTGCATCCTTCCTCTTCTTCCCTTCTTATTCTCATAGCTCCCTCCCCCCACTTCCCATGCTCTCAATTTGCTCAGGGGATCGTGACCCATTTCCCTTCTCCAGGGGCAATGTTTGCCTATTTTAGAGCCCTCCTTGTTTACTAGTTTATCTGGCAGTGTGGATTGTAGGCTGGTAATCCTTTACTCTATGTCTAAAATCCACATATGAATGAATACATATCATGTTTGTCTTTTTGTGATTGGGTTACCTCACTCAGAATGGTTTCTTCTAGTTACATTCATTTCCTGCAAATTTCAAGATTCCATTTTTTTTTCTGCTGAGTAGTACTCCATTGTGTAAATGTACCACATTTTTCTCTATCCATTCTTTGGCTGAGGGGTATCTAGGCTGCTTCCAGTTTCTGGCTATTACAAATAGTGCTGCTATGAACATTGTTGAACAGATGTCCTTGGTGTATGAATGTGCTTCTTTTGGGTAGATGCCTGGGAGTGGAAGTGCTGGATCTTTTGGTAGACTCATTCCCATTTTATTCAGGAGTTGCCATACTGATTTCCAAAGTGGCTGTACAAGTTGGTACTCCCACCAGCAGTGGAGAAGTCTTCCCCTTTCTCGATGGATGTGGATTTTTTTTACAGGAAAAGAATACACAAATTTTGCGAATAGAAAGGGGTATCTGAGAGGATTTAGAGGAGGGGCAGTGAATACATGTAAATACATGTACATGTAAATACATGTACAAAATTCTCACAAAACTAATCAAAATGGGGAAAGAAATAAGAATGAAAGTCCCATTGTATACAATGAATATCTTTAGTTAAAATAATTCAAAATGAAAGTATTTCCTCATTACTCAGAATTTCCAAGTATATTGATCATAATTCCTTGGTAAAGCAAAGTCCTTAAGAAAAGTGACCATGTCTTAGTTGTCTTCAGAATTGCCATATGAATAAATACCCTTTCAATAAAGCACTTTGCCATATTTAAAATATCATTGAAACAAAAAACAATTCTGTATATAAAGCAAAAACATGATTATTAATGCATGAGGATAATAACAGGACTTCGAGATATACAGACAATGACTAATAGATATAAATAGAGATTTCAGCACTCTTCCTTCAGTAATTAATGGGACATGTAGGCAGAAAATCAGTAAGAATGTAAGAAACTCAAACAACACTACTAATGAATTAGTTCCAACTGACATTTATACAACATGCCACCCAACAGCAGAAAACACTTTTTTCATGTATACAAGGCCTGCTTGCCAAGATAAACCATTTTCTCAACAACAACAACAAAAAGACCAATAAATTTAAAATGGCTGCAGGAGGTAAAAACAAGGACATACTCCGGCCTTATCTCAAATGTAAACTCGCTTTATTTGCATTATGTCATTAAAAACTTCAAATTACTATCACAAGAGTTTAAATCGTTTTATTAACTCACTGTGAGACTTCTAGCAACATTCACTGTGTGTTTTTACAATGGAGATTCCCCCCAAATAAGTGTATGTTTCTAAGTAGATATTTCTCTAAAACTTTTCCCACTATTACTCATGAAAGCAATTCTTATTATTTAACACATAGCACATTTAACACATACACACATGCACATACACACATGCACACACACACACACACACACACACACACACACACACACACACACTTGCACAACACATTAATGAATGTCTTAGATGAATTTTAAAGAAATATATGGTATTTATGGAATATGTGATGATAACTTTTACATTTCTAGCTTTAAAATATGCTTTCTTTCCACACTGCATAGTGCTTTTGGGGTTAGAATTTCTTAGCCTGTATAAATACCTACATTTAGCTAGTTTATTGCAATATAAGATGGGTATATAGAGACAGCATAGTTTTCAATGATTTGAACTGTGTAATGACATTTCCAGGTCATTAGGTAAGTGCAAAACTAAGAGTACTTGGATTTTCAGACAAGTATAAGAAACATGTATTTGACCAATGCAAAATGTTTATGAAATGTGAAATAACAAAGTGGAATTGATGTAGAACCCAGATTATAACCTCACTTTTACATTTGAAAGTATAAATATTTAAGGTGATTATTTGAGGTATCAATAATACCACAACAGTTATTTAAAGTAGTCATAAGTTTGCAACTATATCTGACCTACTTATAAGGTTAAGAATATTCAATGGAAGGTGATGCGACAACTGCTGGAGGGCCGAGGAGGCTGAGCGGCGGGTCCTGTCCTTGCCATGAGGTCTCAGCAGGCGCTGGTGTCCGGGAAGGTGTTCATTCAGTGAGATTACAGCAGCAGCACACGCTGCCAGTTCCAGACCAAGTTCCCCGCGGACCTGGAGAATAGGATTGATATAGACAGCAGTTTGACGAAACAGTTCGAACTCTAAATAATCTTTTGCATAAGCAGAGAAGCTTGGGGGCAAGTCATATCTTGAATGCTGCTTGGCTTGTTTAACAGCATATACCATCTTCCTATGCATGGAAACTCATTATGAGAAGGTACTGAAGAAAGTCTTCAAATACATTCAAGAACAGAATGAGAAGATATATGCTCCCCAAGGCCTCTTCCTAGCAGACCCCATTGAGAGAGGACTCCAAGTTATTGAAACCACCATTTATGAAAACAGGGGTGTGAGCAGTGGAAGATAAACCATAAAATTAAAAATCCCGCCTCCAGTTGGGACCTTCGTCTATCCACTGGCCGATGGCAGAGTGTCCCTACCTCCTCTCCAGAGCGTCATTCTCTTTTATCTGCAGCCAGAGCCATGGTGCCACACCTGGAGTGACTTCTTGTCACTCAGCATCCACTTCGTGTCTCCCAATTGTGTAGGACTCTGTAATCTTTTGATTTGTTCCCAAGAAAATACAAGGAAGCATTCACTTTTTAAAATTCAAAGCCATTTAATGAGCAGTTGGTCATCTCAAGTAAAGTTTTTCTTAACTGACACAAGTATCATTGGTTCTGTTCATTCCTTAGGACAGTTCCCTAGGTGACTTTATAATTCAACAAGTCATTTCTTAACAAAGTTACTCCCCTAGATTAGTGACAGGCTTTGAGGGTGTGTCACACCTGTGGTTTGGCTAATGCACCACCCACATCTCCAAAAGCTACCGGTCTTGATATGATTCTAACCTCAAGATTGATTTCTGCTGTTGAATTTCAGAAACCGAAGATCCCAGAGAGAATAACATATGTCATTTGTTTTAGTAGTGCAGTTATTATTAAAGCAATATTTAATGCAATTCAGGTTATTTCTTTGAAAGTATTTATGTTAATGTGCATTACCTCGAAATGTGGGGAAGATGTTGTGTGTGTTGCTTGTTCATTACACAAATAAGTAAGCACAATAAAGTAGATGCTCAGCCATCAGATATGCCTGTCCCTGCTCTGCCCCAAGTGTGTAATAAGCAAGTGTCCTAATAAGCAAGTGACATTTAACTTTAGTTTTGTTACAAATATAACTTAGGAGAAAAAGTTGATAGGAATTATACTCTTTGTTGCTAATTTGTAACATACTCATAAGCTGATTAATAGCATCATCACATACAGTATTCAGGGTACAGAAATCTTTTGATTGCCTCTTATGTTCTGGCTTCCAAATTGAACTTACAAGTTCAAGTCAATTTTTCCAGCTCTTTATCTCTATACTCTTAGTATTGGAATTTCTTATGTCCTTTCTTTTAGGAGTTTGAAAGCACTGTATTTGGGAGAAAGATAAAAAAATCTAAGAAATGAATGAAGCAGTTAAAAGTTTAACTTTTACAGTTATTGTAGGTGCTAAATACTGGATTTAATCTTTCATATTTAATTTGTTTTCTGGGCCTTGTAGTTATTCAGTAACCCCCCATAGATCTGTGTAATAATTTAATTGTATAAACCTCATTTGTTCCTTTAAAGCCTATATTAGTTTGTCTGCTTTTTAAACTTGTTGCAATAATTTCGCTGAAATATTAACACATTATTAAAACTTTTCTTAAATAAGTAAAAGAATATTTAATGCAGTGTCTTTCAAAGTAGGAGAGTAGTTAAGACCTTGCAAAATCATACTCACAGGGCATGCAAGTACTATGTGGATAGGAAGTAAGGAATCCTAGTTTTAAACATGTCTAAGAAACATTTACTCAACTAAATCCATAGAAATTTCTGATATTTAATATGCTAATGCATAATATAAATCTCTATACACCTTTGATGTACATCATTCCAGTACACCCTTCTTTAATTTTGACCTATTGCAGGTGGGATAGAAAATCTCCTTGACTCAATCTCAGAAGTAACCTTGTCACCGTATTTAGTGCACACCTGGATTATCAGGAACAGGATCCACTTCTGAAGTCATAATACTGTTTACAACATAAAGTCACAATTACTTCTTTACCATACAGCATCAAGTTTTCAAGGGTGTAAATATGAACATAGCCTTATGGAGGCAATCATTTGGCCATTGACCACATAGAATCTTTTAGTAGACATTACCTTTTGCCCTACTCAGACTTGTCTATTCCTTGCACTATTCTAGAAACAGGAGACTAAGAAACAACTACTTATTTTTAAGGAACAAATATAGTTACATTCTGTTACTAATCAATAAAAGTATTTTGAGAAATGCTAAACATACACTAAAATATTTGAAAAGCTACATCATGAATAAATTTCATAGTTTATTTTAATATAAACTATTTTTATACTTCTTATGGTGCTGAAAGATACTTTGCACACTACCAGGGAAGAAAATTATTCATCAATATCATCCAGCTGCAAGTTGTGCAACCAACAACAGTGACCTGCTTACAATATTAACACAGAACAGCCCAACTGGACATTGATCAGTGTCAGATTGGAAATTATCAACAGAAAACATTTCGTATTGTCCTACTTGGGATATGGGGCAAGGGAATGAAATAAGAACACATCACCTTCCATTACAGGAAAGAGCTTTAATGAACTATTATAAAGAGCAAATCTGGCTGTACTAAATAATGCTGCTTTGGTATGGAATTAGAGACCAAGGATTCTTGTTGATGGGCTCCAGAGAAAGCCAAAAACAGATTCATAGCTATGGATACATGAGAAGGTTTTTCACAGAGAATTTATAGTTGTGAAGGTGACCTAATATCCATATTGATTGCCAGAATTGGGGGTAAAATATAAAGATGAAAAAATTATTGGGGATTTTCAGAACTGTAGAAGAATGAGGAAATATTGTGATAAGATAGTTTATGTTTAATAAATTATGAAGTAACATATAGAATACATAATGCAATTGTAATTTTTGTCAATCAAATGCAAAATAAAGAAAGGAAGGTAGAAAGAAAGAAAGAAAGAAAGAAAGAAAGAAAGAAAGAAAGAAAGGCCATGCCAGGTTTTTATATTTAATTGAATATAAGGAGAAATTAAATATAATGATCTAGGTGCTTTGAGAAAGGATGGGAATGGGATAAGGTGGAAAAATGAATATACAACCAAAGATAAAATGTTGGAAGACAAGTATTGGGTCTTTGAGTCTTGAAAGAATTTATGACAACATGAAATAGAGAGTGAGACTGGCTCAATTATGTCTCATCAGAGGTTATAAAACACAATATAAATAAACAAAAAGCTGACTATAAAGTTAAACAACTCTGAACTAAAAATAAAATGAGAAGCATGAAATAAAATTTGAAAGATATTAATCAAAGTATTTATGGGTGTGTGTGTGTGTGTGTGTGTGTGTGTGTGTGTGTGTGTGTGTGTGTGTGCAAATGCACCTACTTACACATTTCTCCTTGAGAATACATGGAAGTTTTCTACTGTTTTCAATATTTTTAACATTTCTACATTATGCTACTATCCCTACCATAATCAGAAGCAAAGGAAAAATTTATGCATTAATATATAGTTTATGCCTGGTGTTGGTGGCGCATGCCTTTAATCCCAGCACTAGGGAGGCAGAGGCAGGTGGATGTCTGAGTTCAAGGCCAGCCTGGTCTCCAGAGTGAGTGCCAGGATAGGCTCCAAAGCTACACAGGGAAACCCTGTCTCACAAAAAACAAAACAAAAAAAAAAACAAACAAAAAATATATAGTTTGTTTTGAGTTATTTTTAAAGTTATATGCACATGGAATATGTAGAAATTTGCAGATATGTGCAATCAGTTTTATATTTTCTTTTATTGAAAATAGATTTTTCATATAATACATCCTGATTATGGTTTCCCTCCCAGGGAACCTCTACTTCTCCAAGTTCCTCCACACCTCCTCTTCCATGTGGATATACCTCCTTTCTGTCTGTCATTAACTAACAGACAGGATTCTATGGGGATACTAATAAAATAATATAATATGTTATTAAATAAAACAAAAGCAAACACATTGGAATATGATAAAACAAACAACCAGAAGGTAAAAAGCTCAAGAAACAGAAATAAATGCAGAGACACACTTGTTCATACATTCAGGAATCTCATTAAAAGATAAAAGCAGAAGCTGTAACATATGCAAAAAAAAAACTGGAGGGTGAAAAGAGAGAAAAATAAAATTAAATTTAAAAACTAAAAGTAAAAGAAAAGAGAAGAAAAGGCCTTTACATGACACTGTGTGTCAAAGAACCCCCAAATGTGCCTCTTGAGTTTCCTTTGTGTTGGCATCTACTGCTGGGCATGCAGCCTACTTTTAAGAGTAGTTTGATTCTCCAGTAAGACTTGCTTGGAGATAACTAAATTTTCATTTGCAAACTTTTGTGAATTAGATATAGCTTTTGTCTTTGGAATGGGGGAATGTGTCCACTTCTCCTTTCTCTTCTAGGACCCCTTCAGGGGCAGAACTGTGTAGGCCCTGTTCATGCTGCCTTAGTATCTATGAGTTCATATGTGCCTCAGTGCTGTTGTGTTTAGAGGTACTTGTTTCCTTGGTTTCTTCCATCCAGTCTGACTCTTACACATTTCCTGCCACCACTTCAGCAGGTTTTACTGAGTTCTGAGGGAATGGAGTAGACTGAGATATTTGGTTTAGAGGTGAGTGTTCCAAGCTCTCTCACTCTATGCACAATGTCTAGCTTAGGGAGTTTGTATTTGTTTTTATCTGCTGCAAAAGAAGTTTCTCTGATGATGGCCAAGCAGGGCACTGTCTATGAGTACAACAGAATGTCATTAGGAGTCATTTTGTTATTATGTTACTTTAGTAGAAAACTATTATTAGACTTTTTTCCTGATCCCTGGCCTATCTAGTCTCAGATAATTAGTCATAAAAGCAATCAGCAGGTATGGGTTCCATCACATGGAGTGGCCCTTGATTCAAATCAGATGTTGGTTGGTTACTCACACAATATTTGTGCCACCATTGCCCTATAGTATTTGTAATCAGAACACTGTTAGAGAGCAAAGGTTTTGTAGATGGAATAGTGTTTATATTTCTCCTTTGATAATGTACAGAGTACCTTTCTGAACCAAAGACCTTACTCCATAGGAGTGAAGGCTCTATGTAGGCAACAGCTCTACTTCTCTGTGTCCAATGAGTTGTGAACTGTTGTCTTCAGCAATTGAGCCTTGCTGTCAGTCTGTGGAGAGAAATATGTAGGCTTTGCAACAGCCTAAATTGCTTAGAGCTACCCATGGAACCTCTTTGGCCAACAAGTCAATTAGATGTAACCCATTCCCAGTCCAGTACTGGAAGCTTCATTTAGAGTCAAGAGATGTCTAGTTGGGTTTTTGTCACACTTGTTATTTGGTGATTTCATTTAGATGCTCTTAATAAATGTCTGTATTATAGGAAGTTTCTACTGTATTATGTTTCCATACTATCCCTCAAATGACCCCCAATTTTAGCTGTTTATCTCCATATGCCCTTGTCTTATCCTCCTCCTCACTCCCCTCCTGATTTTTCTGTTTCAGTGTATCTTCCCTCCCCTGTCCTTTCATAACTATCTATTCTATTTCATTTTCCTATGGATATCTATCTGCCTCCCCCAGTCCCTTACTCTATGCCTAATCTCTGTGGTTCTATGGGTTATAGCTTGCTTATCATTGAACAGCTAATATTCACATACAAGTAAATATTCATCATATTTGTCTTTCTGCATCTGGTTTACCTCATTTGGGATGATTTTTCTAGTTACATGCAAATTTCATGATTTCCTCTTCTGTAATTTTTAAGGTTTTCTTTTTATTAATTAAATTTATTCGTTTATTTTACATACTTACAGGCTTCTCCTCTTACTTCTCCTCCCATTCCTTCTCCTCAGTTCCTGTGCACATTCCCCCTATCCATGCCTCCTGTGTTTCTGTTCATAAAGGGGCAAGCCTCCCATAGATATTAATAAAGCATTGCATATCAAGTTGAGGTAGAACTAAGCTTCTCCCCTTGTATTGAGGCTGGGCAGGGAAAACCAGTCTGGGGAATAGGTTCCCAAAAGCCATCCAAAGAATTAGGGACAGTAACAGCACTGTTCCCACTGCTAGGAGTTTCAAAAGTAGACCAAAACACCATGCTACAAACCATAGATGCAGAGAGGCTATGTAACAGGAAGGTCTCTGGGGTGGGGGGAGGTGCATAGATCTCCCAGGGAAGGAGAGATAGAAGATAACTCTTGGGTGAAGATGGAATCATGAGGGATAGTGTTGGGGGGTTAGATGGAGGGGGAGAGTACCGAAAGAGATGTTTGGAAAGCAGGGTGCATTTGGGGGTCAGGTAGAAACCTTGTACAAAGGAAACTCCCAGGAATCAATAAGGATGACCCCAGGTAAGATTCTTAGCAATGACGGATTCATAGCCTGAACAGGCTATCGCCTGTAACCAGGTGAGAGACTTCCAGTAGAGGGTTTGGGATTCTGGCCAAGAGATACAACATTTGACCTACAGTTTTTCCTGACTATGGAAAGTGTGGAGAGGAGGGTGGTAAGATGGCAAGGAGATTGTGAGAGTGACCAATCAGTTACTGGTCTAGCCTCAGACCCATACCACAAAAGTGACCCTACCCCTGACACTTCCTGGCATGGTAGGACCCAGAGGCTGGATATCCATAGACCTAGCATAGAACCAAAACAAACCAAACACAATTAGGAAAAATAAAATGTCAATGTAATGATGCCTAATCATTTTCTGATATACTCACAGATTGGTGACAACTACAGTGGTCATCAGAGAGTCTTCATCCAATAACTAATAGAAACAGATCCAGAGACCCACAGTCAAGCATTGGGCTGAAGTTAGGGAATCATGCTGAAGAGAGGGAGAAAGGATTGTGTGAGCCAGGAAGTGTCAAAGACAGCACAAGGGATTCCACAGAAAAAAATAACCTGGGCTTATAAGGGCCCACATAGTCTGGACCAACAGCCAGGGAGCCTGTATGGGACAAACCTAGACCCTCTACATATGTGTGACAGTTGTATAGCATGATTTGATTTTTTAATGGCAGAGCAATATTCCAGTACACAAATACTTTCTTCATCCATTCATCTGTTAAAGATACATTTACTGAACTTGTTTTGTTTTGTTTTTAAGAACACTGGACAGTCTTTGAGTAGACAATGTAAAATAGACTGTATCTGATCTTATATAAAAATTTGAATCCAAGCATGGTGATACACACTTTTAATAATGCTACTTGGAAGGCAGACACAAGTGAATTTCTGAGTTTGAAGCCAGCCTGGACTATGGAGTAAGTCCTAGGATGGCCAGGACTTCATAGATCCTGTGTCAAAAACAAACAAACAAGAAACAAACAAATATTTTAAAACAGAACAAAGCATGAAATCTCAAATGGACCCTGGCCCATGATAAGTAAATATAAGTTGTTTTATAAGTTAAATATAAGAAGGGGATTTTCTAGCATAGCAGAGGGTTTCAAACAATGCAGGATGTGTAGAATGCAGGGGGATTTTTTTGGAGAACAGAATGTTGGTGAATGTAATTAGTAAAAGAATTTCAGCTAGTTAATGAAGAGAGAAATCCCCTAGAAGAAACAACGAATGTGAACAAAGGCTTGGGATTAGGCAGCACATGCAGAAATTACGATAGCTTTCTTTTGCAGGAGGCTACTGAGAGGGTTGGATAATAAGTAGAGATGCAAAAGCCATGTAAGCAACACTGAGAACTCAGAACTTAAATCTCTGGATTCCGGAATGGAGGGGAATGGTGATGAAACAATGATTCTGAGAACTGTGTCAGCATTGCCCTCCTTTTCTACTGCATAAAGGTAAAAGTTCTGTTTCAGGAAGAGAATGTGACTTATGCTGAATCCCACATGCATGCCACTGGCAGAAATTTTATTGCACTACTCAGTATTTTAAAATGCTTATCATGGTGTGGAGTCTAGTGGAAGACACAATGATCAACTCACCAGTCAGTGTGCTATTAAGTAGCTGTTATTTAATGTTAAAGCTTAGCTGTCATAATCCTTTTTTTCTACTGACTGATATCTGAGCTTGAAAGAAAAGGGTACCTGTGTGTCTTCCCCCATTGATGTTTTCAGTGCTTATACTCACATCTAGTAAGAGTTCAATAAATAAATATTTCTAAATAAATAAATGACTGTTTGCAGTGGGCACTTGTGTTCTACTTGTTCATTAATATGAAATAACTGTGCTGACTTGTGTGCTGGTGTCCCTGATTCTGCACATGTCTCTCCTGGATTCAGTTCCCATCCTGCTTCACCCTCCGGGGAGTTGGAGAAACAGCTGCAAATAGAATCACATTTTAAAGGCCCTGATCTTTACTCCCAAGCCTCTGACATAATGCCCAGATGTGAAAGGAACCAAATGTGTGTTCCAGAAACCTCTTGTAGAGAGGACAGAGTGGTCTAGAGGAATGACTGTGCAGGTGGTCCCCATCCTAACATCAGGAGACTTAGAGGGGATGTTCCATCTTGTGACAAGATGGCAAAGGCCTGTGAAACAGACCCTCAGGAGACATGTGTAAGAGAGGGTGAACAGTTAGTCCCTCTTCATAAGCTGCAGAGCTGACATGGAGCCTGAGAGATTTTCTCAAGCTAAGTACATGCTTAGTAACTGTTCTTGGGTACATGTCACTGTTTAAACTGTCTACAGGGTTCATCTGAGACCCTGTGCTGCTTTCAGGATTCCTGCACACAACTGGGACTTTTTGACCTGACCTTCCCCTACTCACCCAATACCACCTCCTGCAAAGTCTCTGTCTCTGCCAATTCTCACCATCTCACTTCACATTGAATGTGATAATTACAATAATAAGCATGCATTTGGAATGTTATATAGTCATGTCATTATAAATTATGGAAGCATCTAAGAGGTTACTGAGTACAAAGTCCCACTAAATTCAGAAAAACAATAAGAATATTTAAAATGTCTCAAAAATTTGAATGTTGAATTTATAGAACAAAATCAATGTTTATTACTGAAATGTTTTAAGCTTTGTCCCCACAATACAGAAAGCATACCTCAGGCTGAACAGAAAGTAACAGCAAGGACAGATTTCATTAACTGACAAACATCCAGAGTGATTCAGTGTTGGGAGGGGGCTTTAGTAAACAAGCATTGATTGGGATGGCAGTCTTTAATTTGACTCTGCATTGAGCTAGCTGCTGAGTGAATAATTTACAAAGTAATGAGTAAGGTTTCAGAAATAAGTGGAAAAACATAAACAAAATCAGTGTTCTTTGATGACTTTCAACACCAGAGAGGCAGAAGTTTGTTAAAGTGACCAAAATACACAGCATCCAGAATGATTAGATCTCCTAAATTATACCAAAATAATATACCATATTTCGGTCAACATTTTGTATGTGAAGCGGTCTGTCAACTGTTTTAATTTTGTTGTAGTCATCTATTCCTCGTCGGTTTTTCATTGGCTTTTTTATTTTTCCTAAATCACTGGAATGTGGAGTAGGGTTCTTTTCTTTTCTTTTAATATATAGGCTGATAAAATTTGTCCCTGCTGAGTGTTGGTCATATATAATCTTTACCCATTTTAAAGATTGATTTTTAAAACATGTATGTGTATGTGTGTGCCTAAATGTATATATGTCCAGGTACCCATGCCTATGGAGATCAGAAGAAAGCACAATCCTATTCCCACTGGAACTGGTGTTCCAAGCAGTTGTCAGGTGCTGTCTGTGGATGCTAGGAACCAAACACAGGCCTTCTGCAAAATCAGCAAGTGCTCTTAATCATGGAGCCATCTCTCTAACCCAACATAAGCCCATTTTAATTTACCTAGTTTTAGTTTCTTTAGATGTTGTGGAGAACCTTTTCTTTTCTCCCCCGCCCCCAGAAAGGCCTCACGTAGTTTGTATCTTAAAGTATCTTTCCTGTTCTCTTTTACTTTAGCAGGTTTTAGAGATTCACATCTTAAAATAAGATCTTTGGTCCATTTTGGATTGACTTTTATACAGGAAGAATGATATAGTCTAGTTTCATTTGTTATTATGTGAGCATCCACTTTTTCTAGGAACAATCAAAGAAACTTACTTCCACAGTTGTATGTTTTGGACAACCCTGTCAAAGATTAGGTGGCTGTAGCTCTCTCTCTCTCTCTCTCTCTCTCTCTCTCTCTCTCTTTTCCCTTTCTTTTTGGGCTGCTTTATGCTATTGCCTTCAGATACATGTCTATTGTCATGCAATTCCATCGTGTTATTCTTACTGAGTCTTCATAGTAACCAAATCAAGTTCTGTGGCACCTCCATCCTTGTTCTCTTCACTCAGAGGTGCTGGGGGGGGGTTAGGGGTATTTTTGTGCTTCCATATGAGAATCAATGTTAATTATATAAATGCATAAGGTTGGGAATCTCTCAATCTTCTAGTGTCTTCTTCAATTTCTGTCTTAATGGTTTTAAAAGTTTCATGGTTGGGGTCTTCCACCACAATGATTTTTAGCACTAGTTTTGTTTTGAAACTATAGTGACAGATTTTGTCTTATTTCCTCCCTCAGCATGTTTATTATTGGGATATGGAAAAGGTACTGAATATTTTGAAGGGATCAAACTCTCCAACTTTTACAACTGAATTTAGGTTTCAGTTTTCTGAGAGGGGCAAACAGGTGTCTTTCCCAATGAAGGGCCATTTATCAACAAATTATATTCAGGGCAAGGAAGAGAACAAGAACAAGGCCTATAGTGAGCCCTACAATTTCTTAAGCACAAGTCTTATAGATCCCCTCACACACCTTCTGGGTCATGTCCTTACTTGCCCAAGTTTGTGCAAATATGCCCAAAGATAAAACCTTAGCCAATATACTAATGTAACCGATGCTTGCTTAACCAATCACTTTGTGATTCTTAACTATCCCTAAAACTCCCCTTGGCTGTGCCTAAAAGGAGCCTGCACACTCTACTCAGGATTGTCGCCATTTTGTACAGGTGAATGACCCCACATGCATGCTGGAATATTAATAAATGTTCTTTGCTCTTACACACTATTTGAGTTTGTGGTTTTCCTTCAGTGTTTCCACAGGCCCTAAATTTAATATTGATTTCTGTATCCAACTACTTTGATGAAATTGTTGATAGATTGAAACATTTTCTGGTGAGCTCTATAAGGTCTTTTAAGTATATACACAATAAAGATAATTTGACTTATTTTACTATTTGCATTTTCTCCTGTCTTATTATTTTAGCAGATATTTCAAAAAGTTTTCAAACTTCAACTTAAAACATAGATAGGCCTTTTTCTTGTTCTGATTTTAAGGAAAATGTTATTCATTTTCCCATTTAGTATAGTATTAACAATAAGTTTCTCAAAAGTAATCTTAGTTTTGTTCAATAACATTCCCTCTAATTCTTGCTTTTCAAAGCTTTTATCATAAAGAGATGTTGAGCATTCCTGATGGTATAACACAAAACTCTAATTTTATTCACTTATATGTAGATATGTAGTTTCTCCAAACCATGTTATTCAAGGGACTCTTCTCCCATGTTCTGTTGGTAACTTTGTCACAGACATACAGCCCAGTATATGTTCTATGCCCTGGGTCTGCTTTTGGTTAGTATCATACTGTTCTGATAGCTATACCTTTTTAATATACTTTGAAATTGGGACCATTAACAGACCTAGCTATTTTTCCCATTTGCACAAAATAGTTTTTATTATTCTTAAAATTCCATATGAATTTTAGGATGTTTTTCCTATTTCCACAAAAACACTGTAAGATTATTTTTCCAGGATGATACTAAACTGTAAATTGTTTGGGTTGATATAGGTATTTTAAAGTTAAAATCCTTTATATTTCTGTTCTATGAAACTCAAATATCTTTTTTTTCATTTATTTCTGTTTTCTGCAGTATCTTAAATCGATGTCTTAGTTTTTTGTTTGAAGATCTTTCTTATCCTTGCATGAATCTATCCATTCAAAAGTATTTTATTTGTTTTATTATTCCATAAATGGAATTGTTTCTTTTTCTTTCAGTAGTTTGCCATCAGTGTATGGAAATGCAGCTGAGTTTTGTTGGAATCTCTTCATTGGTATGCTAATGAGGAGTCTGAAGAACTGACAAGAAGAATAACCAAAAGATCACAAATCATTTAAATGCAAACTGAGAATGATAATCTGTCAAGTCCTTGGCAGCATTGACGATTATCACATTGGATACTCTAGGGACTGTCAGGGTACTAGCTCCTTAGATAGAGAGGGGACATGAGACTCATAGTGTTTCTGTGTTCACGCAGCTAATATATAAGCAGGACCAAGTTTTCTAATTTTTTTCTAGGTCTGTTAGTCTACCACTTGAGAACAAAGGCTCTGTTTTGATGAACAGTTGCATGCTTCCACTAGTGTATCCATCACTATCAGAACTGTGAGACAGATTGTGCAGTGCATATGTACTGTCCTGTTGAAATTGCTTTGAAATTTCCACCTGTCACAGGGTGAAAGTATGGGGGAAATTGACAATAAGAAAACTTATATGTAAAGCAGTTTGATGCAAGAGAGCCCAGGTGTATATAAACTTACTTTTCTGTTAAATGATTATTGAAGGACATTTAACAAGAACTCCTTCCTTAACACAGCAGCCACAGAGATTATTGTCTGTATTATAATAGTTGTTTTATTGTCTTCTTCACTAACCTGTATATAAATCACACACTAACTACTACGTACTTTTGTAACAGATTGTTGTGATACATATATGATTTTCCTTAAATGTCACATTAGTTGTAGGCACAGTTTCTGTTCCTCCTGGTCCCACAGCTTTTTAGCCCCAAATAAACACACAGAGACTTATATAAATTACTGAAGTGTTTGGCCTATGACTTAGGCTTCTTATTGGCTAGCTCTCTTTTAAATGTTAACGCATTTCTATTAATCTCAGTATTTCCATGTCGTCTTACCTTACCAGAGAATATTGCTCCCTCAGCAGCTACATGGTGTCTGCTCTAGCAGCTTCTCTCTGCATCCTGTCCCCAGTTCAATCAGTGTTTTATTCATCAACCAATAATAGCAACATATATACAAAAGGACATCCCCCACCAATTATTCCTTTATATTATCCAAAATTTGCTTCTGTTGGGTATCTATCCAACAGAAGTTGTACTTTGCTTTTTCTGTGTTCCCAGAAATTGTTGCTCTGCATATGGTCCTTGCAGCGTCCCCATAATTCTGCCTCTAAGAACCTGAATAAAGACTGCTGTCCAGAAACTGGTTTCCCAAATCTTCTCCACCAGCTCTTAACTTCCATTAATTAAATTTGATCCCTTTAAATACATGGAACACATCCTTCCTTCTCACTTCTGTTGACAGAAATGCTCCACTAAGAGTTGGCTTGAGTGTCAAGACAAAGTAAAGCCCTTTCCAACTAGTATTTCTTTTCTGTTGTATACACAAATGCAACTTTCACAATTGCAGTCGGTCACTGTCCAGCTCCTTTCCTCCTGGAGGAAAGGAAATATTGAATGACAGTCATCTTGTACTATGTTCATGTAAATCTGTTGACTTCTATAAAAGAAGCTAGCACAGGGAAGCAGTTTCCTACAAGGCTCTGAAAGGCCAGTGAAGGTCACATGGTGTCACATAGTATCTTCTCATTCTTTCAGCAGTCAGAAACACTTATTTCAAAGGACACAATGACAGAGTGTTCAGCAATAAAAGGGGTAGGTGAAGTCTTGTGTTAATATATATTTTTGACATCAATATGGCCATGCCAAGGACCTCAATGCCCCTGACCCATGGGAATAGCAAAACTATTCCAGGGTCAGGCTCAGGGGAATGGCAAGCCCTTCCCCTGCTCCAAGTATGAATGATGACTGTGTATGCAGAAAGCATCAATCACAGCTTCCTTCTCTTGGAGGACTGCAGCCTAAAAGTCCTCCCCTCAATAAACTCCTTATTTAGTTGTGCATAATAAACTCATCTCTTCAGTTATTTGTATATAGTAATTCAATAAGTTTTAGACTGCTGGTACATGTCTGTCAAAACACACAATCTACCTGGTTCCCAGTTTTTTTGAACATGTTTCTGATGTTTCTGTATTTCCATCTTCCTAGTCAGATCAGTCCCAAAGCCACACAGACTACAGTATAGGGAGAAAAAGAAAAGTACCTTGTCATCCAACACATCTATCAAACACCTTGGAGATGTCAGACTGTTGAGTCGGCTGGAATTGTAGGTGGAAGAGCACCAAGATGGTAGGACTCTATGAATTTACTATGACAGGTCATAGTTAGCTAATAAGCCAAGTGAAATATGTCACATATTTAAAGGAAGAAGTGTTACACACAAAGAGACAGAGATAAAGAAAGACATGGAGAGGCAGAGACAGGAACACAGAAACACAAGGAAAGGCACAAAGATTAAGGAGAAATGACAAGACAAGTCTTGTCATCTGGGCAAGTGTAAAATGTGTTGTGTTTAAGAAAATCACAGATTCCCTAAGGTGAGACAAAGAGAGGGTATTGACAGATAAGCATGGAGTCCAAGATATCTGTCATAGCTTGAGAAAAGAGAAGCATACTAGAACCCTTGGAAGTTAGTGTTTAAGATCTTGTAGTAGGTCATTTTAAGGACTGATTTTGATACTGAGATGCAAAATTTGAGATTTTTTTCTGGGGGAAGATGCCGACTGGTTTTTGTTCTAAAAGAATAGCTTATTTTGCTGAGTTGAAAATAATGGGAGAGTGTGGCTAAAAGGAAGGAAGCTACTGCAATAACCTAGCAAAGCACAATGGTACCTGAACATGAGGTAAAGATGGGGAAGGAGAAAGAATGGATTGATTCTGCATTTACTAATGGATTCTAAATGGTCAAGGGAACAAAAGAAAAATTGATCTAATTTGACTCTCGAAATAAGTGTGTTGAAACTGTCTTCTTCAGGCTGGGAGAAATTGCTAGTGAGAAAGCATGTTTCCAGGCTCATTCAATATGCCTTGGGAAGGGGAAGAGTGTGGATTGGATACCAACAAAGGCCAGGCACTTGCTTTACTAAGGAAGTATAAAATACAAGAAATAGATCTGCATTAGAGAAACATGTTTTAAATTCACTATTGATGAGACTTTTTGGTTCCCCAAAGACTAATGTCTATTAATTTCAATATGAAAAGTATCTCTATGAATAGAAATTATAGGAAATTTAGTGAGATGATACTGCTGTTTAAATAAGTGAAAACCTTGTTTCAAGGAAAATCTGTTGTGAGGGAGTGTGTTAACAAGCTGGCCACAGTTTCTAAAATAAGCCTAGCTGATTGCTTGGTCATTTAAGGCCTTCCAGAAAAGCCACATAATACCATGGCATCTAAGAATAACCTGTCAAAAACAGATAGAAAATGGAAAAACAATCTACCTAGTGGTACTCATTTTACTTCAGATTTTCCATTGATAAAAGCTTTCCAGTAAACAGAGAAGCTGGGTCACAACACCTGGCTTATCTGTAGAGCTGGAATCTCCATAAATTTTATCATACATGGACTTTATGATCTTCTGGTGTCAGAAAAGATGGAGGAAAAAGACCAAACAAACATGAAACAAAACAAAACACAAAGATAGGAACCCTTATTGGAGAGGATGATAGGTAAACTTCTAATTACAAGGCATTCTGAGCATGTGAAGTCTCACTTTGGACTGGAAGCAATAGCTGGGTTTCAGGAGGAACTTAGCCCTGTTAATGTTCAGTGAGTTTCAGTATACTCTGGGGGAGGCTGGAGGGAGGTACACAGTTTATCCCTGTCATTGTGCTCCATCAAGGAAGTTAAACTCTCACTTATCTTCTATAACTTATCTGTCTATCTTCTCTTCCCCAGAGCCTCCCAAAAAACGATTTCTCTCTAGTGCCTACACTGATCAATCAAGAAACCGAGTTTGGATGTAAATGTACTGAGATCCCAGGTTTGATTCTACCAGCTATCAGCCTAGTGAATCTAAGTAGAACATCTTTCATCCTTCTGTATCAACTTAATCATATACTGGCTGCAGACAATTCTTCTCACTCACAGTGTCACCTGAGCAGTTCTAAGTAGGTCACAGAGGATGACAATACTTGGGAAGCCATGGTGTTGGAGGCATCTGCAACAACATTATCAATATTCTTTCTTTGTTTCTTGTAATTGTGTTTGTAAGGCTAAGGATGCTGAATCTTTTATTTACCTTACATATTTCTATTGCAGTGATAAGCCACTCAGTGAAATCTTTTGGCTGGATTGTGTGTGTATTCAGATATTCATAATTAAATAAACAATTATTCAAAATCAGCTACAAATCCAAGTCATGCCTTACCTTAAACCATGTGTTTGAGATTAAAAACAAAGCCCTCCCTCTTTTAAAACTGAAATATGAACCATTGTGTGTGAATGTTTTTTCCCTTTTAAAGACAGAGCCATGGTGCAGAAATAATTTGACATAACTCAATGCCTTTCAAGTGTGCCAATCCTTGTCACAAGTTTCCAGATTTCACTGTCAATGTTCTTTCATTACCTGGCCAGGGAGCTGAGTAGTCTCTCTCTCTCTCTCTCTCTCTCTCTCTCTCTCTCTCTCTCTCTCTCTCTCTCTCTCTTTCTCTCTCTCTCTTTCCCACTTCTGCCCAGCAACAATACTGAGTCGATAGCTGCATCAGGTAAATGGAGCACCTGGAAGACAGTTTACTCTTCTTTCAGCGTTCTGGAGTCTTGTGGATATCTAAGCAGTAAGGGTAAGAGCCAACAAATGGAGGCAGAAGTTGCACTGGCCAAAATAGGACACCAGGCAAAAAGCCTAAAAGAGATTTAATAAAGGATCTCATTCTTTTTTTTACTTTGCTTTTGTCAGATATTTCATGGCAATTGCCTCTTGGGAGGTGTACAGAGCCAATCTGGGGCATTGCCAGCCATGGGCAGTGAGCTAAGACTTTTGCAGACAGAGTCCTGGTCTATAGAAAGAAAGCTAGAGGAGTGAAGACCTCCACCCACTCTGCCCAGAGGCTGTTCACAACAATGTGGGAATGGCCACCAGAAAATATGTAGAGCACAGAGACTGAAAATTGAATTGTAGTGCAGCTTCAGTCAGCCACTATCTTGGAGAAGCCACTTTCCTCCGAGGGTCTCAGCATTCCTGTCTGTGCACTAAGGAACTCAGATCATTTTTTATCATTTTTTTTAAATTTTAAAACAATCGTTTCTCATTTTACATACCAATCTCAATTCCCACTTCCTCTCCTCCTCCTGATCCTCTAACCTTTCCCCCACCCCACTGCCCATCCACTTCTCAGAGAGGGTAAGGCTTCCCATGGAGAGTCAACAAGGTCACACCACTTTTTTTTTCCAACTTTTTTTATTTGAATTAGGAACAGGATTCTTTTACATGACAATCCCATTTCCCTTCTCCCATCCATCCTCCCGTACCCACCCCCCCAAATAAAACCTTATCTGTCACACATCTCTGCTCCCCCTGGATGTTGAGGCCTTCCATAGGGTGTCATCAGAGTCTTTCGTTTCCTTTGGGGTAGGGCCTAGGCCCACCCCCATGTGTTATGGCTCAGGGAGTATTCCTCTATATGGACTGGGCTCCCAAAGTCCACACCTATGCTAGGGATAAATACTGGGCTTCTACAGGAGGTCCCGTAGATTTCCGAGGTTTCCTCACAGAAACTCATGTTCCTTGGGTCTGGATCAGTTCCATGTTGGTATTGCAGCTATCTGCATCTAGGTTCCAGTTCAGATGGGTGATTAGTTATGGGTGTCTGCTTCTACTTCCATCAGCTGCTGGATGAGGGCATATAAGTCTGTCATCAATCTCATAATCAGGGGAAGGCATTTGAGGTAGCCTCTCCTCCGTGGCTGAGATAGTTAGCTGGTGTCATCTTTGTAGATCTCCAGACATTTCCTTAGTACCTAATTTCTCAGTAAACCAAAAGTGTCTCCCTCTATTATATCTCCATTCTTGTTATCATGTATTCTTCCCCTGACTCATATTTTCTGCTCCCTCATGTCCTCAGCATCCCTCTTCCTCTCTCCTTCTCATTCTCCTAGCTCCTTCCCCCTCTTCCCGTGCTCCCAATTTGCTCACCAGATCTTGAGCCGGACCCCTTCTCCAGGGAACCATGTATATCTCTCTTAGGGACCTCCATGTTTATTAGCTTCATTGGCAGTGTGGATTGTAGGCTGGTAATCCTTACTCTCTGTCTAAAATCCACATATGAGTGAGTACATACCATATTTGTCTTTTTGCGATTGGGTTACCTCGGTCAGAATGGTTTCTTCTAGATCCATCCATTTTCCTGAAAATTCCAAGATTCCATTGTTTTTTTCCACTGAGTAGTACTCCATTGTGTAAATGTACCACATTTTCTCTATCCATTCTTCCATTGAGGGGCATATAGGCTGCTTCCAATTTCTGGCTATTACAAATAGTGCTTCTATGAACATCGTTGAACATATCTCCTTCTTGTATGAATGTGCTTCTTTTGGGTATAGGCCTAAATTTGGAATTGCTGGATCTTGTGGTAGACTCATTCCCATTTTCTTGAGGAGTCGCCATATTGATTTACAAAGTGGCTGTACAAGTTGGCACTCCCACCAGCAGTGGAGGAGTGTTCCCCTTTCTCCACATCCTCTCCAACAGAACTGTCATTGGTGTTTTTGATTTTAGCCATTCTGACAGGAGTAAGATGGTATCTCAGAGTTGTTTTGATTTGCATTTCCCTGATGGCTAAGGATGTTGAACACTTTCTTATGTGTCTTGCAGCCATTTTAAATTCCTCTATTGAGAATTGTCTGTTTAGTTCTTTACCCCACTTTTTAATTGGGTTGTTTGCTGCTTTGGAGACTAGCTTCTTGAGTTCTTTGTATATTTTAGAGATCAGCCCTCAGTCAGATGTGGGGTTGGTGATTATCTTTTCCCAGTCTGTGGGCTGCCGTTTTGTCTTGCTGACTGTCTCCTTTGCCTTACAGAAGCTTCTCAGTTTCAGGAGGTCCCATTTATCAATTGTTGACCTCAGTGTCTGTGCTACTGTTTTAATGTTCAGGAAGCGGTCTCCTGTACCAATTAATTCAAGGGTATTTCCCACTTTGTCTTCTAATAAGTTCAGTGTACCTGGATTTATGTTGAGATTTGATCCATTTTGACTTAAGTTTTGTGCAAGGTGATAGGCTTGGGTCTAACTGCAGTATTCTACATGTCTCCAACCAGTTATGCCAGCATCATTTGTTGAAGATTTTCTCTTTGTTCCATCATATAAATTTGGATTGTTTGTCAAAAATCAGGTGTTCATAGGTGTGTGGGGTAATATCATGGTTTACAATTTTATTCCATTGGTCTACCAGTCTATTTTTGTGCCAATACCAAGCTGTTTTCAGGACTATAGCTCTGTACTAGAGCTTGAAGTCAGGGATGGTGATGCCTCCAGAGTTCCTTTATTGTATAGGGATGTTTTGGCTATCCTAGGTCTTTTGTTTCTCCATATAAAGTTGAGAATTGTTCTTTCAAAGTCTGTGAAGAATTGTGTTGGGATTTTGATGGAGAGTGCATTGAATCTGTAGATTGCTTTTGGCAAGATTGCCATTTTTACTATGTTGATCCTACCTATCCAAGAGCATGGGAGATATTTCCATTTTCTGGTATCTTCTTTAATTTCTTTCTTTAGAGACTCAAAATTCTTATGGTACAGATCTTTCACATTTTTGGTTAGTGTTACCCAAGGTATTTTATGTTGTTTGTGGCAATTGTAAAGGGTGATGTTTCTCTGATTTCTTTCTCCACCAATGTATCATCGGTGTATAGTAGGGCTAAGGAATTTTTTTTAAGTTAATCTTGTATCCTGCCACTTTACTGAAGTTGTTTATCAGCTGTAAGAGTTCCCTGTTAGAGTTTTTCGGATCACTAATGTAGACTATCATATCGTCTGCAAATAGTGAGAATTTGACTTCTTCCTTTCTGATTTGTATTCCCTTGATCTCCTCTTGTTGTCTTATGGCTCTAGCTAGAACTTCAAGGACAATATTGATGAGGTATGGAGAGAGCAGACAGCCTTGTCTTGTCCCCGATTTTATAGGAATTGGATCGAGTTTCTCTCTGTTTAATTGGATGTTAGCTGTTGGCTTGCTGTATATTGCTTTTATTATGTTGAGGTATGTTCCTCTTATCCACGATTTCTCCAAAACCTTTATCATCAAGGGGTGTTGGATTTTGTCAAAGGCTTTTTCGGCATCTAATGAGATGATCATGTGTTTTTTTTTTTTTTTTCTCAGTCTGTTTATATGGTGGATTACATTGATGGATTTTCATATGTTGAACCATCCTTGCATCCCTGGAATGAAGCCTACTTGATCATGGTGGATGATTTCTCTGATATGATCTTGTATTCGATTTGCTAGTATTTTATTGAGAATTTTAGCATAAATGTTCATGAGGGATATTGGTCTGTAGTTCTTTTTCTTAGTTGTGTCTTTGTGTGGCTCGGGTATCAAGGTTATTGTAGCCTCGTAAAAAGAGTTTGGTGATGTCCCTCCTGCTTCTATTTTGTGGAACAATTTGAGGAGTATTGGTATTAGCACTTCTTTAAATTTCTGGAAGAATTCTGCAGTGAATCCATCTGGCCCCAGGCTTTTTTTGGTTGGGAGACTTTTGATGACTGCTTCTATTTCCTTAGAAGTTATAGGTCTGGTTAAATTGCTTATCTGTTCTTGATTCAATTTTGGTAAGTGATAACCATCCAGAAAATTGTCCATTTCCTTTAAATTTTCAAATTTTGTGGAGTACAGGCTTTGGTGGAGTACAGGTTTTCAAAGTTTGACCTGAAGAGTCTCTGGATTTTCTCAGTGTCCGTTCTTATGTCCCCCTTTTCATTTCTGATTTTGTTAATTTGCATGATCTCTCTCTGCCTTTTGGTTAATTTGGATAACGGTTTGTCTATCTTGTTGATTTTCTCAAAGAACCAACTCTTTGTTACATTGATTCATTGAATTTTTTTCTTTGTTTCAACTTTATTGATTTCTACCTTCAGTTTGATTATTTCCTGGCCTCTGCTTCTCCATGGTGAATTTGCTTCCATTTTTTCTAGAGTTTTCAGCTGTGTTGTCAGATGTCTGGTGTGATTATTCTCTAGTTTCTTCATGTGAGCACTTAGAGCTATGAACTTTCCTCTTAGTACTGCTTTCAAAGGGTCCCATAAGTTTGGGTATGTTGTGTCAACATTTTCATTGAATTCTAGGAAGTCTTTAATTTCTTTCTTTATTTCTTCCTTGACCCAGGAATGTTGCAAATGGATGTTGTTCAATTTCCAAGAATTGCTAGGTTTTTTGCACTTTGATTTGTTTTTGATTTCTATCTTTAAAGCATGGTGGTCTGATAAGACACAGGGGATTATTCCATTTTTTTTGTACCTGTTGAGCTTTGCTATGTTACCCAGAATTTGGTCGATTTTTGAGACGGTTCCATGTGATGCTGAAAAGAAGGTATATTCTTTTGTGTTTGGATAGAAAGTTGTATAAATGTCTGTTAATCCCAATTGGGTCATAACTTCTGCTAGTTCCTTTGTCTCTTTGTTAAGTTTCTGTCTAGTGGTCCTGTCCAGGGGTGAGAGTGGGGTGTTGAAGTCTCCCACTATAACTGTGTGAGGCCTTATTTGTGATTTGAGTTTTAATAATGTTTCTTTTATGAATGTTGGTGCCTCTGTATTGGGGGCATAGATGTTTAGAATTGAGACTTCTTCCTGATGGATTTTTCCTGTGATGAATATGAAATGACCTTCTTCATCTCTTTTGATTGATTTTAGTTTGAAGTCTATCTTGTTAGATACAAGCATAGCTACCCTGACTCATTTCTTGGGTCCATTTGATTGAAGTATCTTATCCCAACCCTTTACTCTGAGGTAATGTCTGTCTTTGAATTCAAGGTGTGTTTCTTGTATGCAGCAGAAGGATGAATTCAATCTTGGTATCCAATCTGTTAGCCTGTGTCTTTTTATAGGTGAGTTAAGACAGTAATATTGAGGGAAATTAAGTTCCATTCAGTGTTTATTCTTGTTTGTTTTTGGTTTGTTGTTGGTACTGGTTGTATGTGGATTTACCCTGCCTTTTATTTTGTGTTTTTGCAGAGTGAGATTATCTATTGCCTATGTTTATGACAGTATAGTTAATTTCCTTAGGTTGGAGTTTTCCTTCCAGTAATTTCGATAGGGCTGGATTAGTGGTTACATATTGTTTAAATCTGGTTTTGTCGTGGAATATCTTGTTTTCTCCATTTATAGTGATTGAAAACTTTTCTGGGTATAGTAGTCTGGGCTGGCATACATGTTCTCTTAGAGTTGGTAGAATATCTATCCAGGTCCTTCTAGCTTTCAGAGTTTCCATGGAGAAGTCTGATGTAATTCTGATAGGTTTGCCTTTATATGTTACTTGGCCTTTTTCCATTGCTGCTCATAATATTTTTTCTTTATTCTGTACGTTTGGTGTTTTAATTATTATGTGACGTGGGGATTTTCTTTTCTGGTCCTCTCTGGCATTCTGTAGGCTTCTTGTACTTTCATTGGTATGTCTTTCTTTAGATTGGGAAAGATTTCTTCTATGATTTTGTTGAATATGTTTTCTGCACCTTTGAGTTGGGTCTCTTCTGCTTCTTCTATACCTATTATCCTTAGGTTTGGTCTTTTCACAGTGTCCCAAATTTCCTGAATATTTTGTGGTATGGATTTGTTAGACTTCAGATTTTCTTTGCTTGACTAGTTTATTTCCTCTAGTTTGTCTTCAGCTCTGAGATTCTGTCTTTCAATCTTGTATTCTATTAGTTATGCTTGCATCTGTGGTTCCTGATTGTTTATTCAGCTTTTCCGCTTCCAGCATTCCCTCAGTTTGTGTTTTCTTTATTGTCTCTAATTCAGTTTTCAGGTACTGAACTGTTTCCTTCAGCTGTTTAATTGTATTTTCTTTGCTTTTTTTTTTTTTTGGCTTTCCTTGATTTCTTGCATCTTTTGGTGTGTCTTTTCCATTTCTCTGAAGGATTTTTTGATTTCCTCTTTTAGATTCTCTATCATCTGCATGAAGTTGTTTTTAAGGTTGCTCTCTTCTGCTTCTTCTGTGTTGGGATGTTCATGTCTTTCTGGTATAGAGTCCCTAGACTGGTGGTGACATATTGGTTTTTCTGTTGTTGGATGTGTTCTTATATTGTCGTCTTCCCATCTCTTGTTCCAGTGGGTACAGTTGGTGTCACTTCCTTTCCTGGTGTGTATGGGTCCGGTGTTCTCTTCAGGTGTGTGCAATTGACTTTGATACTCTGATGGGTTTCAAGTTGCATGCAGGGAGGTCTGAGGCACTTGCTCTCCAGGTGGGTGAGAGCAGCACTGGGGCAGAGATGTCAGCAGACTATGGGTTGTTTTGTCCTCAGGGGTCTAGTCGTCCTATCGAAGACCCCTGGGCAGGGTTTGCCAGGGTGAGCAGATGGAAGTTGGGCCCTAGTCAAGGGCTGAAGCAGCTCCCCTCTGCACTCTCCGCACTCTGTGGGGGCCGGAATAGCCCAATGAACTCAGCAGAGTCAGCATCCCAAGGGCCTCAGGGACTGATTCAGTCAGCCTGCAGATCCCGGGGCGGAATTTGCCAGGGTGGGCAGGCAGAAGTTGGGCCCAGGTTAGGACCCGAATCAGCTCACCTCTGGACTCTTGGCACTCTGTAGGGGCCGGAATAGTCCAGCAGAGTCAGGATCCCAGGGGCCTCCGGGACCGATTCAGTCTGCCTTGGTCACATAACTTTTAATAACTCTTATTCATAATGTGGAATGCTGCAAGAGAATGATAGAATGTGGTGGTGGGAAATGACACCTAGTTTGCAGTATTCAATCCTGAGCTCTCTTCCACTGTGCAGCCTTTGCTCTCTTGTAACAGCAGAAATTTACTCAACTTGTCTGGTCTTCACCTTGGTTTCTTAAAATGTAATATGGAAAAAGACCTGGGCATAATTGCTCCATGTGATATACCAACGTCATAGTTTATTCTACCCATTGGTTTAGTAAGCACAGTAGGGTGTGCCTGCTACCACAATCAGTTGCCATACCATGTGAATTTCTACGGCATCTTTGGAGCTGATCTTCAAAACCCCTCAGAAAGGCTCCGAAGATAATCTTCCCTCAGTCCTACTTCTATCAAATTGTCATTCAAAAGAGACTAAGGTTCTGCTTGAACTGCAGATATGGAGGGGTGGGCCTGCTTTAAGATGAATTGAAATTTGCACCCCCCTGTATTATTGGTTCAACCCTTCACAGGAATGTATGGAGAGTCTAAGAGAAGCCAATGTTTTCTTTCCTGAGTCTTCTCTTTCGTGGTGCATACTATAACACATATTTTCAGTTCTCTAGCTGAAAGATTTTAGTTTGCTGAGAGAAAAAGTTTTGAAAGATTTTAGTTCACAGAGAGAAAAAGTTTCCCACAGGCCTTGGCCCATTACAAGGAAGTTGGCCCCAACCCCGGGCTCATCCTATGGTTTAGACGGGGGCGATCGCCAAGACAACCCTCTTTGGGTCACACCTGGCTGGCCAACAGACAATCAAGGACCTTCCAGGGTACGTTCTGTGGTTTTTCCTTTGTAGAAAAGCAGGCCACACCTGGGTGACCGCTCTAACATGAGATCATACTTTGTAATCAATCACTTTGTGCCCCTTGCCTGTATGCTGATCTGTGTTTTTTTTTTTTGTTTTGTTTTCATATATAAGGAGCCTGTAACCCTTGATGGGTTGTGCAGCTTCCCCAATATTGCTGACACCCGAATGTGCATTCGTTCAATAAACCCTCTTGCTTTTGCAGATTTTGGTCTGGTTTCTGAGTCTTGGGGGCTCCTTGGGATCCTGAGGCCTTTATGGATCTGGGGGTCTTTCACAGTTACATCTTGGTTGCAAACCAAAACATTTGTGCAGGTTGTTCCTATTTCCTAGAAGACTTAAGCTCTCTTTCCACTCTTTCCTGCCTGATATCCTGTGATGCCAGACACCTACAGTAATTCTACTACTGCATTTCCTAATGTGAGATTCCACATGTGAGTTTTTTTTTCCAAACTTTTTTTATTTGAATTAGAAACAGGATTCTTTTACATGACAATCCCATTTCCCTTCTCCCACCCATCCTCCCCTAACCTGCCCCCCCAAATAAAACCTTATCTGTCACATATCATTTCTGCTCCCCCTGGATGGTGAGGCCTTCCATAGAGTGTCATCAGAGTCTTTCTTTTCCTTTGGGGTAGGGCCTAGGCCCACCCACATGTGTCTTGGCTCAGGGAGTATTCCTCTATATGGAATGGGCTCCCAAAGTCCACACCTATGCTAGGGATAAATACTGGGCTTCTACAGGAGGTCTCATAGATCTCTGAGGTTTCCTCAGAGAAACCCATGTTCCTTGGGTCTGGATCAGTCCCATGCTGGTATTCCAGCTATCAGACTGGGGAGCAAGAGTTCCCAGATGTTCAGGTCAGCTGTTTCTGTGGGTTTCACCAGCATGGTCTGGACCTCTGTGCTCTTCACTGGTCCTTCTCTGCATCTGGGTTCCAGTTCAGATCGGTGATTAGTTATGGGTGTCTGCTTCTACTTCCACCAGCTGCTGGATGATCTCTCGACATGCCTTGGACATACTAGGTACCCAAAGATTGGCCTATCTAATTTAACTATCACATTGGAATGAAGAAGAGATATTAAACAATGTTAAGATGTGAAGGTCACACAGCAAATAAAGTGTCAGTGTTGAGATTCTAACATGTGTCTGTAAGATCAGACATTTCCTGACTTTCTGTATTGCCACAAAGTACTTGTATAAAACTTGCTCTGTGTGAGTGTGTGTGTGTGTGTGTGTGTGTGTGTGTGTGTGTGTGTGTGTTTGAGAGAGAGAGAGAGAGAGAGAGAGAGAGAGAGAGAGAGAAAGTTTTTAAGAGAAAAAACTTGAAGTTGAGTGGGTAGAGAGGGGATATTTGGGAAGAGCTGGGGGAGGGGATGAATATGATCAAAATAAATATTATGACAAGTTCAAAAATTAAATTAAAAGAAATAAAAGAAAATGAATAATGTATATAATAGGCATATATATTATATAAATATGCCTTTGGAGTAAAGGCATGAGGCTATAAGGAGAGTATACAAGCTTGTGGGGCTGGTACAAACAACATGTACCTGAAAGTCTCCCCAAGTTTCTATGTATATAATTCCTTTTTGAGACTGGAGAGGCTATTGGACTGTGATAGAAGAGTTTCTGGCAGAGAATCTTGTGCTGTCTCACTCAAAAGGCTGCTCTCTCTTAAGTACATATTGATTAGGGTCCAAATAACCTAACTCTATTCTTAGACCCACACCTTAATTACCATGGATTCTCAGTAAAACTTGATGTTTCAGCCTCTTCCTATTCTTTTCTCTTCCCTGGTTTAAAAATTCAGATCATAAAAAGGCATCAGAATGACTTCCTTTTAAAAACATTATTTATAAGCAAAATACAATGATATTATAGTCACATAAGTTGTTTCATCTTTACTGACACAAAGGGGCAGTTCTATATTGAATACAATGCTTAATTTTAAAGATAAAGTTTATAACATAGAATTGTACAACAGGAAACAGACCTTGGTGACACCACCACCAAGCATCAGAACTTCTTTCATGATTCTTCTTAATCCTCTGGGGAAAAAATAAATTACCTAAACATGTTCTCCTAAGATCTTCTGAAATATCATAAACAAACCAAAAAACAGCAAGGAGTTTGTCAACTTAAATGATAAAATAACCTTTTGTCAACTCTCTGTCTCCATGAGCTAGATATAGGACTGTTCATAGCAGATGAAGAAAAGGTTTAGAAATTTTAATTTTCTTAGATAAAAATTTCATTATTTTGTTAAATAGTTGAAACTGTTGTTAGAGACACTAAGGGATATACAGAGGTCAAACTGAATTAGACATAATTCATCAAAATGTTAGGGTTTGTTAACTAAATTTGTTCTTTCATAACTCATGTATTTATATAGTACATGCTGATTACTTTCAATACTCACTCTTCATTTTAATACTTTTCTCTATTGTTGAGAATTCCAAGCATGTATACAATTTATATGATCATATCTTCCCCTTTGCACCCCTGCAACTCTACCTATGTATCTCCAAATGCTCACCCATCCCAATTTCATGCCTTTCTTTTTATTATTCTTTAAGTTTTTAATTATAATATAATTACATAAGTTTTTCAATCCCTTCCTCTAAAAATTTCTATATACCCATTCTTGCTCTCTTTCAAATTTGTGGCCTCCTTTTTCATTAATAATGATTGCACACATATATGTGCAATATACATATATTCCTAAATATAACTTGCTCAGTATGTGTAATGTTACCTTTAAGTCTTTTTTCAGGAATGATCATTTGGTAGGCTTTTTCCTGGGCAACACTATTTCTCCCACTCTCAACATTCCTTAGGTGCCTGTAGTTCTTTGTATAGAATTGAGGCCATATGGGTTTCCCCCATCTATTTTGGCATGTCTATTGTTGTCCTTGTTTAGTTCATCTTTAGACTTTATGGGTCTAGATTCTGATATTACTCATTAGATAGAGTCTCACAGCAAACAACCTGATTTTTTGGCTCTTACACCACCCTCATACAATGTTCCCTGAGCCTCAGGTGCAGGAGTTATTTTGTAGTTGTATCTATTAGGAGTGGGATCCATAAATCTGAATTTTGATTGGTTGTGTTAATGATCTCCTTCCATTGAAAAGTGAAGGTTCCTTGAGGATGGGTGAGGACTACACTTATCTGTGGATATAAGGGCAAATATTTAGAATGGATTTATGGGTTATGCTCATATATTAAATTGGGGTTGTAGGTCCTGCTATAAGATCCATTGCCTCACTAGCTGTGGGTCTTCATCTTTTCTTACTGCCTTTCCATGTTTTTCAATAACCCCTCCTTTCTACAGTCCTCTTTTGCATGCATATGCCCTTGTGTTTTGTTTGTAATCTGTGGAGTTATTTAAGGGCCATCTGTGTGGCCAGGAATATCTAGTTGATCCTGGTAGATCCACCAGTGGCTATACATCTGAATAGAACTGTAGCTAATAATTCAGTAGTAAAGGATCCCATGAATCTTTCTTCCATCAATGTCTGACTAATGATAAATCCAATCTTATGCAGGAAAATATAGCTGCTATGAGTTCATGGTTGCAGTGACAATTTCATACCCTGGAGATGGGGTCCTTCTCCCTGTCTCTTTGATCTTATAGTCCTTTTGCCCTTTCTCCCAAGATAATTCCTGAGCCTCAGTGGCTGAGCATTAGGCTGTCTCTTACACTCAGCACCTTTAAAAGCCAAGAATCTTTGCATTCCCAAATGTTCACTGTAAAGAGAAGCTTTTCTGATTAAGACAGAGAGTAATATCTGTCTGTAGGTATACATATAGATGCCTAGAAGACAGATTCTATGTCAACTTAGCTAAAGAACAATAGTAATTTCCCCCCTAGAGTCTGTGACTCCCTTGGCCATGGCTTTTGACCAGGTTTACAGTACCAGATATGTTATATATTCTGTGAACAGCCCTCTAAACCAATAAGAGAGAGGTTAGTTGCTTTCCAGTCAAGCATCCCACTATTGTAGCAATGGACATCTCTTTCCTGGTGGGTTGGTTTTGTAGTTCATAGAGTTCACAACAGGCTATGACCACAGATTCTTTTTCTCCCCCAACACCTTACATAATCCTTTTCAGCTTTCAGATGGTTAATGAAATTTGACCAGAAAAGAGAAAGGTTCCAGCTCAGTTTTAGCCTGATTTCCCTATAGCTTGCAAAGACAGTATGTGGTATCCTGAGCAATGTGTCTTCATCATCTAGTCTTCAGAATACCAGAGGAATAAGAGGCTGTGTTTTATCAGGGACTTCTGCCTCCTATCTGAACAAAAATTCATAAGCAAGTCACCTACACTTGTTACTAGGATTTTGTTTAATAATCCTGGGATTCTAAGAGCAGCATTATCCAGTCATGTAGGATGTCTCCATTTATTTTATTTTAATTCTATAACTTATGCTTTTTAATTGGTTTACAAAATAGTAGGCTTCCACGTGGTTTTTCCATATACACTTGATTTTGATTGACTTTCTTACCCTACTCTCTCTTCTTCCACATCCCCCACCCCTGTTAAACTTTTCCACCTCTAGTATTGCCCACTATATGTAATGCCTTGTATATTCTACTAAACCTCTTTCTTTAAGGCATCACCCTAATGGCCCCTTTTCAATTTCTTTTATGAAGCTTTTACAGGTAGCTAAACAAACAGATATAACTATCCATACGTCTCAATATGGTCCACATTTGAGAGGGACTATGGAGTGTTTGTCTTTCTGTGTCTGGGTTACTTCACTCAGCATAATTTTTCTATTTCTCTCCACTTACCTTCAAATTGCATTTTATTTGAGAACTAACAAAATTCCACTATGAAAATATTTTCATGAACATTTGTGTTAAATTCTTGAATCATGCTGTTGAGACAACTATGATAGTTTACCTGTTTTACATATTTTCCTTGAAAACTTTCTTTTGAAGCACCAGATTGACAGTTTTCACATCCAGCAAGATATTGCCCATGAGATTTCTTCTATCTAACAAACAAAACCAACTATTCACTGGATGAAATTCTACTGTACTAGAGAGTGATGGCTGCATAAAATTAGTCAAGTACTCAACTGGTTCTTAGTGTATAAGGCGAATCTCTAATTTCTGTGCATTGAAACCACCCAAGAAGCTTATAAATATTTCCATTCCTGATCTTGGTATGGGACCCATGATTTACTGTTTCTTTTTCTATGGTTTTATGTGAATTATTTTACACCCAATTGAAGAAAAATATGAATCTTGAAGATGACATAAAGCATGCATCATGTGGTCTAAACTTATAATGCACCCAATAATATGTTGGGTATTCTGGAGAATTAAACAGGGAAAAGCATGTGGAAAGTAGCACATTCTTATGGACCATCATCGATTGTATATAATCTGCATAATGTGCTCTAACAGTAGTTACGGTATTATGACTATGACTCTATAGATTCATTAAAGGGAGTTACATGTGTGCCTCCATGAACTAACAAGGACAAATATATGGAGTTCTCAATAGCTGAATTTAGAAATCTGTGGGGAGTCACAGCCCCAAGATGGCGCCTGGCTGGATGCCAGGGAGACCGAGCTTAGCTGTAAACAAGCCTTATTTGGAAGAGCGTAGTGGATCTGGTGTGCCTCCTCCAGCTGTGACCTATCCGGGATGGCCAGGTGGCGTGAGCTAATTGGGGAATGAGCTTGCTTTTAAGGGCTTGCCAGGGGGCTGGGAGAGATAGAAGAAGCAGAGAAGAAGCAGAGAGAGAAGCTGAGGTAGAAGTAGAAGGAGAAGTTGATGTACAAGGTTTCTGAATAAACTGCTTGAAGAAGAGTCGTGGTCGTGTCCTTCTTGCTGGTCGAGATAGACGCGCCGAGAAAATCTAAGTAAGACTCACTAATTTCCTTTCATTAATTTACCTATTTATTACATCATTTAATTTGGCCCTTCTTCATTGGATATTACACATTAAATATCTATTAAATAATATGTGCTATCACAATAGTATGAATATATGTTTGTTACATCACTTAGTTCAGTCATTCATTCATTGACTTTTATATAGTAAATATCCACTACAGGACACATGTCATCACAATAGCAAGGAAATACAGTGTAAGTACCTATGTGGAAGTAATAGTTGCCTGACCTTAGATTGCTGACACTTAGCCTCCCTATATCTTTCATGATTCAATAATCTTGATTAATGTGAATGTGTCCTCAAGCTATCAGTTTGGATGGGGTGTACATCATTATTAGGATACTTGCAAATGGATCACTCTAATTCCTATTAGTTCACAAATCTGTAAATAGTTATGGTGGAAAGAGTTATGGGTTGTCTAACTCAATTGAAGCATATTTGAACTTGGAGAATTTCATAATCATTCCTCAAACTGGCCTATATGAGCAGTCTTCTAGATTTCTAATAAAATTTCTGTTATGTGTTACAATGTGGAAATATTCCAACAAAAGAAGAAGGACATGTAATCTTTCAGAGTGAAGCATGAGTAAAAAGTTCAGTGCGCTGTCAGGGAACTACATGGTGCATTGGCAGAAAGTGCCAGATACATGACAGGTGCTGTTGTTAACCCTTTACTGCTCCCTCCAGAGACAGGCAACATGAATTAGTCCTTGCTCTCTTCTGTATAGACCACACTGGAACCCGAGAACCCTTCTCAAAACACTGACATGAGATATTACAGTTGCTATGAAATACACTATCTCCATTCCATCCATAGTGTTGGATTTTCATTTGAGTATGAAACTCTAGAATTTCCATCTGATTCTCTATTCCCCAAAGATGTTCCATTAACTTATTGTAACTGGGTGTGAGTTAACATACTTTCTAATGAATTATCTATCTAGTGTCTAACTGCCTCTATTTGTTTACAAAGATGAAGAAAACATGAATCAACATTGAATAATGCATGTGAGAAGGTGCAAGTGGGTTGTAAATTATAAGACTTTATTGGCATACCTCCTAGCTCAATTAACCCTGTTCTGACTTCTCTACTTCTTCGGCCTACCTGCAATCTACTTTTTGGGCATTTATCAAATCTTCTAACTTTACTACATATGTACAGTGCATACTGTTTCCTCTTCCTAAGTAAGCTTATCTCTACACTCTTCACCTCTTTCTTTACCCTTGTCTAATGTTAGGACAGTTCTCATGTATAAACATGATTCTTTTCAATTTATCTTTAATGTTAATGATTCTGTGTTTCAGAGTTTTCCTTTGATGAACCCAGATTATGTTCTTCCACAGCTCTCTTTGGCATTCTTATTCTTGACACTTGCCTTTGAAGATACTTCTCCATCTCCATTTTCTGTAGTATCTCACACATTGTTAATACACAGTAGGTACTTGTTGCATACTTTCTGTTGGATAGATATAGTAAACAAGTACTGAATTATTGATAATGATGAAACTGATAGCCATGCTTATCATTCTACAACTCTTTCAAATTGTTCCCTAGTTTGACTTTTACTTGATATTACATGAAATTTATGTAATAAAATCACACACTTTAATGAGGTAGAGATTATTTAAAGGACACTCATGAAATAACAGAGGTTTGGTTATATGTAACCCTAACCCTAACCCTAACCCTAACCCTAATCACTTGTGAACAGGGAGCCATCCTGACTTTTTCACTTCCTAAAGAACCCAACCTTTTATAATCTCATCTTGGGCATTAAATGTTGTGGTATATGAATTTGCAGAGGGGAGGGACATTAGCATTCTGGCTATATAGCACATCCAATGTTTCAGGCACTATAGCAGGCTTCAGGTATCTAAATAAATAAAACTAAACAGTATCTCCAGTAAGGTCCAGTAAAAGAGTGGAAAGTGAGGAAAATCTGAGAAGCTATGAAGCATACAGAAATAAGAGTCCTGTTCTGTCTAGATGGGAGATGGCAAAGCAAATAAGTTGGTCAAGCCAAATGGAATAAGGAAGCCTTTATTTTTTATTTCACTATTTTATATTAAAAATAGATTTTTTTCATACAATAGATTATGATTACTGTTTCCTTTCTCTCAGCTTCTCCCAGATTTGCCTCTCTTTAACACTCACCTAAACCCACACTTTTTCTTTCTCTCATTAGAATACAAGCAAACATCTAAATATTAATAATGGTGAAATAAAATAAGATAAAAACAAACAAGTTGGGTGGTGGTGGTTCACACCTTTAATCACAGCACTCAGAAGGCAGAGACAGGCAGATCTCTGTGAGTTCGAGACCAGCCTGGTCTATAAGGGCTAGTTCCAGGACAGCCTCCAAAGCCACAGAGAAACCCTGTCTCAAAAAACCAAGAGAGAGAGAGAACAAACAGAAAAAAATGGTAAAGAAATAAAGCTCAAAAAACATATGTTTTCTTTGTAAGGATGTTTTGACTGCATGTGTATCTATCTATGTATGTACTATGTATGCCTGGTAAGAAGAGGGAGTCAGATCCTCTGGAACTGGAGTTACAAATGGTTGTGAAGTTGAAACTGGATCTATGTCTTCAGCCCAGATGAAGTAATTCTTGTTCCAAAACAGCTAATGCATGATGTGGCCAAGGTTATTTAACACCTTGGGACAGAGTTCCTGGTACAGGTTGAATGTTCAACACATGTGTTTGCTAAATAAATAATCCAAATGCAAAGATGAGCACACACTCCTCATAAGTTTGTTTCCCCATGGTCATGAATTTCTGTGGGAAGAATGAAGAGACACAATGTAATGCAAGAGAAGGACACCAATGGTGGAGTTGACACTGTGAAGTTCAGGTATTCTAACAGCCTCCTGATTATCTGCTTTCAGCTCCTCTTCTGAAAACTTGGCGTCTTCTTGGGTGTTCTAAGTCTTCTGGTTTATCTCTTTTCTTTGTTGGGTGCTCCACTTTGGCCTGTACCCAAGTGCCTCCTGCAAATGTTTATTTTTATAAATGTTGCATATCCAGGGCAGGAGATAGGGAAAGGGGTGAGCCAGATTCATTTACGAAAGCACTTTGGCACTCTGCTCGGGAAGTCATTTCCGCAGGAGGCTGGCCCTGGACAGAGTGCACTTACTCTCAGACCTCCCATTCCCACTTCCAAGCAGAAATCATTGCAGTTGTTATTTACAGTCAGAAGCTCTGTGGAGTTCTGAGCCAAAGGCTCCTTTCCTGAAAAGCTGATGGTGGCCTCCAGCATCCTACCCTCACTTTAGTAGGGACAATTTTCTGTATTCCCGAGAGAAATAACCTGATCTACTATTGGGATGGAGAACTATATGCTCTATTAAACACCAATAACAGGATCAATTTGTACACAGCCTGTCCCAGCTACTGTGTTCACAGTCTCCTAGGGAGGGGTAGGACCAAGGAGATGGCATCTTTTGTAACCAACACATCATATGCTCTTTACCTTTAACATATGAATCTCAACATCCTCATGAAATAAATCATGATACCACTGTAATTATTTAGGAAAGAAAAGGGGGAGTGAGGGATGAGATGTGGATAGAAGGGAAGGAAAGAGAAGTGGTGAATTTCTATAACTTGTGTGAAGCAGTTGTTAAACAGTCTCTGGATCCATTTTATCCTCATCATCCTTCAATCTGGCCTTCACTTCTATCTTTCCACAAAAAATGATTACTAACAAAGTGGTCATTGTCACTTCAGCAGCCAAACTTCAAAATTTCTCCAGGATCATTTTGCCTAATCCATTTATCATTCTTTCATTCTTGGAACACTCTCTTCACTTGACATTGAGATATCTTGCACACTCATGGTGACTTTGAGTCTCAGAGCTCTGGTGAGGTTAAGGTGCTGGACCAAAGCCCAACTCATTCCTTTGGTGATTCCATTCTCACTTTGCCCCAAAGGCCACCTGCATACCCTTTCTTCCTCTCCTGGGAAACTTCTCAAAAGTGCAGGTTGGTATCTCTTCGTACATAATTCTTGCTTGCCATTTCAAAATTAAACCTTCCATCTTTTCTTATTCAATTTGCATTATATGTGGATCTTCTGATCTCAGTTATATCCATCTTCATCTTTCCTGCTACATCCCCTTTGCCTCACACCCCAGCTACAGCAGACTACTTTGGGTTCCTTCCAGAATATATTCTGCTTCCACCTTCTGTCTGATACCTTCACTACCACTACCACTACCACTACCACTACCACTACCACTACCACTATCACTATCCAACTCTTCTCAGCCAGATTGCTTCTTGGTCTCCCTGCCTTTAGGTTCACCTAATACAGCATGATCTCAGCTCATGTTGCTGCTCAGTTTGGAGTTATCCTAAGGCCTCTATGTTCAGAGAAAAGTTGAAAGCCTTTAAAACATCATATAGAGCCTCACTCAATCTGGCCATGTCCCATGAAATGATTGTTAATCTTCTGTACCAACTCTTTTCCTCTGCTTTGGTTACAATAGCCTCCTTCTTCCCTGCCTGCAACTCTGACCTCATTTTCCCTTCCTCTAGGTCACTGAACAAGACCCAAATGGACTTTCTCCTTGAGGACCTCACTCTTCACTCATTATACTTAAAATTATTGCTCTACCATTCATTTTCTGTTCTTTCTTTGCTTTTTTCTTTTCAGTTGCATTCACCTTCATCATTAACTTTTTATGTCTGATTTATTTTGCTAATTTTTCTATCTTTCTTCATACAAAAATTATGAAGTCAGATGGCAGAGCTCTCTCCTGATACCTATCTGCCTATCAGCTATCTATGTATCCACCTATCTGTCTACCTATCTATTTATTGATCCTATATGTATCTATTATTTACATATCTATTATATATATTAAAACTATATAACATGTAATTTATATATGAACTTTAGGCTACTTATTTAAATACATACATAATTTTCAAAAAGTATGTACCTTATATTAGATTTAAAAGATGTATCAGTTAGTGATTATGTATTAAGAAAATAAATACAAAAAGAGAAACAGAGTTCTCATAAAGATTTGGCATAGACAAGGACATCTTCACAAATAAAAAAATAAAAATATTTACTATGTTCTAGGTATTATGCATATCAAGTGTCATATAAATAACATCTCATAAAACTTTAATGACACTGTGAAGTAAGTTTATGAAATTACTGTCTTTGATGTATAGATTGGAAAACTTCCATGTCAAATGCTTTAACTCACTTTCTCCAAATCACTGTAGCAACTTTTAAACAACCCCAAAGTTAGCTGTTTTCTGTCTGGTTACTGACTATAGGATGCCATTTCACAACTCTCTCTTCAGGAAGGGCTACCTACACCACTACAGTTAAATGAAGAAGTAAATCAAAAGAGGTTATATCCAAAAAGCATGGCTAGTTGTTCATGGATGTATTTATTTAATTTTTAGTAACCATTATTAATTACTAATATTTCTATTATGTTGTATGCCATATCCATAAGAGGAAAAAATAATGAACCTTTTCCTACATTTAGTGAGCTCACCAGCTATCACAGTTACTGTTGTTCTAAAGCTATAATAACTTTTTTATTTAGGTGCACAGGGAAGGGAAGAAATTATTTTATTAGGGGCAGACAGTCTTAAACAAGGAAGTTCTAAGAGGTGTCTGATGTTAACATTTCTTCAGGATGGTTCAAGACCACATGGAGGAAGTCCATTCCAGGAAGAAGCAGCAGCAGGAGCTAATGATAGAATTGGGGCATAGTTGGATCCATTCAAGGGAAAGAACTTTGCAGGTGTTATAATTAGATGAATGAAGGTGAAGTTAGAACTTTAAGGGCAGCAAGAAACCATGCTGTGGCCTGATTAGATCTGTTTCATTGAAATCATTTTGAGAGTCACCAGGGAGGATAGATGGTCAGAGTCAGTAAAGGGGACAGGATGTTAGGTTAAGCATCTTGCAATATCTGAGAAAAGATTATGAAAATAGTCCTTGGGCAAGGGAAGTAGGGATAAGATCTCAGGTTGACACTTAAGAGAATTTATCAGCCCTTCTCAAATATGTCTGGCCCTTAAAATGCCTTGGAAGCTTTAAAACACTCTAATACCCAGAAGGTTATTTGAACCAATTAAATTGGTATTTCTGGAGAAGCACAAAACAGGGTTTCATGGGTGACTGCAATGTGTATTCAAGTTTGAGAGCTACTAGTTTATGAATTAGCTTATCTGAAAGACTAAAAGTTTTATGAAATGAACAAAGTGGACTTAGAGAAAAATTTCAGCCCATGTGATCCAGAGACCTCTTATTGTTTCAGTGTTGTATTCCAAAATCACAATTTCTACAATGGGGCTTGGTTATTGCTTGAGACAAATGATAATTTGCACAGCTAGATACTATGGTAACTCATTGTTAATGTTAAATGAGTTAGTGTATATGAAAAAGTGGTGAATCACATGATGAGTATTCAAAAATTGATGGATGATGAATATTCAGTTTTATAATTATTTAATTTGTTTTAGGTAAACTTAAATCTATAAGTAAAAGATGACATGCTCATGAAGTTTGGTTCTCAAGGCAGCTAGCATAGTCTCTGTGAATTATCCAGTAACTTGGAAGTAACCCTTGGTTATCTGAGAGATAGTTCAGATAATTGCTGATGAAAATTTGGTCTTGTTCATTGCCAATGTTGTTGTTTAAATTACATAAACAAAGCAAGTCACTAGGGAAAAGGTTATAGCCCAAAATACTGGAAGAAAGACTAGCATGTCATTTACAATTTATTGTAAGTCACCATTTTCTTTGTTGTAAGGGAACCATAACAGTAATTCATGCTTTAGAATGTTTGAGGAATAGTTAAGTGCCATGCAAGAAAACACATTGCAGTGTCAATTCAGGAATCATTCAGGGTGCAAGAAGCAGAAAGAGAAGAAAAGGAAAGGACCGGCAGAGACACAGTCAGGAACAGGGCGTTCCAGAGCTGAAGGATGCACTGCAGAGGTTGTGCAGAGTATGTAAGCTGGGGCCTCAGTGTTCTTGTTGGTTTAATGAGCCCTTGAATTAAAGAATATTTACATAAGTGGTAATTAATTGCTCTCCTTCAAATTTAAGCTACCCAGCACTGTAAATAAACAGAACTTAACCAATAACAGAATTTCTCAAAAAGAAACATCTCACAGCTGGTTTTAAACAGGACATCTTTACACCCTGGGTCCCAACGGAAAGAACAGCGAGTCACACAGCATTACAAGAGGTATCTTCTTCAGGAACCCTGGTCATTCTTTAAAATTAGTTTTAAGAGGCTGATCCTCATAAAATCCTTTTATGCCACTCCATAAATGCATATTTACTAGAGAGCAGATGACAATAATCTCTAATAGTGCCATAATCATGAAACTATCTATCATTTAGGAAGCCACTATTTGGTATGAGTCAAACTCTATAAAATGTGTTTTGTTTACAATTTTTCTATCTATCCTAAGAAGGAATGAGAAGTGTTATTACCCATATTTTCATATGGAAAAATATGAGTCCAAAAGCCAGTGACTCCTCAAGATCAGACTACCAATATGTAGCCTGACCTGGAATGTAAGTAAGTTTACTTATCTCCATGGTCTGTGGTTTTTATTGAATGCTTTGGAGTTTAACCTACTATTGTTTTTTTAATATGGTGACCAGTAGGACTAATTAAGGAAGATAGTGATCGATTTTATCAGTAAGAAAAAAAAGACCATTCTTTTTGGTTGTGAGCCTAGCCTTTAACAGCTGAGCCATCTCTCCAGCCTGCTATGAATCTTTTAATGTCAGTTTTCATACCCTCGGGCCTTTTAAACTAAAATTCAATTGAGTTCTGTCCTGTCAGATATACCACCAGTTACTGACAGGGTATAATGGAGGTTCTTAGGTTTGTGGCCACATACACAAAATGGATATTTTCAATATAGTAAAGGAAGCATCATGCAGATCAGATGAGTTATATCCACTATTCTTTAAACAATGAGAAACATATTCCTAGCTACCCAACCAAAACTTACATAATATCAGTCTAGTTATAATTCTAGTATGTAGGTAGGAGGAGATTCAGAGACCACACACATAGCCAATGTATATTGGCAATTGGTAGCTTCAATGGAGGACAAAATCCCCTAGTGGGTTGACCATTCTTGTGATGATTTGGAGCAGTGGGAAACTCATAAGGGAGAGCAGCTAAGGGTAGGTAGTTTGAAAAAAGCTGGGGAAGTGTACATGATGAAAATGTATTGTATATTGTCATAGCCATCTGTAGTAGCCCCACATTTTGGTGTCAATTTGCTGTAAGCCATCTTTGTGCAGCTTCAGATGGATACAGCCAACTTGCTAGGTGTGTACCAGAGAGGGGGACTGTGAATTGAGAAAAGACAGGCAAGACAACTAAGAAAAAAAGAGACACAGGATAGAGTCAGGAGGGCAATCCAGTGAATACTGAATGCTGCAAGTTTATTCTTCCATGTTCTTAAACACCCCAAGCAAAAGGGGGGCATGGCAAAAGGCTTCTTTATCATGTATAAGGAACAAACACACTTTCTTGCCTTAATTCTACAAGCATTTGGTAACCACACCTTAGACTTAATTTCCCCTTATTATCTGGCCTTGAGGGTCAAGAGTAAACATACCTCAGACTAAGTCTGTTGTTATCTAAATAAGACATCCAGATACCAAGATCAAAACATCCTACAGGAGCTGTGCCTTAGACCTTTAGGTCTTTTTTTGACTTTTATTTTAAAAGACTAAGGACAGTTTTGAACTCTCTGACCTTGAGTCAAGATGAAGCAGAGCCATCTTTATGGGACCTGACAGTTTATGCCTATGAAGTTTTTAAAAATTACAAAATAAGAATATATTCATTTTCCACTTAAAATGTAACCATTTTTAAAATGTTGATAGTTACTGAAGTTGAACCATTACATGTCATTTGTCTAATTTTACTGTTGATATTTTTTCTTAATAAACTTCTAAAAATAAAATAGCTATTTCTAGTTACTCATTTCTTATTACTACAGAAATATGAGTTAATAACCAGTGGGAGAAGTTTTTAAATGCAGGAGTTTCCATATTCCTCATGTGGCTCGGTGGCATAAGATGAAGACACTAACTACAGGCAGAATCCTCAGTAACCACTGTCACTTTCTCCTTGTGCTTGCAGTTAATTCTTCATCCTTCTTCCAGTCAGAGAAAAATCCTAACTACACAGAGCCATGTCATACCCTCCACCACCATCTGTCTCAATTTAGCTGCCAGCAGTATTACCCCATAAAGGTTATAAATTCAAAAATCACCATCCTAACAGATTTCCCTTTTAATGAATACAGAGAATAACCATATAAGCAGAAACAAGACAATACTGTTAAGGCCTATAGGACCTGATTTTTAAATCAGTACCAGCCTCAAAACCTGGTTCAGTGTTTTACTTAGTTATTCTGTGTTTTATCTTTCCTAAGAATGGAACTTAATGGTACCATTTAACAAATTAATTTTAAGTACTTTGTGTGGAAATGTTTTCATGTGCAGGGATGCTTTTTTTAAGTTTCCCTTTCCTCTTGCTGTGGTAAAATACTCTGAAAAAAAGCAACTTAATAGGTAAGATGTTTCTTTTTGGTTTACATTTCCAGGATACAGTCCATAGTGGTATAGAAGTCAAGGCAACATGAGATTCACACATCTGGTCACATGGCAGCCATAACCAGTAAGTAGAGAGATAGTTTAATAAATGTTACTTCTCAAGTCCCTTTCTCCATTTATATATTCCAGGTTCCCAGCCAGAGAATGGCTCTACCCATAGGATCCAGGACTTTACACCTCATTGAAATCAATCAAGGTAATTCCTCACAGACATGCTTAGGATGGTCTCCATACTTATTCTATATTCTAGCAAACTGATGATTAACACTGTCACAGTTGAACATAACCAAACACTTCTAGGTTTTTCCATACCTCAATTACTTACTTGGTGCAAGAACCTGGATACCCATACCTCAGTGCCATCCTTTCTTCATTGGAATCAATCTTTGAGAACTTGTGCCCTGGTGTGATATCTATGCAGAAATCCAGGCAGCAAATTTCAGCTAGTAGTAGAGAGACCTTGAGATGCTGCTGTTCTTGCATAGAGGCTACAGCTCTTTCAGTAATGAAAGCAACATTTGAATTTCTGTGCACTCAATTTATTTGTATAACTTGGTTTTAAAGCTTCAAAGTTTGGGAGGCTTTCTAAAGCCTCCACAGTATTTAAACAACAAGTGGGGGTCAAATTATTGACATGGCACTTCTAGCTCTGTCCAGAGGTACCTTTTCAGATGTTCTCTTTTTGTTTGTTGGTTTGTTTTGATTTTGCTTTTTCAACAGATGGTTTCTCTGTGTGGCTTTGGGACCTGTCCCAAAACTCACTCTGTAGACCAGACTGTCCTCAAACTCACAGAGATCTGCCTGCCTCTGCCTCCTGAGTACTGAGATTAAAGGCGTGCGCCACCACCACTGCCCAGCTCAGGTGTTCTGTCTTCTGATATACATTTATGTAGAAGTTTACTTGATGTATCTAGTTTTCATTATTAATAAGAAGTAATCAAGCTTACCTCTACCTCAGGCTGAAAGAGCTGATCCTGTCTCCGGAAGCTCTCAACAAGCCACAGACTACTGCTTCTCCTCAGTGTGGCTGGAGAATAATCCTGAGACTGACTGCTGAAGAGCCTGCTTCTATCTTTTATTCCTCTCTAGGCATGTGGTCCCAGGTGCTGAGATCACCTTTGTGTGAGCTGTTTCTTTTAGGACTGGATCAATTTCTTGTAGCCACTGTGGCCTAAACTAACAGAGATCACTTCTGAGTCCTGGGATTAAAGGTGTGTACCACCACTGCCTAGCTTCCACAGCTAATTAATATGGCTGCTTTGCTATTTTGATCTCTAGTGGCTTTAATAAATCATAAACAATATATCCCCATACTGCCTTCATATTGTCATTATGTCAATATTACCCTGGTTCAGTGCATCACTGCTTTCATACCTCTGACTCTTGACTTGTTTTCTTTAACATTACCTGCTCTATGTATTTTTACCTATCATTTTACCTGAATGCTATGATGATTTCTCATACTAATGCATCCTCTGTCATCCCCAACACCAGTAACAGGCCTAACCCTTATTTGGCCTCTTCAGTGGTTCCATTGAGCATGTCCTAGTTACACTGTAAAACAATTTTTCACACTCCAGGCTTTGTTTCACCCTCACTTTTTGTCTCTCTTTTATGCAGTTATTTTTTTTACTTTGTTTTCTACTCACAGCAACACTCTGCTGCCTCTAAGAAGAGTTATTTCTTTAATCTCATTATGTCTCCTCTCCTTTGTTCCCAAATAACTCCTCTTTATCCTTCAACTGCTTAGAAGCTGCCATAGATGTCACCTCTTCAGTGTTTCACTTTAGCCACTCTTCATCTAATATGTCCTCATTCTCTGGGGCTCAGACATTAGTTATATTCTGACTCCCAAATTCACGTCTTTTTCTTTGTATGCCTCACAGATTGGCTACCCTGCTAGAACAAAGACTGTGTCTTATTTATCAATGTATTTCATTTATTACATTTATGTCTAGATCTATTACATTTGTGGCATAAATAAAGTAATAAATAAAAGAACAGATGAAAGAAATTTGGGTTAGAAATCAGAGAAACTGGAATCCCATGCTTTAGTTTCCTGTGATCTCAAAAGATTCTTGGAAACTTGAAATGCAAAAGTGACTAACAAAGAAGGAGTGATGGCAGCATTAAAGTCACCAACAGTATTGATGATTATTCATATTAGATTCTTGCATCCTGCAAAACCGAAGAGTTGCACACTCAGCAGATGTGCTCTAAACATTTTGCACATCTGTCTGGAAGAACAACAGCTGGGGGATTAATGTTTCATTAGCCTTTCCACTGTAAGATACCATATTTTAGATAACTAAGAAGCTTGTTTGTCTTTGGATCCCTTTGATCTGCACAGAGGCAACAAAAGTCAAGCAAAAACAAGGGAAAGGAAGAGTCTTCAAAGTTTCTTATATCTAGAACACTGAAATTTTAAAACTTCACTTCAATAAGAGTACCATAAAGTTCCATGTCCCCCAGAGACATTTTATAATTATTAACTGAATTAGATGTAAATTGAATTAAGTCAGAATTGGAGGTGTGGCTCTTTTGTTTTGTTTTTTTTTTTATTGGAAAATTTAAGGAGATCTCAGAAATTTCTATTATTTTGAGATGATGAAAAATTCTAGATGTTGGCTATCCTCGAGGAGAAGAGGGGTAAGAGAAGAGAGAGAAAATTCAAATCAGTTTGGCTCAAGTCTCAGTAGTTCTACTCTGTCGACAGACAAGTTATTCAGAGGAGCCTTAATCTTTTACTCTATAGACTGGAGATACTGATTTTGAGTATATTGTGAGTTTATGGTAAAAATTAAACCTATGCCCTCAATTTTCACTTATAATGTACATTAAATAATCACTAACCTACCTACCCCAATCTCATAACCATGTACAGTTCATCCACTTCCAGAAAACAATCTGTTCAGTGTGGAAATCTCAGTTCTCTTTCTGTTTCCCTCTTCCTTGAATGTTTTACCTATAATGAATGATTTTCCTTTCTTTGATTTGTCATTCTGGAATAATGTTATAAAATGAAATTTTTCATAAGAGTTTGAGAATGGTTTTTACTTCCAAACTATTCCAGTTTCCAAGAGAACCAGTCACTGCTCAGAAGACAAATATTCCGTGTTTGGACTGAGATCCTGGGATTGTAGATTTCCAGGTATCATATCAATAAGGTACAAGAAAATCAATGGAGGTAGAATTGCTCACCCCACATTCTAATTTGGCATGAGTAAAAGAATAGACTCAAGAGTCACATATGGAACCACGTACCTCCTCCACTAGAATTCATGATACAAAGATAACCAAGGAAAGCAAGTAGCAAACGGGTAGCAAGTTAGTTTTAAAGTGAGGGATTTGCTATACCAATGAAAAAGTGATCTTTAACACCCTCATAATCCAATGGGGGAACAGCAATTCACAGGTACATGCAATAACTCAATATTTCAGGTAATTTGCAGTTTCAACAGTAAAGAAGATGGGATAAGAAAGAGAGGTGTGTTTCTCTTCCAGAAGTCCATACATGCATCTGCAAGAACCCATGAAGGAGATTTTACAGTCAAGACATCACAGATTTCCAAGTCTCAGACTGATATTGTACAGATATAGAGGGAAGATCAAGTATAGTATATTTAAGAGAACACCATCAAACTCTTTACAATTATGTTGATTCCCATCTGAGATACAGTGACTTCTTTCTGAGAGTAATTTTGTGTGCACACAACCATTAGGTCATGAGACCAAATCTGGAAGAGATTTTGAATGTTACTGGGAAAGTGCTTCTGACATTCATGCTAGAAGCCAAGGATCTGCTCCCATCAACAATACACAGGCAGTCCCTTTTCACTCTCTAACAAGGAATTGTTTAAGCCCAAGTTCAGTATAGGTAAATCTAAAAAACATCTATTTAAAAGGTATATATAATCAAAATTTAAAGCTGGCATCTGAATAATAATGTCCAATAATTTTTTCTCAACCAATCAGCAGCAATCAAAAGGAGTCAAACTCATCTTCTAGAGTGAGGACTGACAAAGGTAGGAGGAAGATAAAAGAAGGGGAGAGCAATTAGAATATGATACGTGTGTGTGTGTGTGTGTGTGTGTGTGTGTGTGTGTAAGGACAAATTCAATTAATAAAAAGTATATAGTTTATTAAAAATATTACTTTTAAAAAGGAAAGTTATTTCCTAGTTTAAATCAATTTATTCTGGCTTTACTGAGGTATTACTGACAGATAGGAATTATCTTTATCACCGCACACACTTGTACATGTATGTGGTGTGGACATTTAAGAGAAGATATTTTCTCTTAGCAAATCTGAAGAGGAATTTATTATAGTCCCCATACTGTATACTATATCTCCTGAACTTTTTTCTTTTGTATAATTGACACCTCATACTCTTCAGCCAACATCTATTTACTTTTAGCCCTCAGCAACCCTAACTGTGTTGTCTGCTTAACTTTAAGTTGACTTTTTAAGATTCAATAACATTCAATGACAAAAGAATAATCTGTAATAAATGATGTTAGAAAAATTGGACATCCTTATACAGAAAGAAACTAAACTGTAATTTCACATCTTATAAAATTGCAATCAGATGAACGAAAAAGTTAAATGTAAGAGCTACATCCATGGAAACTACAAGAATATAACACAGGGGAAAGGTTCCACTGGTCTGGGCCACAGTTTTTCAGATAGTACCTTACAAGCCCAGCCACCCAAAGTGAAAATAACCAAGTGAGAGTGCATCAAAGCAAAAAGTTCAACAGCAAACTCTATCAACAGAGTGAAAGAGATATTTACATATCATGCATAAAGGGTTACTCCAAAATACTCAAAGAATCTGAGAACCTCAATGGCAAGATTTTAAAGTGAGCAAGTGATCTGGAGCTACAGTTTCCAAAAGAACACATAAATAATCATCAGGTGTATAAAAGGATTCCTGTCACTAACCATAGAGAGATGGAATGAAAACCCTAAGAGATGTCATTGTGTACTTGTTAGAATGACTATTACTGAATAATGGAAAGTGTTAAGTGTTGGTGAGGTTATACAGCAAAGAGAATCTTTGTACTTGGCTGGTGAGAAGATAAATTGGCACAGCCACTGTGAAAAGCATTATGAGTTCTTCAAAAACATACTTCGAAGTGAATACACATATGGCTTTTCAGTTTGTATCCAAAGAAAATGACACGATTGTTTGAGTTCTACTTCCATGAGCATTACACCATTAATAACCATAGGGAATATATGTCATTGACCAGTGTCCATCAATAAATGAATAGATATAGCATAGATACATAGCAAAGTCTTGTTGATTTTCAAAATGAGAAATCCTATCATTTATGATGCCATGGGTATCCTGCTTTTTTTTTTTTTTTTTTGCATTAATCATTTATGGAGGGAAAGATGTTAAAATCACATGAGGTAATAGTGTGTTCAAAAGAATATATGTTACAAAGATTCAAATAATAAAATTTTATATGGCTAGATATTATAATTGGTACAATATAAGCTAATAGTGATATTCATTTGTGCAAATATTTAGTTTTTGAAATGTTTCAGTTAAAATCAATTAGCATGTAGTAGGTATTGACAGTAGGTTAGGGAATATGCAAATGACACAATAGTGTTTTCTTAAAATCATAGACATTTGTATGTATTCAGTGTATGCAATCTTGTTGAGGAAAAATTTGTTGATTTTTTAATTACTGCAAGGAACAGATGTTCAAATGAATTTTTGAGGAAAATAAGTCATCTTATGAAACTTAATTAAATAGTTAATATAAATAATTAACTCCTTCTAAGGTAACATATGTTGCATAATCAAATATGTATACACATTCAAATATTTCTTATATTCCCCCCAGCTAGATTTTTAAATGTCCAGAAAATAGTTAACTCTTATATTCTGCTTAGAGTAATAGCTAGAATACAAATTAAGGAAAATGCTTAGAGAGGAGGGTTGGTACTGAATAAATTTACTGTAAAGATGGACAAGAAACCTGAGAAAAGATTACAGTGATAGAATAATAATTATCTTGAAAATTATAGTGAGGGACTAGAGTTATGGTTCAATGTTTAAGAGTGCTTATTACACTTTCAAAATTCCAGAGTTTGGTTCCCAGCCCCCACTTCTGGTAGCTCACAAGCACTTGTCACTCAAGCTTCAGGGGAATCCGACTACATTTTATGGCCTCCTAATACACTCACATGCATATGTGCATACATATACCCATACAGACATTCATACTTAGGCATAATAAGTAAAGTAAGTATTAAAAAATGAACTGTAATAGGCTTTATTTCCAATGTGTTTTCTAAGGTTAACATTATCCCTTTCAAATAGATCTTATTCTTTATTTAAATCTAGTGTATATTTCCACATATATAAACACTGTTTAAGAGTGTGACAGAATTTGATGATTTCCCCCATGGAAGACCTCTCTCTCCCTGGGGAGCAGAAAGGGGAGGGGATGAGAGGTTGGTGGGGGGGAATGGGAGGATGAGAGGGAGAGAGAACTGGGATTGATATGTAAAACAAGATTATTTCTGATTTAAATTTAAAAACCGAGAAAAAAAAAGAGTAGAAGGAAGGGGGTGAAACAGGTCAATCTGAGTCTCAGGTTGTACTCTATAATTGAAGGTTGTCGTAAATCCCATGATACATCACTCTCCTGTACTCTGGTATACCTGAGTGTATTTTCCCACTATTTCATTGTAGGGCATTTGAGGAAAAAAGGAAGAAGAGTGCTTTTGTAAACATAGAACCACAGGTATTTTGAATACAGAAGCCAGATAATTCTCCCTCAAATGTTAGACAGTTAAAATCTTCCAAGAATTGGTAAATCCATCCATCAACAATAAAACAGTTTTCATAAGTATGCCCTAAAAAGAGAAGGCAGACAAACATGATAGTGTGGAGGAGAATGAATGGAAGAATGATCAGGACAGAGAAAAAACACCTCCAAGGCCTCGACCTTTCATGGTTTCCATGTCAGTTATGCTCACACTTCAATTCCTTCCCAAACCATAGATTCTATGTGACCACTTTAAATACTCTGGTGTTCCATAGGCTAAAGGACTGAATGCATGAGTTTGAGACATGTCTGAATAATATAATAAGGAACAGTCTAATAAAGATAAAATTAGTAAAATAAAATAAAGAAATACTTTACCAGCACAATATTTTCCCCTGATGCCAAAAGGATTATATGGAGAATTTTAGAAATCAAACAATACCCACACATAGACTTCGACAAGGTTTACTTTACCAGTTTTCCTTCTCATGAAGCAGACCTTAAATTTAATTATAAAGCAATCATTTACTCACTAAGCAGACTTGCTACCATTGCACCAGTGAGCATATCTTGTCAGGCTGATTGGTATTGTAGCATGAAGGGCCTATAACTTGGAAAGACCGTGTATGTCTTTTCTCCCTCAGCTGAATGACTACACCTGACTATATATCAGCACCTTGCAGCACTCTATGAATGCTAGGAAGGGAGCTTCTATCTTAGTATGGGCTTAATTTCTCTCTATTTAATTTTTACGGTGTCTTTACACATAAGATCTATCACATAAGTCACATGTAGTTCTGGTGGAAAACCAAGAGCAAAGGGAATAGTCCCCATTGATTTGGAGTGTCTGGGGTCTCTGAGACCAGGAACTCAAAGGGGCTATCCTGTAGCTAGCACAGGGATTTTTGTTGAAAACACTTGGTTTCTAAGAGCATCATTATCAACTGTTGAATACCTTTATTCAAACTCATGTTTTAATACTGAGGATTTTATCTTTTAATTTTACTTTTATTTATAAATTTTACTTGAATTATATAGCAGCAGTTTTCTATATGATTTTCCCACACAACTTTTATTCTTGTTGGCCCGACCTCCACCTTTCCACATCTCTCCACCTCCTTCTCCAATTAAACCATTCCGTACCTACTACAATCACCCCATTTTCACATCATAATTTGTTTCCTTTTCCCATAAATATATGTCCATGTTCTTCAGGGCTCCTTTATTTTTTCATGGCCTTGGCTCAGCAGACAACAATCCTTAAGGTTTTGATCATTGGGCATGTATCTAAACTGCATCCTGAATAATTATCTCTATACCCATAAGCATGTGCTGTTATCAGCATGAGTAAATAGAGGCTTCTTTTTACAGTGGGCAACAGTTAATGCAGAGACTCATAGCTGGTCAGAATTCAGACAATAAATGTTTGTTGAGTGTTAGCTCTAAATGGAACACCCATGCCCATCAAGCACCACAGAAGACAGACAGATTGTAAGAAGCAGAAGATGGATTGAAGGGTTGTCATCTGCAATCTTTGGCATATGGCTTGGTTGTCTCAATCCTGAACACACAGAAGCTACAGGAACCTCCACAAAAGAAAAGACATAATAGTAAGAATGGACTTATTGGGAAGAGAGGAGACCTCAGGAGTTGGAGAGAGATAGGACAAGGTAATGGGTGTGACTGTGATCATGATACATTATATACATGTTTGAATTTGTCAAGAATTATACACCATTCTGAGTAGGGTCATGAAATCTTGTATCATCTCCTTTTACCCTGCCTGATATGTAAACCATTCATTTGCTCAATGTTCCCACACATACTGTACACTATCTGCCTGTTAACGGCTACACAGTCACCTCAGCTGTCATACCCACTGAAGCAGACTGTGCCTATGTTCACATAACACTCTACTTAGTAAAAACCTTAAAAGGGCAGGAGTTCAGATGTTGGCAATATATTCATGAATCCTGCTGAATATATCAAAGAGAAGCTCCCAAAGGAAAAAAAACCCAGGCAAAGAGTAGGAAAGGTAGCTACAGATGACAACAACTCTTTCACACCTTAAAGCCATGAGGCAGGTAGGAGAGACTGTTCACCTCAAATTATTTAAGGTATAGATACAAGGAATGGTGGCTATTTAACTGAGATAGAAAGTGGATTACATTCCTTCATTGTGTTAGTTCATTGGTTCCAGTTCTGTCTGGAAGCTCCAGCCATTCTTTCTTGGCTCTCCATGGATATGCACTCCTTAAATACAACCTAGCCCTGGGGAATGTCTCCAGTAGTCCCCAGAAAATCATCAATGTGAGCTGCATCTCCGCTCACCCATGTTTTCCTCCCACTGTAGTAACAGGTAGGTAATGTTCCTCTCCATCTACACATCTGTCTTTCAGTGTTCCATTCTTTTTCAGCTATCTCCTCCTTGTTGTATACCATCAGCTCTTATCTCTGGTAGTCAGGGGGCCCACTACACAGATTCCTAGAAGAACTTCAGATGATCTCACCCCATGTCCTCTTTTACTAACATTCATACCTGTTTCTTCTCTTTGCATCCAGATTACACACACACACACACACACACACACACACACACACACACACACACACACACACATATATATATATATATATATATATATATATATAATTTTTTTAAATTTTCATTTTATATCCCAACCACAGTTCTCCCTCCCATCCCACCCCACGATATGTTCAAATCCGCCCCCCAGCCAACTCCCCCTCGTCCACTCTTTCTCATGGGTAAGGGCTCCCATGAGGAGTCAACAAAGTCTGACACAATAGGTTGGGGCAGGACTAAGCCCCTCTCCCATGCATCAAGGATGAGCATGAGATCCCACCATGGGGAGTGGGTTCCAATAAGCTAGCTCATGTACCAGGATTAGATGCTGGTCCTACTGCCAGGGGCCCTTCACATAGTCCAAGCTTCACAACTGTCTCTCATATATGGAGGGTCTAGTCGAATCCCATGGAGTCTCCTCAGCTGCAGTCTCGAGCTGGATTTTAATAATTGGAATTTTCTAAACTCCCTATTGCCAATTTCTCATCTCAACTAATTAAATCAGTCCATTAATCTCCACCTTCCTTCCTTTCATCCACTCCTCATCTTAATAGTGTGTGTGGTGGTTTGAATGTAATTAGCCTCCATAATCTCATTGGAAGTGGCTATGGCCTTTTTGGAATAAGTCACTGTGGGGGACAGGCTTTGAGGTTTTCCATGCTCAGGATAATGTCCAGTGTGCCAGCTGACTTACAGCTACCTGAAAGATATAATACTCTCAGCTCCAGCACCATGTCTACCTCCATGCCACCATGCTCCCTTTGTCATGATGATAAGGGACTGAACCTCTGAAACTGTAAGCAAGTCACCCCAATTAAATATTTTCTTTATAAGAGTTGCCATGGTCATAGTGTCTCTTAACAGCAATAAAAACCCTAATTAATACAGTGTGTGCAATGTGCCATTCATAAACATACATTGAATGAATTAAATTTGCTTTGTCTCTCCTCTACTATCTTTATCCAGGTTTACCAAAGACCTTTCTGTTACTAATGGAAATAGGCTCTCTCATTCCTCATCTAGGGGACTTACTCATGCGGTTACCACATCTTCTGGGTTTCTGATATTTTTTTTCTGCAAAAGCTGTATTAAGATATAGTTTGCATGCCAAAAACTTCACCTTTTAAAATTCAGTGGTTTGTATGAAGTCACAGACTTGTGTAAGGCTAACCACTGTGGGATTCTTGAATATTTACATCACATCAAAGTAACCCAAATCTAATAAGGGTCACTCCCAATTTTCCCCTTCTATCCAGCCCCTGGCAACCACTAATCTACTTTCAGTCTCTATGGATTTGGCTATCTTTAACATTTTATATACGTGAAATCATCCAAAATGCGGTCCTTGGTAACTGGCTTCTTTCACTTAGTAAAATGTTTCAAGATTTATTGCTGGTCTTGCAGATATTAATGCATGATTCATTTTTACAGCTAAATAATATTCCCTTTCCCTTTCCTGATATACCTTATTTTCTGTATGTACTTACATGCTTATAAATGGTTAGCTTAGATCAGTTCCGGACTTGTGTAAGTAAAAATACTATGACTTTTCATATTTAAGATTATGCAGAGAAGTACATTTTCATTTGGGAGATATAATATACTTAAAAATGGAATTAACTTTTCAAGAGTTGTGAAACTTAATTTGAACATGTGTGTGATTTAACAATTCAATCATTAATGTATAGGAGTATCATTTTATCCATCATTTTCAAGTTTTTCAAAACTGTATTGGATTTTAACCTTTTGTTATCTTTTAGGGTCTAGAGTCTTGTGATTTTGAAAAATTTATTAGTTATCATTGGTGTATGTTTGTGAGTGTGTGTGTGTGTGTGTGTGTGTGTGTGTGTGTGTGTGTGTGTGTGTCTGCAGTGGTGAGAAGAGGGAATTGGATTATTCAGAGTTGGAAATACATATAATTGATTATATATAATTACCTACATTGAGTGCTCGGGACCTCTGGAAGAGTAGAAAGCACTGTACTTGACCCTCTTTTCTAGGCTTACAGTGATTTGGATTTGCATTTTTTTCATGGTTGACAGCATTGATTTAATTTTCATGGTTTAATTAGCCATTTATGTATGAGCCTTATGGAGAATTGAATAAGCAAATTGGCTGCTTTTTGTGAAGTCAACAGGAGCTAGAGTTATCTGGGAAAAAGAACCTCAGTTGAGAAAATAATTCCATCAGACTGCCTGAGGGCCAATCTGTAGGTCACTTTCTTGATTAATGATAGATATCGTACCAGCCCTGGGCAAATGGCTGTGGGTGGTTTAAGAAAGTAGGCCCAGCAAATGAAGGAAAGAGAACCAGGAAGTAGCATTTTTCCATGGCCTCTCAGTCTGTTCTTTTAGGGTTCCTGCTTTGTGCGTTCCTTCCCAGGTTACTGTGGTGATGGTGGAGTTTTTTGTTTTGTTTTGTTTTAATCACAGCAACAGAAAGCAAATACACAAACATTGCCTATTTTAATGGGTTCAGTTTTATAATTCAGTTGTAACTCTTCTTCTTTATAAATTCTGGGTGCAAGTCCCTCGTGGCAATCAAGATTTTCAAATATTTTTCTCCCTTTTTCTGTATTCCCTTTTCATTTCACTTATGCCATTCTATAAAGAAAAGACATTTTAACTTGATTGAAACTTACTCTATTTTCACTTACACTTTTTGAGTCTATCTTAGAAACTTTTGACACTTTTCAACCCCTTTAAATATTGTCTCCATCTACTTTCTCTCTTTTCCTGATAGCATTCAAATGTGCATTTGCTTTGCAGCATACCAGTGGGTCACTATTACTCTCCTAATTGTCTCCATTACTTTGTTGTTCTCATCCCATCTGGATAATTTTCCTTGAGCTCTATTTCAATTCAGCGATATTTTTATGCTATATTTCATATGATATTGAGCATGGCTATTTCATAGATTCTTCTCATGTGTTTTCAGCTCTAGAATTCCCTTTCATTTGTTTTTTAATTATCTGTGTGTGTATGCCCATGTAGTCAGGTGCCTGTGGAGCCTAGAGGAGGGGTATCAGATGGCATTGAGGAGAAATTACAGGCATATTTGAGCTCAGTGAGGACATTGGGAACCAAACTCACTTTTCTGAAAGAAGAGGAAACATTTTTAACCACTGAGCCTCCTCCTCCACACTTTGTCATTTAAAAATTATGTATACCCCTATGGAGACAATTCATTTTATTAGACAGATTCCTGCATTCTCTTTTCATTGAGATACAATTTGCTTTTGTTCCTTAAATATATTTTAAGTATGATTTTACAACTTTAACTTAGTCCCACATTTGGACTTCCTCAAGCACAATGTCTATGGATTTTAATAACAACATTCAAGTGCACATGAGCGCATGCACGTGCTCGCGCGCGCGCGCAGTCTCACACACACACACACACACACACACACACACACACACACACACACACAAACACATATTTGTGCCCCACCGTCTTCCTGTTTCTTGGTGTATAATGGTATTCTTTGTTTAAAACTGGACATTTTCAATGACTTAATGTGCCAACCCAAATTAAGATCCCTTATTTCCTTAGGCTTTTATATGGCTGTTATTCGTTATTGCTTCCACTAGCATTGAAGTTTGCTTGCTGGTGACTTCCTTGAGCTAATTCTTAAAAGTTTTGACTGTACATGGTCACTGAAGTCTGAGACTCTGCACACATAGCTTGATTCTCATACAAGAAAAAGTTTTCTGTTAGTAACTTGAGCAAACAAGTCTTTTATATTTTGCCAAGTGACTTTCAGTTGTGTGTGTGACTTAGGTCTCAATATCTTTGATTAGTCTTATGTTCCCTTTTATCCAGAGGCTTAGTATAAGCCAGACTAAGATGATCTGTCTCAGTCTTTCCAAGGATACTCAGAGTTCTCAACATGCACATGTTTTCTGTGAAGCACCAAAACATGTTAAATTCATTACAAAATCCCCAGGAGTGTATCAATCTCCAGGCTTTTCCTTGTGGTAGAGTAGGGTGTTTAATATTGGTCTGTGCACAAAGAGGCCAGAGGGTAACATCAGGTGTTGTTCTTTAGGAGCCATCTACCTTATTTTTTGATAGGTGATCTATCACTGGTGTGGGTCTGCCAAATAGTCTAAGCCAGGCTGGCCAGAGAGACCCAGGAAACTTGCTGCCTCCACCACTCCAGTGCTGAAATGACAGTCATGTGCTACCACACTCAGCTTTTTTTTATTAATTTGTTCATTTAAATTAAAAACAATCTTATTTTACATACCTAACCTAGTTCTTTCTCCCTCCTCTCCTCCCACTCCCTCCACCATCTCCCCATCCACTCACTTCTCAGAGAGGGTAAGGCCTCCCATGAAGGATCATCAAAGTCTGTCACCTCATTTGGGGCAGAACTGAGGGCCTCCCCAGTGTATCTAGGCTGAGAGAGTATCCCTCCATAGACAATGGGCTCCAAAAAGCCAGTTCATGCACTAGGGATAAATACTAGTTCCACTGTCAGAGGCCCCAAAGACTGCCCAGGCCCCCCAATTGACACCCACATTCAGGGACTCTAGTTAGGTCTTGAAGATCAAACTCATGTCCTCATACTTGCAAGCAAGTACTTTACTCATAGTGCTATAGAATTTTGACTATCCTCTTAATTGTTCATTGATACTACCACCTCAGGCAGCTTCAGATGAAATAGTATTGATCGGTAATCCAGTTACTCAGGAGTGTGAGGCAAGAGGATCACAATTCAAAGCCTTTCTTGGTGCACAACACCAGTTCATGGCCACCCTGACAATTAGTAGTATTCTCTCTCAAAATAAAACTTGGACATGGCTGCAGGATGTCCTAGCGTTGGTGGTGAATGGATCCCATCTAAATAACACTACACCTAAGCCTGGGCAAATTTACACTCACCCTGAAGGCTAGGTGATATGTATGCTGGTATGAAGCACCTGAAGGCCAACAATACCTGCAGCTACAAAGTGTCTTTAGGATGATGGGAAGTAATTGCTATCTGCCCTCCATACATGATAATAGGAGTCTGCCATTGTCCCCACCATTGGTTGGTTACTTAAGACTGATGCATGGATAAACTGGGCACATTTAGTATTAACTGAGACTGCCCTCCTGATATGATATTTTGTGTCTGCTTTCCCTCATCTGCACTCCCCAACTCAGGAATGGATCCAGGGATGTTTGGCTGGTCCCAATAGCGGCCCCAAAGATATAAGTCTTCAACATATGGCCCCACAACAAGGGGCTAATACAGATGGACTGACACCCATGTCAGCATCTATCATGATCAGTAAGTTTCTGCCTTTCATGACTATTACCCTTTTAAAATACTGCAATTCTTTGCTGCTCTAGAACTCACCTATTCATATTCAATAGACACTCCTCAGGCTATGAAAATTATTCATTAAAATATAGAGTTCTGAAAAAAAGATAATTTTAACCATTTTCCCTGTGTTCTCCTTCCTCACATGGAGTGGATTTTCAGAGGTGTTTACTTAGTATATCAAAATTGCTGCCTTCCTATTTTGAAAACTTTATCTTTCACATAATGCATCTCAATCCCATTCATTTGTTGTCCCTTTGTATCTATCCTCTGCTCCTGCAACCCCCCCAAAAAAAATTAAAGTAAAATTTAAGATGAAAAAAAGGAAAAGAAAAATTCTCATTTTAGAAGCTGCAGTGTGACACCATGAGTCACACAGTAAACCCTTTTATCCATATATCTTTACATAAAAGTATTCATTGCAAAGAGTCATTGATCTGATTGGAAAAGGCCTCTAGTTTCCAATAGTGTTATCAATGCTGGACCCTCACTAGGACTTCTCTTGGATATCCTGATGTTGTCCTGTGTCCTGGATATCTGCAGCTTTGGGTCTCCAGGACTATCCCTTCATGTGCTCTGAAAGATTACAGATGGGGTGAATGATGGGATGGAACAATTCAAGCCCCTGGTTCTGGGCCTGGGTAGTTGCAGGGTTGCTCAACCCACCAACTCTCCCCTGTTTTCACCACCAGGGTGATCTCCACTACATTGCCCTGGCTAGTTTACCACTTGCAGCTAGGAGCAAGGTGCAGGGCAAGTTCCCCTGACTTTAGGCCCTCAGGATCAGCTCTCCCATATTTTTATCCGAAGGGACAGCTCTATTCTGTTGCCCAGTTAAGGTGTAGAGGCAACACTCTTGAGGATTGCTGCTGGTGAGGGGCAGGACCAGATCTCCCCACTGCCACAAGTGGTAAGGACTGGGAGGAGGGGGCATCTCTCCACTGCCCACACCACCATATGCCAGATGAGGGGCAGAGACAGATCTCCCATATCACATTCTCTGGACAGTTCATCTGCACCCCTGTCAATAGGGTCAGCTCTACTGTGCTGCCCAGGTGAGGTACATAGTCTACTTTTCTGGGTTTTGCAGCTGGTAAGGGGGAGGATCAGCTTCATTTTCCACCACAGGTGGCAGGGCCAAGGGGGAAGGGCATCTTTACTTTGCCCTTACCACCACATGACATATGAGTGGGTTGTGGCCAACTATCCCACTCTCATATTCTCATTGCCAGTTCACCTATGCCTCTCTGCCAAAAGGTCAGCTCTACTATGATGCCCAGGTGAGGAGCAGGCCCTGCTTTCCTGAGTACTGCAGCTGCTAAAGGGGAGAGTCAAATCCCTTGTCCATAGTAGGCAGTGAGGTTTGAGGAGTACGGGGGGACATCTCTCCTCTGCTCACACTGCTCTGTGACAGATGTATAGTGGCAACAGTTCTCCCATGCTCACAACTTTGGGGCTGGCTCACCCACATCTCCTCTAGCAGGGTTGGCTCTGTTGTGCTGCCCAGGTGAGGAACAGAGCCTGCTCTCTCAAGTGTTGCAGCTGGTCAGGTGCAGGAGCAGCTCTCCCACTCTAATGACATCAGTACCTCCTCTTCCACCTGCCTCAGGTATAGAGGGGCAGTACGGAAAACTCTCCCCTGCCCATGCCACCATATGGCAGGTGAGGGAGGGCATGGCCAGATTTCCCATGTTTATGATCTTGGGGTGGCTCACCTGTGCCCCAGTCAACAAAGTCAGTTCTGATGTGCTACCCAGATGAGGTGAGAGACTGCTTTCCTGATCGTTGCATGTGGTAAAGGGGAGAGTCAGCTCCCTCACCAGCTGGAAGTGGTAGGGACCAGGAGGGAATGCATCCTTCTCTCACCCTCACTACCACACCACAGATGAGGGAGGTGGTACCTAAATTTCTCCTTTTCTCAGGCTACTCCTGTGAATGTGAAGGACTTTCTTCTTGACACATGTGACACTTACCATTTGTAATGTTTTATGTATGTGGCGTTCTGTGTTAGACATTCTTCAACATGCTCTCATCTCTTACCATCATGTTGGATATTCTGACCCAATGCTATAGCTTCATTAACATCTTGGTGTCTGTGACTTCCTATTTGACTTTAGCCCAGTGTACCATCTGAAGATTTTGTCATACATCTGTTTGTGGACATTTCATAAAGGCCCCGCAGGTATCTTTTTTCTAATCTATTAAAAAAAACTTGCATTTTTTAACTAACATTGTTTTCCTTCTACTATGTATAATTTCTATGTTCTCTGATCATAAGCAAGGACATCATTGTAGACATGTGATCATAGCCAAGGACACTATTGTAGACATTTTTTTTTTCTGATAGTCCCATTTTCTGGCTTTTTTACATTATTACTTCATATTTTGGTGGTTTCCGGTTGAGTTTAACTCAGAATCAAAATTCTGTAATGAGAGAAATAAAGGGCTCTGGTGTTTGGAATCTTCCATCCTCTCTAGTATCTTTCCATCCTAATCTCCACCAACCTTGAGTTTTTGCTCTCACATTTACATTATCTCCATTGCATATCCAAGATAAATCATGGTGTGCTTATATTAGTTTTAACATATTCTTACTTCCCATGCTGCCTCAAGTTTGATTCAGTTACTTTCACTCAAATGATGCCAATGAACACAGTAATTTGATTTGCTCCGCCTATCATCCTAGTTTTAATTCCTTAATACATAAACTGTTAACTAGGCTGGCCAGACTGTCATGTCACCGTCTGTTGTTCATATTCTTCAGGTCTGCCTTCTTGCCCTCTTTTTTGCAAGATCTTTTCAGAATAGTGTCTTCTCATCTCATACTATGACAAGAGACTGGTCCTAACTATTAATGAAGCCCCAGAAGATAATTTTTTCTCCTCTTCTTCTCATCAATGAATCTTCTTTCTGATTATTGCTAAGGGAGAAAACTCTCCTTTGCTAAGTAGCTTAAGTTAGTACATGAACTTGTTGTCCTTCTCTGCCAATTTTACTTCTTCTGTATATAAGACATGAACACTATACAACACTTAGATGCTGCGAGAACAGTATAAAATGGTTATTACTGGTTCTAAATAGAGGAGTCTGTGTTAAAAGTTTGTTGTTTTGTATCATTGTTCAATGGCCATAGGGGCAGCATAAGGCAAAATATGGCTTGTCAATCTTGTACTGAAACTTGTTTCTTTGTGTGTGTGTTATTTGTGTGTGTGTGTGTGTGTGTGTGTGTGTGTGTGTGTGTGTGTGTGTGTGTGCATGTGGTCCAGATTTAGGATAGTTACTATACCACTCAATGTCAAGTTTTTCCTTCAATTTATAAAATGTGGCAAATGCTACCCATATATCTATATTGTGTGAAGAATTGACCTGGATGGTTGTAAAAAGCCCCTCCCTGGATCTTATCAATGGTATCACACAGAGGATGGCAGCTTAGCTTTTTGCCATCTCGTAGTGGTTGTTATTCACCCTCACTCTCATTAACAGATTTCAGTTTGTAATCTTTTGTTTCTTCTTTTTAATCCTTCACTTCCTCTGACTGTTTCATTTTGGTTCCCAGCAAGCAGGCCACTTATGTCTGTTTTTGGCAGATTCTTAAGTCTGCCTTTGAGTTTACAGGCAAGTTGAGGCATGCATGGACATGTCTACAAGTCCCTCAGAAGGCTAACACAGCCAAAACCTAGCACCAGTTCCCCCTCCCTTTTCACTAAATCCTGTGTTCCAAGCTGTTGGACAGGAGTTCATGCTTTCGAAACTTCAGTATTTATACAGCGTCTGTGCCTCGGATTCACTCAGCATCCAGCTGCTGAGATTTATCTTGAAATTTCTAAGTGCAAGGCTGCAATCAAAGTCTGAGGGCACAAAAATGAACAAATAAAGATGTTTAGGGACTGCCTGTTTTTCTCATGTGATTTGCACATTTTTCTTGGCTTGCATAATCTGATGTGGCTGGGACCATTGGCCCCTTCATTTCTTGGCCCAGTAGTACACAGTACATGGCAATGTTACAAATACAGGAGCTGGACATGCAAAAGGAGGCTTCACCCCTGCTAGGAAGGCATCCACCTCTGTGCCTCCCAGACAGTGTTGACGCATTCAGACAAGCTGGACAAAGAACGTACAGTCTGCATTCCCTGGCCTTTGAAGGGAAGATGTTGCAATGTACAGGCAATTGGAGTGTTTGCCTAATTCATCAAAACATTCACATTTGCTAGTAATACAATGCAGCTATGATGAGAAGGACTCAGGGGGGAGTTCTGTGGATTAAGGGTAAAACAGCTCATGTCTACTAATTTCTACCATCCGGCCAAGCTTTGAAGCATCGTTCCCTTCATTCATGAATGTGTTACAGGACTGTGAAAAAAAAAAAAAAAAACTCATGGACTTTGCACCAGATGGATCTAGGGCTCAACCTTGCTAGCTGCAGGATCATGGGAAAGATATACTTTCTAAAGCTTATACTCTCATCTAAAGAGAAAGGGCAGTAAAAAGAACTCTTTAGAGATTTTATAGGGATTCTTTGAGATAATGTGTAGTGCTTGCAGGGTAACAGATTCAATAAGTGCTATAAATAGAGTCTATCATCATCTACTTTTAAGGGAAGACCACATGGCAGATTTTTATCTAGGCATTTTGCCTGTTTTTTCTACCTTAGAGTTGGCTGAACATTAGATTGGGAATTGGGAAACAAGGAGAAGCATATTTTGATTTTTTTAAATCCCCCTTTAGTTTTTATTTTTTTTTAAGTGTATAGGTATTTCACCTGTATATCTGTGTACCATGTGTGTGCAGTGCCCATAAGTGCCAGCAGAGGGCACTAAATTCTTTGGGACCCTGATCTTCTGGAAAAGTAATCAATGCTCTTAACCATTGAGCCATCTCTCCAGCACTAAGAAACATACCTTGAAAGGGGCAAAAAAGCTTGAATTTATGCCCTGTGTTACCTACAACTAATCCACATGGCTAAAGGCAAGAACTGTCTCTTCAGATCTTTTCCCCCAGATATAAAGCAAATCATTTCTATTCCAAAGAGAAAACTGGAATATTCAATAATAATTACAGTAGGCTTCTTTAGTATAGAGTATATTCATTTCCAAATGCCTTTAATTTGTTTGCATTTTACAGAATCGTTTTAATCTTCACAACCCTGAGAAATTCTTACATGGATTTTACTAATGGAGAAAGGAAGGAACAGAGGAGCTAAATCATTTGTCCAGCTAAGAACCAGAGACCAACTAGTTTTTCTGGAGCTTCTGTCAGTCATCGTGCTTTGTATCTGTTGGGTTATAAAACCTGGGTAAATATGGAGCTATAGTACCACCTGGAAACTTCTACCTAATTCTACCTAATGAGGTAATATTAGGTTCATCATTGTACATTCTGATATGATTCATTTAAAGGCAATGGAAACAATTTCCTTACAATGTGTTTTCCTTAATATTTTATTATAAAACTTTTCAAACAATGTAAAAATTATTTTATATCCACTTAATGCTATAATTAACACATTGGCTCATCAGATGCTTAATTATCTACCTATCCATCTTATTTGTCATGAATTTCACAGTTAAGGTGTAAATATCAGTGTACTTTACCTAGATCATCCAGGGTGCATATCATTAATTATAATTTGATACAGTTTGTGATTTTTTTCAATTACAACATGCTTTTAAGAGCCCTCAAATCATTGAAATTTTAGTACATTCAGAGCATTGCTAAACATCAAGCCCTGGTTAGTCTGCATACAATATTATTATTTCATTATTATCATTGTTGTTACTGCTGTTGTTGACATTTTTATGCCTGGCTTCTTAATCCTTTAAATCTGTCTTCTACTCAACTGATTCCATCCTTGCTCAGTCCTTCCATTTCATGCCAGACTTAATGACTCCTGCTCACTTTTCCCACTCCCACCCTCATCCTCATATGCCCAAATTCAACCACAGGTTGTACTCTGCCAGACCTCTATATATCCAGTGACATTCCAATGCTGCCACAGAATTCCACATGGTATCCAAATATCTGTCTGACCCAGCCAATTATTACAATAACACCTTATATTTAGTTAGTGCTGGTTCATTATTTCATTCAGTAAGTATTTTTCAAATGCTTATTTGACCAGGTGAGCAGGAGATGGGAAGGGCAGAGAGAAGACCAGGAGTCCTGAACAATAGAAACATTAAATCAGTCAGCACATGTTTATTGCATAACTTCTGTGTACACAGCATTGTCACCAAGAACATAATAGTCTAGTTGGAAGAAGAAAGCAAATGCACAAGAAATAGCTGGAGTCCAGTTGTACAGGGAAAACCAAAGAGAGCACGAAGTGGTCACACTGAATGGTGATATGCACATCCACAAGGGCTGTGTAGAAGCAGGATGCTTGTAGGATTCAAGTGAGAGGTCTGTAAATTAATTAGGCTATGAATAAGCATTAAATAGATCCAGAACTATGCCCAAATAGAAGGAATAAACAGGGCTGGTGTTAAAGACAACACTGAATTGTAATGAGCAATTTTGCAAGTATTATCAGATATGCAGAGTAATTCCATGGAGTTAAAGAGTCTAGAGCACTAAAGCATTACCCTCAGAATGAATTCAACAGAATAAAAAAGATGGCTCTTTTCTTGATGGATAGAGATATTCCCTTGAACTGATGAAACAACAGTAGCAGAAGGCCCACAATGAAAGCAATGGAATTAATGAAACCACCAAAGGGAAACCCACCTTAAATTTCCAAACTAGGTAGCTTTGATTGATTATTTATTTGTTTGTTTTTAGACAATATCTCACTATATATTCCTGACTGACCTGGATCTTGCTATGTATACCAGACTGGCCTTTAATTAACAAGTCCACTTGCCTCTATTCCTGAGTGCTAGGATGAAAGTCATTCACCACCATGATCAGCCTTAAAAGCTAAATTAAAATAGAAGATGGGATGAACATAAATTGGAATTTGATTCTGTAGTTTACTTGGTAAACAAAATAAAAAACAGTCCCTTAAACTCATTTTCTGAGATTATGTTTCCTACATTCTAAAACTAGTATGAAATTGATTCTCAAGAATTATAGTGAAGATTAAAAAAATGTCATGGGGGTAGAGAGATGGACCACAGAATGAGAGTACTTGTTGCACAAACTTGAGGAGCAAGTTCAGATCTTTGTACCAACATAATAAGCCAGTATTTTTACAAATGTCTGTAACTCTAGCTCCAAGGGATATAATGCAAAGGGGCATCCACCCACCTTCACAGAAAGATATAAGTACACACATAAATAAAATAGATCTTTTTAAAAGGGGAAGCTTCTCAATTGGTGATCCAATAACAGGTGTTGAGGCCTTAAATCATATGAATACAAGTAACACTAAACAGATTGAGTGTGTTGTATTTATGTATTTAATGTGTGTGTGTATGTGTGTGTGTGTGTGTGTGTGTGTGTGTGTGTGTGTGTGTGTAAGTAACAATAAAAATTAAAGAAAAAGAAGCTATAAATTCTAGACAGAGCAGTGTAGAAGATCCATGTGAAAGATTGGAAGGAGGAAAGGGGGAAATTATGTAATTATATTTGGATTTTAACTATTTTAATTTTTAAAACAAAACTAGGCATCAAATATACTAAGGAAAATATGTCTAACATACTACCTGACTAGGAGAACTAACTTCATTTGGGTTTTGTTTCCTGTCCTTGAGTCCTTTTAGACAAAAGAATATACAATTGTGGAAATTCCTATTGAAAATTATAGGCCTTTGTTATAGACAGAATTATTAATCACCAGATTTCATCAGCTCCAAAGACAAGAATGTAGTAAGATCATATTTGTAACCTCTATCTATTCTAACATAGCCCATCTACCTGATGTCTGCACAAATATATTTGGTAAATTCATGCTTTATAACATTATTTTGTTCATTTATTATTAATGTATATGTAGCCTTATCCACAAAAGAACTTTCCATTCACATAGCCAGAAGTTATGTTTCCAGGCCATAGCTATATGTGCTTGGTTTTGCATAGGAACTGTGTCTTTTTCGGACATTCTGAGTTCATATACATGGACTTCATAGTCCCTATCTTCTTCCTTCTTTACCCCATTTATTTCTCTGTGATGTTATATTATGATTAATCCACTTGGAGAGGTACTCTCACCACAACTTATAACATTATTTGTTCAGAATATCATCAAGACCAGCACTTCCAAATATTCTGCATTCTCGGGTATCCTGAAAATGTCAAAATTTGAATGTTCTGTGTGCCAGAGTAAACCAGAGCTTACTGGTATTCATCTGTGTGGAGTTTCATCTCCTCAAAGCTAAGAATGCCCTCTTGGAACTTTTGTTCCCTTAAGAGACTCTTGCATAAATAGCCTTTGCCAAATCTGTTCCTGGACTTGCTGGATTTATTGTATGTATCTGGTTTTTCTTAGCATTCTCCTTTCTTCTTCCTCCAGCCTTCACCATCTCCACTCCACTGAGGGCAAAACTGAAATAAACATAAGCATACATGTTGCAAGTTCTCCAACCATATATAAATCTGAATGGTAGCCACAGTTTAAGCTCATACTACCATATAGTAAATCAGTTAGGAGTATTTCTGAGATTCTTACACAATTTTTTTTTTTACATACCAATCCCAGGTCCCTCTCCCTCCAATTCTCCCACTCCCCTCACTTTCCCTATATCACCCCCCCATCCACTCCTCAGAGTGTGCATCCTTCCATGGGGAATCAACAAAGTCTGTCACATTACTTGAGGCAGGACCAAGGACCTCCCACTTGTATCTAGGCTAAGGAAGATATCTCTCTATAGAGAATGGACTCCAAAAATCCAGATAATACCCTAGGGATAAATACTGCTTCCACTGCTTGGGACCCACAAATGCCCAAGCCACCCAACTGTCACCCACATTCAGAGTGCTTAGTTCAGACAGCCCAAAGTCAGTGAGCTTCTGCTTGCTCAGGTCAAGTTTTCTCAGAAAATTGGCAATCAATCTACCACAAGACCCAGCAATACCACTCTTGGGCACATACCCAAAGGATGCACACTCATATCACTAGGACATTTACTCAACTATGTTCACAGCAGCATATTTGTGATAGCCAGAACCTGGAAACAACTTAGATGCCCCTCAAATAAAGAATGGATAAAGAAAATGTGGTACATTTACACAATGGTGTATTACTCAGCAGAAAAAGACAATGGAATCTTGAAATTCACAGGCAAATGGATGGAACTAGAAGAAACCATCCTGAGTGAGGTAACTCAATCACAAAAAGACAAACATGGTATGCACTCACTTATATATGAATTTTACACATAGATTAAAGGCTTATCAGCCTACAATCCACACCGCCAAAGAAGCTAGGAAACAAGGAGGAAAGTAAGAAAGACATACATGGTCCCATGGAGAAGGGGAAAGGGATACATTTGCACAATGGAATACTACTCGGCGATAAAAAAAGGACATCTTGAAATTTTCAGTCAAATGGATGGAACTAGAAAAAGATCCTGAGTGAGGTAACAGGGACACAGAAAGACAAACAGGGTATGTACTCACTCATAAGCAAATATTAGACATAAAGCAAAGAATAAGCAACCTTCTGTCCACAACCCCAGAGAAGCCAGGAAACAAGGAAAACCCTAAGAGAGACATATATAGATGCTCCCAGAAAGGGTAAATAGGCAATATCTCCTGAGTAAATTGGGAGAATGGCAGGAGAAGACAGTGGGAAGGGGAGTGAAAGAGGTGAAGGAGAACATGGGGAATTGGGAAGATTGAGTTGGGGAAAGGACAAAGAGGGCAGGCAAGGAAAGAGATGCCTTGATAGAGGGAGCCATTATGGGGCTAGCAAAAAAAAAGGCACTAGGGAAATTCCCAGAAATCAATAAGGAATGACACCTATCTAAGAATATAAGCAATAGTGAAGAAGATACCTTAACTGCCCTTTCCCTGTAATCAGATTAATGACTACATTAATTGTCATCATAGAACCTTTATCTAGTAACTGATGGAAGCAGATGCAGAAATCAACAGCTAACCAAACTCCTGGAGTTCAGTCATAGAGAGGGAGGAGTAATAATATGAACAGAGGGGTCAAGAACATGATAGGAAAACCCAAAAAGTATCTGTGAATTCTACATCCATATCAGCAGGCAGGCAGCAGGGAGAGAGTGAGACACTGCCTGGTTTGAGCATCTAAGAACCTCAACTCCCATGCCTAATGACATACTTCCAACAAAGCCACACCTACTCCAACAAGGCCTCCTCTCCTAGTAGTGCCACTCCCTATGGACAGGTGGGGACCATTTTTATGCAAACCACCACACTAAGTTAATTGAGTTTCTGAAATAGATTTACTCAAGAAATCAGAAGATGGACCTTTTAAGGCAGAAGTTCACTCAGATTAGAAAGTTTTATCTTTTAAGCATGCTTTTATTTTTCAATAAGTAAATGTCACGTTAATTGTTATTAACAATTCAAATAAACATAAAAGTGTTGGAGTCGAACAAAAAAGGAAGGATGGAGGAAAGAAAGAGAAAAGAAGACAAGGATGAGTAAGAGGAAGAAGAGGAAAAGATGGGGGCATTTCTAATTTAAAACACAAGGTGAGAAAGAACTGAAGCTATTCTTTTGGAAACAGACCCTAGTCAGTGTAGAACTTTGATCTACCAAACAAGACTAGAGCTGTCTAACAATAAATTTCATTGCATTTACTCCAGGTATCTTAATTCAAAAATGAGACCATAATATCCTTTTTGTGTGACTGTAAAGAATGTATAAAAATGAATATGTACCATACTGCTTTCACTTTAACAAATGGATCTTTTCAATTATTGTTATTTCTCAAGTCATGTTGAAAACTAGAAGTAAATATATGACCCATCAATTGCCAAATCTGAAGTAATGACAAACACATCAAGATTGATTGCAGTCACATATATACCAAGTGATAAGAGTTTGACCATGGGTAGCTTGGGATAATTTCCTTTTCTAATACCCCATTTCCCATAACACCCAACTATGAGGTTTTCTAAAACAAGAATGAAAGACCAGTGTATGATGCCCAAATATTTTTGGATATGTGGTCTTGTACCTGAGCATGGTGAATTTCCTAGAAGCTATACTCTAGATAATAGTGACTCTCCCTCTCCCATGTGCTAACAATTGTCAGGAGCTCCTCAGCCACATCCACTATGTGTGCTGGGGTTTAATGGGCTTGCCCAGGTCTTCTCCATGCTGTCACAAATGCTGTGATTCATCAGAGAAAAAAACTACTGGGTTTGAGGAAGGCACAGCATTTAGATATATGCAAGAAATATGATGAGTGTTATGATTAGTGACACTTTGTCAAGGAAGAGTGAAATGGGGACACTTCTGCAAGGAAACCCAAAATTGACTATCTCTCCTGAAGCCAAGAAGTGGATTCATGTAGTCACAGAGCAGAGCACCATCTGGACTAAAGACTCAGTACCAGCAGAGACTGAACATCTAAGGAAGAGGGCATGCAAAACTTCATAACAATACAGGAGCAGATGTGGGTCACACTCCGTCATGTTACCTGACTTCAACTCCATAGTTCCTGCCTTGTTTTGCATCACAACTTTTCCATCTTCTGGTTGTGTAGGGGACACCATAACCACACCTTCTAGGGGCTGGCTACAGGTATGCCGAGGGTGATGTAAGGAAGATTTAAGAGTGAGGGGCGTGCATGTGGAACTTCCTTCTTCCTTCTCATCCTCGGCTTGCTGTATTTACTCCTGCCCTGCCTGCTGGCTAGGTCGCTCTGTAAGTAAGGCTTCTCCCTAATAAATACCCTTATATTTTTACCTAACTCTGTATTAGTAATTCCCACATTATGGTTGCTATTTCTCATCCTACCCTACCAGCATAGATGAAAGAAATTCTTGTTTTAAGATCTATTACCGGCCACCTCCTGAATCTTGATTCTTTTGTGCACCAAATTTATGTGATCCAACAAGGCTTCAAAGCTGGCATTCTGTTTGAAACACATGCATTGAGTTTTAAATGATCAGGTCTTAACCAGAAGAAGAAAGGGTGACTTAAGAGTCTGCTTTGTGCTTGCCAATTGAGTGTTTCATTTTGGATTGATCACGCACGACACTGCAAATTGTTTTCGTTTCAGTATCCAAACATGTGGGGTTTTATCTATACTCATTTCAAATTTTGTAAAGTTGCTGAAAGTTTATTGGTAAAATTTCTTACATACTTGAAAAGGGAACAACTTAAATGAATTTCTTCTTATTGAGTAGGGCTGGGGTATGTCTTCCAGAGAGAAATACATTGGTAGAATGATGACAAATATTTCTTCCCTGGAAACAGCTATTTTTTAACCTAGGAAGGACATAAACAATTATCTAGTCTGGAGATGAACAGCTGGTTTTAGTAGGAGCCATTCTCTCTTGGCATGTACTAAGATGGATCTCAAAACCATGCTCTTCCAGAGCAAGAAAGTCCAAGTAGATTGATGGTGTCTGCTGCAAGCATGGAAAGTGTGACTGACCTCCTCTCTGACCTAATACAATCCTTTTCAAATGACAAATGGTGGCAGTGGCTAGACAGACTCTGCTTACAGGTGCAGAGCCTGGGTCTCAGCTTCACTTCCATGCCTTTTACAATTGCAGCACAACCTCAAGCCCACTCACTACAATATGAGGCAGTTTCTTCAATGGTATGTTTTTATTTCTTTTGAAGACAATTGATGAAATAAAGCCTCTTCCTATTCAAAAAGAAAGATACTGCGAGGTTCCTTGATGCCTATGTGCTCTAGTAATGAAATTTCAACTCTTAGTCAGGGCCCACTAGAAGAACTTGTGGGTTCCTTGTGAACATTATCCAATTAGAAAGCAAAGCCGAAGCCTTGTTGCTTTCTCTAATACACGTCTGTTCTCAATGAATAAGTAAACACCTGGTCTTTTATGTCACTGAGGATGTGAGTAGCTGTTTTTGTTGTGGTAGTTGTTACGTTGTTTTTTTGTCCCAACAGAGCATTTTTATACAGTCCTGACTGGTATACCATTTGCTGTGTAGGCAAGGCTTTCCTCAGATTTGTAGCAGTACTCCTGCTTTGGTTTTCAGAGTGCTAAGAGTAAAGGTATGCTATACATTCTCCTCTTTGCCAAGTTTCATGATTTTTTACCTTGAACCTGTCAAGTTCCATGTTATATAAAGGAGAGTTTTACTAGCTGTGAATGCTTCCTTAGTCCAGGGAGGAGCTAGGTGAGGCCAAACTTGCACATACTAACTATATGGGAGGAGGCTATCACAAGTGTGGGTTTTTGCGCGCGCGTGCGCGCGCGCGCGCACCTGTGTGTGTGTGTGTGTGTGTGTGTGTGTGTGTGTGTGTGTGTGTGTGTGTGTGTGTACACCCTTCCACACATGAGCAAAGGTGAGAAAGGGAAGGAATGGGCCCTCTTCTTTTCATCAGCCCATTCACCCACCCTATGAAAGCAAATAATTCTAGACAGCACTTCAGACATCCAACTGGACAGAAAGCTCACCATTCCTTCTGCCTCTCAATGTCTCACTTTCCTTTTTTTCTCACTAAATAGGAAGACGGCCAAAGAGCTCTGAGCTTTTTAGGCACTAATAATTCATAGCAAAATGTAAGCTCCTACTTACAATATCTTATACACAAATAAATACCTTATGCAAAAAGTAAAATATCAGAAAATACTGAAATCTCAATTTCTGGGGCCCTGTGTGTTTTCTAATGAGATAATCCAAGGATACAGGGCAACAATTCCTAAATGCTATGTTTTTAGACTTAAATGATAGAGTGTGTGCAGCCGATATTGTACCACATGAACTGAACATTAAACAGAATCTCTAAACACTATCCCTGAATTTCACACACTAAAAAGCTGCAAGGTCTCAGATAAGCTCTTGCCTTTTTTGGATGTTCCTTTTCTATACTTTGAGTTCCTTTTCTATACTTTCCAAATTCCAGTTAACCTCCTTGTTCTCAAGTCATGGTTATGTAAGCATATGTCTATTGCTTTTGCAATAATGTATTGTGAGCATGTGCTAAATCTACTATGCGAGATAGAGAAAATCCAGGCTTTCAAAGAGAGTCATATTGGCTTTCAGACCCCATCCTCCAAGTCTATGCCCATTAGGAAATCATGTATAGCCAGTTTGGACAAAGGAAAGAAAATGCAGTGACTAGATTTCAGGAACTCACTAAAGGTAAGAGCACATGAATTTTCCCAAGTATGTACAATCTTAAGATGCATTTAGTCTTCATATTTCTTTAACAATGGAAGGAATGTTTATATGTAACATGCATTCTACAAAGTGTATTTAGAAGCAGACACTGAGAGAAAAGAAAGGAAACAAAGACAGGGAGATGAGAAGTAGATAGATGGGAAAAGAGACAGGCATATCAGTCAACAGACCATAGGCTACATGTGACTCAAAAGAGCTGAGACTGGCCTGAAAGAAAATAGTAAACTTATTTAAAGCATTACAGGGTTACAGTGTGTGTGTGGGGGGGGGGGAGTGTACTTTTCTTGACTGTGAACCAAGTAGATAACAATGTGGCCCAGAGAAGCTAAACGGTTAGACATTCTTGGTAAGTCGAAGTAAATAATAGAAAAGATGAAGAAGTAAAAGAAGAAGCTGAAAGGATAATATAGAAAGAAAAATGAGCTACGGTCCACCATGATCTCCCCATTATCTCATCATGTTCTAAGATGAAGTTTCTGACATATTCATGTTTTTATTAATTCTTATAGCCAGTATTAGCATGTTATTTCTTAACCAATGGCTGAGTATTAACCTTCAAAGTGACATTAGAAGCATGGGTTCTATTGTTTTAATCTACATGGATTCTCTGAAGAGCTGATGAAATATAGAGTGTGAAAATGCTTTATAAATATGGTAATGGATATGATGACTGAGCAAAGGATGTGACTGACCACACTATTTGTCTCAAGTCCTCATTTGCATAGTTTAATATCAGAGGAGTTGGGTTTCCATTTGAGAAAAACAACTTAGATATAGACATATAAATAAAAATATGATAGAACTTTCTGTACAAGGAACAATTAAAGAAGAAAGCTGGAAACTAAATTATAGGGAAGGAATATAGCATGGGTTGAGAATAATTATTATTATAAAAGAAATTTTCTTAACAACAAGACAATTTGAGGCAAAGAACTGAGTAGAGTAGAAACAACAGTCAAACTAATATATGTATCAACTAGAGACTCAAGGACACAGAACTTCTATGGAACTTCCCTAAAGAAAGGAAGATGTGTCTTTTCTCTTTTTAGGAAATGATTGGTTGTCATGTGGGACTCAGGACATCTGTACTAAGGTGAATGAATGGAGATCTGTGTTTAGGTCAAAGGAAACATCGGAGAGAATTTTTCTGCATTGACAACTTTGCTACACCTTGATTCAGGGGTGGATGCTTTTACAAGTCTTGGGTAGATACCAAAAGTTCACTGCACTGATTAGGAGGCATACAGAACAGCTCTTAAAAGAGTCAAAAGTTGAAGGTAGAGAGATGGCACAGCAGGTTCGAACAATTACCGCTCTTACAGAGGACTAAAATTCAGTTTCCAGCACTGATGTCAGGCAGTATACAACTGTCTTTAGGTCTAGATCCATATAATCCAATGGCCTCTTCTGGCTTCCAGGGAAAACTGTACATGTATGAGCATACACATGTGCTAACATACATGTATAGACATAATTTATCACCTATTGTTCATTTGTATTTATAAACAAAAAGTAAAATAAATATTTTTAAAAGCAAAATATTATCTGGAAAAGAAAAGAATACTGAGTAAAAATGTAGAATAGACTTGACATTCTTTTAGAAATGTTTTGTATTAGAGCACAGTTTTTTTTTAAATCTCTATCTTCTTTTATTATCTAAAATGTGGGAAATGTGTTATAGGAAATAATGTATGTGAAGAAAGTTGCTGAGTTGTCTAATATAAACTTGACCATGTAGTCTGTACACTACTCTTGTAGCTTTATGGTTCAGTCAAGCCAGGTAGTTTTCCAGGGAATGAATAAGGAAATGTGGATAGGTAGCTCCAAATCTTAAAATGAATAAAATATATTCTGATGCTGAAAGAAGATTCAGATTCTCTTCCTAGAAGGGTAATATATTCTTTACCAAACATGGATTCCTTAGTGTTTTTCAATTCAGAGATGGTATTTGCTTGGATCAAGAAATGCACAGTCCATGAATTTGTGTCCTTCCCCACATTGTAGAATGTGATTTTTTCCAGCAAAAAAATTAAAAACAAGTTTTCTTTTTACCACTTATTGTTCAAGAAGCAGGGTAAGCTAGAGACTGCTTCACTAAGTATACATCTTGTAAAATTTAGCAAAATTGAAGTGGATAGGCAAGAGACTTCTGCTGCTAGTCCTGACACTGGAGAATTTATTTGGGGTTCATAGACAGACATCTGACATGTTGTACACTATCTTAGGTGGCAGACATGGATCTCAAAGATTTCATTAAGAATACATGAGATAAAAATATAAAAATATTCGGACCCATTGTAGCTGTTAGCTTGGTGTTTTTCTGGGACTCTTAACTTTTGGAGCAGGTGTGTTCTTGACTCTTTTGCCTGCTCTTAGGACTATTGTCCTATTGTTTTGGCTAGTCCAGCCTCAGTGTGAGGACTTTTGCCTTGTCTTATTGTATTTTGTTTGGCCATGTTTGGCTGTGGTATCTTGGAGGCCTTCTCTTTTCTGATGGAATATGGAAAGGAAGTGAATCCAGGGAAGAGGGGAGGGAGACAAGATGGGAGGTAAACAGTGGTCAGGACGTATTGTATGAGAAAAGAATCTGTTTATAATAATAAAACATAATTGGACCAATGAGTATGAACATGAAATTATCAACAAATTAGGAGTAACAAGACTTTTGTGATTGTGGTCATTATCACCAAAACTCAAGATTAGGAAAGAAACTGAACAGTAATGTAGACACCTTGTCCTGGGGAACAATGTCTCTATTCAACTCATTGAAATCTAGATTCTTCTAATATGGATGAGGCATACTCAACTTATCCAACTCAACTATTGAAAAATACTTTAATCAGAGAAGTTCAAATTTCATAAGGTGAATAAACACATTAACAAAAATATGTAAGGGAGAGCAAAGTAATCACAATCAGTGCTATTAAGAACTGTTTTGGTAATTCAAAGCAGGGGATCATTTCATCTGGTGGGTAGATCTGAACAAACTTCATGAAACAGGGTGTTTTCAATATTCCTTGAGGAAATCACAGAATTGGGATAAATCCTGGTATAAATGAGAAGAGGGTACTTTGGTTTTGCAAAGCAAAGGTGCAAAGATACAAAGAGTGATTTATACCAGACAAAATGAATTGAACATTAAGGCTGAAAATATCTGTGAGGAAAACAAGTCTTAAAAGAGCCTTAGCTCTCTAGGCATAGGAGCACATGTCATACCTTTCTTGAGTCTCAAAGGATAGCATACTTAATATATCTCAAGGTCATAGCACAATGACTAGAGAATAGCATGAAATAGTTTCTTACGTAGATGGGAAGAGGTTGATGAATAGATGATGTAATTGTATACAGATGGATGGACAGGTGAGAGCATGTATGGATGGAAACATGTATGAATAAACAAAGAATAATGGCTGTACTTCTCACCTATATTATATTCATCTGCTTGTTTCTTCACTTGTAGTATGTTGTAAATATTAAGTAAATTAATGCTTTGGGAATTATTTTGCATTTTATTTATATTAAATTTGAAAATAATTCCCCTCATTTTGTCCTAAATGCTTCTAGAGAATTCTGATATTCTACTCATGTTGAGTAGAGGCTGATTTTCTGTCTATACTTTAGCTACTGGAAGTCAGAGATATTATTTTCCTTCATTGTTTTTGCTGAATCATTTACTTTATTTTGATAAGAGGGAAGACAGGGTTTTTTTTTTCTTTAGACCCCTAATGCCAATTTTTATGTTTCCCCAAGCACTATGATTGAGGCTATTCTGCCTGGCTATTAATACTCTAATGGAACAGAAGGGAAATCAGACATTGTGCTGAGCTGATTAGAAGTGATAGCATGGAGTGCCTTCCTGAGAACGGAAGTCCTGTAACCTCAAATACCAATGGCTATAAATCTCAGCAATATATAATGGTAATTGGTTTGAAAAGCCTAATCGACACAGAAAGGAAGCCAACTGCAGAATGTTCAGGAAGATCCAGGCCTCCACCTTCTTCCAGAAGGAGATGTGTCATTTTCTCCCTCAGTTCTGGGAATAGTAATAAAGTATATCAAAAGTTCAGCCTTAATAAATATCCATACTGGAATCTCTGAATAATGACTACTAGTGTCCACTTGTATTACCTTAAACTATAAAGCTAGCAAAACTGTAGCTTACTTGTTATCTTGTATTAAATGATGTATGGAATCAGAACAAATGGGGTCTTATGGGGTTGAACTAGTTCTTTTTTTTTTTTTTTTTTTTTTTTGGTTTTTCGAGACAGGGTTTCTCTCTGTAGCTTTGGAGCCTATCCTGGAACTCATTCTGGAGACTAGGTTGGCCTTGAACTCACAGAGATGCACATGCCTATGCCTCCCGAGTGCTGGGATTAAAGGTGTGTGCCCCCAAACACCCAGCTGAACTAGTTCTTATATGATTATAAGGGATAATCTTACATCTTATATGATTGTTAGGGATAGTGATGCTTGCATGTCACTACCAGCAATGCTAATCCTCATCTGTCCCATGAGGTCTTTCTCAATTCTCTGATGTTTTGTTAAATTGATGCATCTTCTGACCTTGGATTTATCCAGTCTATGTGTGGATGTCAAGCCTGCCATCTACCTAATGAGGTGGGTTTACAAAAGCCTCTGAGTGTTTTCTTTCTTTTTTTTTAGTTAAAATTTTTACTTATTTGACCATGTCACACATGAGTAATGTATTTATATCATTTCCACATCTCCTTCCCCTTCCAACTCCTCCCATGTCCAACACTCCCTTTAAATTCATGACCTCTTCTATAATTATTATCGTTTCATATACATGTGTAACAATTTGTATCTTAAAACCTACTTAGTCCATTTGATGTTGCAATTTTGTATATGTGTTAGGGTAACCACTTGGGATTGACTAACTTATCATGAGGCTTCCCATGGGGAAAAACAGATTCTCCCTCCCTCAGTAGTCATTGGTTGCCTGTAGCTCTTCATCTAGGGGTGGGGCCCTGTAAAATAACCTCCATTCACACTTCATGTTGATTGGTATGGTCATTATGCAGGTCTTGTTTAGAAACCATATTGTTTAGATTTCATGAATGCAACTTCTCTGTCATGTCATGTCATGCCATATCATATCGTGTCCATCTGTTCATATCTTTACCATCTTTCCATCCTCTTTATCTCAATGCTCTCAGAGTCTTGGGTATAGGGGTTATAGTGTAGATGCAGCAGTCTGGGATGGATACCCACGGTCATTTGTTGTCTTCATTTGACCACTTGCAGATCTCTGTAATAGCTTTCATCTACTAAAAAGAGAAGCTTCTTGGATACCGATATAAGACCCAGGATAGCCAAATCAACCCTGTACAATAAAAGAACTTCTGAAGGCATCATCATCCCTGATTGCAAGCTCCATTATAGAGCTATAGTCCTGGAAACACCTTGGTACTGGCACAAAAATAGACAGGTAGACCAATGGAATCAGAGTTGAAAACCCTGATATTAACACACACACCTATGAATGACTGATTTTTTACAAAGAAGCCAAAGCTATACAATGGAATGAAGAAAGCATTTTCAACAAATGGTGCTGGCATAACTGGATGCTGGCATGTAGAAGATTGCAGATAGATCCATGTCCATCGCCATGCACAAAACTAAGTCCAAATGGATCAAAGACCTCAACATAAACCCAGCCACACTGAACTTATTGGAAGAGAAAGTAGGAAATACCCTTGAACAAATTGGTACAGGAGACCGCTTCCTGAACAAAGCACCAGTATCACAGACACTGAGATCCACAATTAATAAATGGGACCTCCTGAAACTGAGAAACTTCTGTAAGGCAAAGGACTCAGTCAGCAAGACAAAACGGCAGCCCACAGAATGGGAAAAGATATTCACCAACCTCACATCTGACAGAGGGCCAATCTCCAAAATATACAAAGAACTCAAGACATTAGTCTGTAAAACACCAAATAATCCAATTAAAAAGTGGGGTAAAGTACAAAATAGACAATTCTCAATAGAGGAATCTAAAATGGCTGAAAGACACATAAGAAAGTGTTCAATATGCTTAGCCATCAGGGAAATGCAAATCAAAACAACTCTGAGATACCATCTTACACCTGTCAAAATGGCTAAAATCAAAAATACAAATGACAATTTATGCTGGAGAGATTGTGGAGAAAGGGGAACACTCCTCAAATGCTGGTAGGAGTGCCAACTCATACAGCCACTTTGGAAATCTGTATGGCGATTCCTCAGTAAAATGGGAGTCAGTCTACCACAAGATCCAGCAATTCCACTCTAAGGCATATATATACCCCAAAGAAGCACATTCATACAACAAGGACATCTGTTCAACTATGTTCATAGCAGCATTATTTGTAATAGCCAGAACATGGAAACAGATGCCCCTCAACTGAAGAATGGATAGAGAAAATGTGGTACATTTGCACAATGGAGTACTACTCAGTGAGGGGAGGGGGAAGCAATGGAATCTTGAAATTTGCAGGCAAATGGATGGAACTAGAAGAAACCATTCTGAGCAAGATAAACCACTCACAAAAAGACAGGCATCATATGTACTCACTCATTTGTGGATTTTAGACATAGAGTAAAGGATTGCCAGCATGCAGCCCAGGCTGCCAAAGAGGCTGGTAAACAAGGAGAACTCTAGCAGAGACCTACATGGCCTCCTGGAGAAGGGGAAAGGGACAAGATCTCCTGAGCAAATTGGGAGTATGGAGGAGGGGAAAGGGAACTAGGAGAATGAGAAGGGGAGAAGAGGAGGGGTGAGACAGAGATGATGGGACAGGGAGGTTGAGTTGGGGGAAGAACAGAAGAGAGCAAGATAAGAGATAATATAATAGAGGGAGACATTATAAGTTCAAAGAGAAATCAGGCAATAGGGAAATGTCTGGAGAGCTACAAAGATGACACCAACTAACAATCTAAGCAACAGAGGAGAAGCTACCTTAAATGCCCTCCCCTGATCATGAGATTTATGACTAATTCATATGAAATCATATAGTCTTCATCCAACAGCTGGTGGAAGTAGAAGCAGACACCCACAGGTAAACCTTGAACTGAAATGAAATTCAGTTGCAGAGAAGGAGAACTGATGAGCCAGGGGTCCATACTAGGAGGGTGAAACCCACAGAAATAGCTGACCTGAACAAAGGAGAGCTCGTGGTCCCCAGACTGATAGATGGGAAACCAGCATGGGACTGATCCACACCCCCTGAATGTGAGTGTCTATGAGGAGACCTTGGAAATCTATGAGGCCTCTTGTAGTGGATCAGTACTTATGGCTACCATAAGAATAGACTCTAGGAGCCCATCCCACATGGAGGGATACTTCCTGAGCCTAGACACAAGGGGGTTGGCCTAGGCCCTATCCCAAAGAATATGACAGACTTGTCTTTCTTTCTTTCCTTAAGTATTCCTTTAATTTGTAAGTTGAGGGGGACCGTGTCTGCTAGAATAGGCTCTCATAAGGATCAGAGAGATGCATGAAGAGATAGAGACATGTCAAACAGTGATAGTGCTCTTGTAAGACCCCCGGAAAGCTCAGGCTTCCAGGATCTTAGCCCAGGACTGAGGCCACCCCAATCACAGAATGGAGGTGAAAGCTTGATGCAAATTGCATGAGGCTTTATTGTAGTTTAATGCGCTAACCCCATGTTAGCTCAGGTCTTTGATCCACCTGCCATGTCGGATGACTAGCAAAGACAGTTAGAAGCCAATGTGTACAGATCTTTATAGGGCAGCATAAGGGGAGTGTCTAGGGGTATGCACAGGCTCAGGATTGGTGTGCCTCCAGGCTCAGAGGGTTTGCCCTGTTTTGATTGGTCAACTGGTTGTTATGTCCCATAGGCCCTCCCAGGGTTGTTGCTATGCTCTGTGCGTCATTGCTGTGCACTTGTCCGTAAAGCACACCCAGAGCCATAAAGCATAGCACCACCAGCAAACTTCTGATTGGTTCCTTGCCATGAGGCAGGCATCTGACCTCTAAGTGACGAAGGCAAGTTTATGGCTTCTGAAATGGGGAGCTGGCCCCTTCACTCTAAGATGTGAAGTGCTCATATGCTTAGAGTATGAGAGACAAGTTGGTTACTCATTTCTTATCTCAGACTAGCAAAATCAAACCTTCTTTGTATAACTGTATTATTTATAATATGCACAGAGTCATACAGAAGCCTTCATTCTCAATTCCATTCCTTCTCTAACCATAAATGCTTAAGCAAATCCTTTGAAGTCCATGAAACTGCAATGTGGCATGAGGAAATGGGGACAAGCCTCATGGTTCTCATAATCACCTAGGATTAAATATGTTTATTAATGTAATTGGCAGAAGAGGATGCTAATAAATAGTCAATTATGTTGTCACAAGGCAGCTTATAGTTGGACTACTACAGCTTCTCATAACCTTTAGCTCCACAATTAGCCATTAAACAGCTTTAATTTTCTCCATCCAAGATGAGATTCTGACTCCCAAACTATCACATCTAATTAGTTATATAAATTCACAACACTCACCCCATTGATGGAAAATCTTGGGGAAACTAGATGATAACTGGAAACATTTACACCTGTATGGTCTTGAAAACCATCTCATTTTTATATGATGATAATAAAAATAGTACTTAGATAACTTTAAGTAATGCTTAACACATACACTTTGAACAACAAAAAAAGTGTATCAGAAGATACACTGTGAAATCCGAGTGTCCTTATTGTTAAAGTGCCATTCTTGACTGATATCCTGGTCATATGTCAGCTGACTATGGTTAGAGTCTCTTATATCGTAGAGCATTTCAATGAACTGTTTTTATGAAATATCCCTGCAGTTGTACTTTGGGAAGGGAAATGAGATCACTGTGCTCCAACAACAGAGGCTCCAGCAGCTCCACCCAGAAATGGCACACATTACTTCTCAACATTTCAATGAGTAGAATCACTCATTTCATCCCACTGAGATGAAAAAAGTAAGGCAACCATTTCCCAAAAACTTTTCCTTATCAAAAGAGTGTAAAAATTTCTGTTATTTTCATTGTTAATCTTGTAAAACTTCTGGATGTCTAAGAACATACACACCAAATGATTAATACCAAGCCTGGCACATAGAACCTAATCAGGAATAATTAACTAAAGCAAACAGTTCTTCAAATAGTAGATTAATTTCACTCTTTGAAAGCAATAATATTAAGGATTTTTATGGTTTTGGTTTTAGACATTTTTGTATATTTTGATAGTCTTTCCCTCCCTAACTCCTTATAAATCTTCCTCGCCTCCCTACCCCTTCCCAGTTTCTCTCAAAAATGTAGAGAAAACAAAAAAATGAAACAATGGTATGGAAATCAAAACAAAATTAAAAAACAGAAAAGCAACAAAAACTGTACACACAACACACAACACATACACACACACACACACACACACACACACACACACACACACACACACAAGCTCCAACTGCTTCTGGGAAAGGGGCCTGTCAGGGAGTATGATTGATATAATAAGTGACACTATACTGAAGAAAATTGGTTTTCCCTTTCTTGGCAAATATAATAATAACTTCTTGATTTGGGGTGGACAACTTGCTTCTTAGTGCTGGACATAGATTGGATTGAAACTGTGCAGATATTGTGTGTGCTGTCATTGTCTCTGTGAATTCATATCAGTGTTAGTCCTGTTGTGTCTGAAAGATGCTGTTTCCTTGGAGTCATCCACCATCGCTAGATTCTTAATGATTATAAACCATCTGTACTGAAAACTGCCAGAAATAAATGAGAGAAAACAAGACAGAAACTGATCTAGGGAGAAAAAAATGGCTACACTCTGCAAAGCAAACTTCAGATTCAATGTAACCCCATCAAAATGTTAATGCCCTCCTCACAGAAACAGTAAAAACAGCCCAATTTTTTAAAATTGTTTTTCTTTAATTGAAAATAGATTTTTAAATATATAATTTATCCTATAACAGTCCTCTCTCCACTCCTCCCAGTTTCTTCCCATCTCCCCTACCACCCAGATCCACCCCTTTCTGTGTCTCATACAAAATAATCAGTCTTCTAAGGAAATTATGATATGATATGATACGATATGATATATGATATATGATAAAACAGAAATAACACACTGGAATAGGACAGACAACAAACAGGAGAAAGAGACTCACAAAAGACAAAAGAAACAGATATAAAAAAAGAGAGCAACTCATTCACTTCTCACACTTGGGAATCCCATAAAAACACAAAACTGGAAGCCATAATTACACACAGAGAACCTGTAGGATAAAGGGGTAAATAAATAAAAACTATAAGTAAAACAAAATGAAATTAGAAAACAAAAATGAAAATTAAATATTAAGCAAAATTTCTTTGGTGAATAGGATTGTAGGCTGGAAATCCTTTGCTTTATCCTCTTCACCAAAGAAACTAAGAAACAAGAAGGACTCTAAGAAAAAAATGCATGGACCCCAGAGAACGGGAAGGGCCAGGATCACCTGACCTAACTGGGAGCATGAGGGTAGGGGAGAGGGAGCTGGCAGAATGAGAGGAGGAGAAGAGGAGGAGAGAGGAGGAAATGGAGGAGCAGAAATGTTGAGTGGGGGGAAGAATAGAGGAGAGAAGGATGAGAGATACCATATTAGAGGGAGCCATTATAGGTCCTAGGAGAGATCTGGCACTAGGGAGATTTCCAAAGATCTACAAGGATGACACAAACTGACAATCTAGGCAATGGTGGAGAGGATAACCTAAATGCCCTTCCCCTAAAATAAGACTGATGACTACTTTATATGCCACCCTAGAGCTGCCATCCAGTAGCTGATGGAAGCAGAGACAGACACCCACAGCTATACACTGAACTGAACTCTGGAACCCAGTTGCAGAGAGGGAGGAATGAAGATCAAAGGGGTCTGTACCAGGCTGGTGAAACCCACAGAAACAGCTGGCCTGAACAAGGGGGAGCACATGAACCCCAGACGGTTGTCCGAGAGGCCAGCATGGTACTGATTCAGACCCCTGAACATGGATGTCAATGAGGAGGCCTCTGCACTCTATGGACCCCTGGTAGTGGATCAGTATATTTCCCTGGTGTAAGAAGGGACTTTGAGACCCCATCTCACCTGAAGGGATGCTCTCTCAGCCTGGAGACATGAGGAAGCAGAAAGTTTGAGTCAGGGGAAGAATAGAAGAAAACAAGAAAGGAGATCCCATAATAGAGGGAGACATTTTAGGTTTACAGAGAAATCAGGCACTAGGAAAATGTCTGGAGATCTACAAAGATGACACCAGCTAACAATCTAAGCAACAGAAGACAGGCTACCTTAAATGCCCTCCCTAGACAATGAGATTGATGACTGATTTATATGCCATCCTATAGCCTTTATCCAGCAGCTGGTGGAAGTAGAAGCAGACACCCACAACTAACCACTGAACTGAACTGGAATCCAGTTGCAGAGAAGGACGAGTGATGAGCAAAAGGGTCCAGACCAGGCTCGTGAAACCCACAGAAACAGCTGACCTGAACAACGGGGAGTTCTTGGTCCCCAGACTGATAGCTGGGATACCAGCATGGGACTGATCCAGACCCCAGGAATATGGGTTTCAGTGAGGAGACTTCAGAAATCTATGGGACTTCCTGTAGTACTTCAGTAATTATCCCTAGCATAGGTGTGGACTTTGGGAGCCCATTCCAGATAGAGGGATACTCCCTGAGCCAAGACACATGGGGATGGGCCTAGACCCTATCCCAAAGGATATGATAGACTCTGATTACCCCCTATGGTAGGCCTCACCCTCCCTGGGGAACAGAAAGGATATGTGATATGTAGGGTTTTAGTTGTGTGTGTGAGGGGGGTGTAGGGGAGGGAGAGGGAACTGGGATTGACATGTAAAACAATCCTGTTTCTAATTCAAATACAAAAGATGAAATCTCAAAGTAGTTTTGATGTGCATTTCCCTAAGACTAAATATGTTGAACATTTCTGTAAATATTTCTCATCCATTTGAGTTTCCTCTTTTGATAATTCTCTGTTTAGATATGCAATCCATTTTTAAATGGCTTATTTCTTTTCTTGATATCTACTTTTCTAATTATTTTATAGTTTAGACATTAACTTTGGATGTGTACTTGGTAAAAATCTTTTCCCATTCTGTAGGTTACCACTTTGTAAAAATGATGGTGCCATTTGCCATGCAGAAATGTCTCAGTTTTATGAGTTCCCATTCATTAATTGTCAATCTTAGTACCTGAGCTATCAGTCATATGTTCAGAATGTCTAACCCTGTATCAATGAGTTCAAAGCTATTTCTTACTTTTCTTCTACCACCCGTGTGCCTCCTGGTTTTATGTTGACATCTTTGACTCATTTGGAGTTGAGTTATTTGCATGGTGATAAGTAAGAATCTATTTCTATCCTTCTACATGCAACCTTCCAGTTTGACCAGCACCGTTTGTTGAAGATGCTATCTTTTCTTCCCCACATATTTTTGGTTTCTTTATCAAAACTTATGAGTCTGTAGGTGTGTGGACTTATTTCTAGATCTTCAATTCCATTGATCAAAGTGTCTGATTTTGTGAAAATACCATGCTAATTTTATTACTAGAGTTCTATACTACAATTTGAGGTTGGAAATGGTCATTCCCCCAGCAGTTATTTTATTACTCAGATTTGTTTTAGCTATACTGTGTGTACTGTGTGTGTGTGTGTGTGTGTGTGTGTGTGTGTGTGTGTGTGTGTGTGTGTGTTACCACATGAAGCTGAAAATTTTCCTATCAAAGTCTGTTAAGAATCATGTTGGAATTTTAATGGATGCTACATTACATCGTAATTTTTTTGTTAGAATGGCCATTTTTACTATGTTAATCTTCCTGATCCATGAGCATGTGAGATCATTCCATTTTCTGATGACTTTTTCCATTTATTTCTTTTTTTTCCAACTTTTTTTATTTGAATTAGAAACAGGATTGGTGGACTTTGCAGAGCCCCCGTTGAGGGCTCTACCCTGCCTGGGGAGTGGTGGGTGGATGGGGTGGGGGTGGGCTGGGGGTGGGGAAGAAGTTTGGGGGTGAGGGGAGGGAGAGGGAGAAGGGACTTGAAATAAGCTTGTTCCCTAACTAGAACTAATAATAAAAAAAGAGTACTTTGCACAACTATAAGAAATAAACTTTTAAAATTGTGAATAAAAAAGAAACAGGATTGTTTTACATGACAATCCCATTTCCCTTCTCCCACCCGTCCTCCCCGACCTGCCCCCCCCAAATAAAACCTTATCTGTCACATATTTTTTCTGCTCTCCCTGGACGGTGTCATCAGAGTCTTTCATTTCCTTTGGGGTAGGGCCTAGGCCCACCCCCGTGTGTCTTGGCTCAGGGAGTATTCCTCTATATGGACTGGGCTCCCAAAGTCCACACCTATGCTAGGGATAAATACTAGTCTTCTACGGGAGGTCCCATAGATTTCTGAGGTTTCCTCACAGAAACCCATGTTCCTTGGGTCTGGATCAGTCCCATGCTATTATTCCAGCTATCAGACTGGGGAGCAAGAGTTCCCAGATGCAGAGAAGGACCAGTGAAGAGCACAGAGGTCCAGACCACGCTGGTGAAACACACAGAAACAGCTGACCGAACACCTGGGAAATCTTGCTCCATTTATTTCTTTAGTGTCTTAAATTTTTATCATATAAATCTTTCATTTGTTTGGTTAGAGTTAGACCATATTTTATACTATTTGAGGCTATTGTGAAAGGTTTCCTTTCCCTAATTTCTTTCTCAGTCCGTTTGTCATTTGTATATAGGAAGGCTACTGGTTTTGTGAGTTAATTTTTTATCTAGCTACTTTTCTGAAAGTGTTTATCAGGTGTAGAAGTTTCCCAGTGGAATTTTTAGGGGAACTTACATATGCACTATCATTTCATCTGCAAATAAAGATACTTTGACTTCTTCCTTACTAATTTGCTTACCCTTGATATCCATAAGTTGCCTTGTTGCTCTATTTAAGACAGTGTACTGAATGGGTTTAAAGAGAGTGGACAGTTTTTTCTTGTTCCTGATTTTAGTGGAATTGCTTTGAGTTAGTTTACATTTAAATTGATATTAGGTATGGGCTGTTGTAAGTGACTTTATTATGTTGCTGTATGTCCCTTGTATCTCTAGTCTCTACAGGACTTTTATCATGAAGATGTGTTGAATTTTGTCAAATGTCTTTTCTGAATATAATGAGATGATCATGTGTATTTTTTCTTTTAGTTTGTTTATATTATGAATTACATTTTTTGATATACTTATGTTGGCAACTGACAGATTTAGAGATCAAATTTGCAACTATTTTAAAGTATATCTGATTTAGCCTGAATTCATTCACCTCATTTATTGAGTTCCTATTACATTAAGAAAACCTGTATTCACAGATATTACATAGAGTTTTGGAAAAAATATTTATTAAAATGTAAATTATTATATAATTGATTATTCAAAGTATAATTTTGATGTTACATGAAGGGCAAGCACAAAAGACTGAGGCATGTCCATCTAGAAGACCAATCTGTGTTGTGAGTTCAAGAAAATATTTTCTGAACACAGAATATGGAAGGAAATTGACCAACTCAAGACAGTCTATGGGACCTCTAACTGTGGAGCCAGTCTTTATCCCTAGAGCACAAATGGACTTTGGGAGCCCATTCCCTATGAAGGGATACTATTGCAGCTGAGATACAGCAAGGAGGGCCTAGGCCCTCCCCCAAATGATATGACAGACTTTGAAGATGCCCCATGGTGGGCCTCACTATTCCTGTGGAGGAGTTGGGGGTGGATGGGGGGGTTGGTGGGGAACATATGAAGATGGGAGGTAGAGAGAATGGGGGGATGGATATGTAAATATGAGTAGTAATTTAAGAATAAAAAATGGAGAGCAGGTTTCAACAGAAAGAATGGACGAGAGCTTCTTCTCACTAAGTCAATCCTAGGCACCCTCCAGCTTGGATGGAAGAACTTCTGGAATATTCCAAATAATCATTAACTTAAAATATAAATAAATTAGGCATCCTGATACACACCTCTATATGGAGCATTGAAACTTACAAGGAACACATGCCATCCAAACACTTTGATAGCCCCCAATGAACTGACAAATGTTGTTTGTATTCAGTTACAAATATCCTTATTTTTCTCTACTTTGAAATCCCCAGTATTTGTTTGTTTTTCTATAACTTTCTTAGCTTTCTATAACTTACTACATGCTGATGAATTTGTTAGAAGTAAAATGACTTCTGTGGTTTTAACTGCCTTTGGATGGATAGCCAATTCTTAGTAGTTCCCTACCAGTTATCAAAATGCAGATCTGATGCTTACAGGTAAATTCTGTGCACACACACAGATACATCTGTTCAGAATAGAGAAGTGATAGACAGAACTATGTAGACACAAGAAAGCCAGGCTGCAACTCTGCCATTTGTTGCTCAGGCAATATGTGTTAGTATGCTACTCAAATCAGCATCTGACAGCTGAGCTCCACTGTTCTCCCTTCATGTGCCCTCTGTTACACCAGAACAAATGACTCTGGATTCCAGACATTTCCCCTATGCATTCAATTCACTTATACATGATGTAGACATATACTACCTGAGAATAAACCTGTGTTCTCATTCTCTACCACATTTAAAATTTTACCCAGCTTTACTTGTACTCAGTATTAAAATAAATTTAAATCTGTTTCATAATCATCCTCTGACCTCTTTTTATTCTTATATGCAACACCAGTAAGCATTAGGTACACATTCCATTTCGTGTGTTCTCCCAGTGTATTTCAGTTATTTTAATTCTTAACTATTTATATGCCTTTCTTGCAGTAAATTATATAAATACTATGGTATTGATGCATTGTACACCCCAAGACATAGCATAACACCTGATATATGAAGATCATTTACTACCTGATTGTTATTCAAGGGTCGTTTTAAGCAGTATTGTGTCCAGTTGGAGCCTCCAGTGTTACACTCATTGAAATAATAGCAAGATTATCATGCTAACATCATCTAGGTTCTTACTAAATAAGGAAATATGTTTAAGACCTTTTGCAGATAGTCTGTAATGCAGGAAGTATGAGATAACAAAAATTGAGTGCTGATCATGTCCTAGATCATAAATATACAGATACTTTGCCAATGATCAAATCTCATGATTTTCTCACTATTACGACAAACAAGTGCATGTATTTCTGTCTGTCTAATTATAACAATGATAGTAAGAATGACCCTGTTCATGTTTGAAGAATAATGAGTAAGGGCTACAAAATGTGCTAATACAAGAACTCAAAGGAAGACAATAGCATGCTACACTTAACTGGTTATAAATTCGAGGGCCTGTGACTTTAATACATTTTATATCATTGCAAATGTTTGTTCTACTCCCAAGGCAGATTAAAAATAAAAAATTCCTGTGTTTGGCTCAGGAGCTTCTTTCTCTGCTGGCAGTATGTATCAGACTAAATGTCACAAGAATATTTCAGCATATGTGGGTAAATATTTACACTCATTTTAAGCAGAGATTCCAAATTCCTTGTTGTTTTTCAGAGGAGGCCCAAACCTAGTGGTAAAAGTCATGAATAGAACTTTTTTATTCTCCCTAAATAAGAAAGGGGTTTTCAAGGATTCTTGCCTCCAGGGTGCCCTATTTTTCTCTTTCCATTCTCTTTGGGTTGAAATGTTGGAAAGAAGAGCTGGCAGGCTGCCATAGAATTCTCTACCTAGCCACTTCGAATTATTGCTCCTTGGTCCCTGAGAGCCCTTAGACAATTCAAGTGTGAGCTTGGAAAACAAAAGTATTAAGCAAAGAAAAGGGTAGAACTCTAGGAGGTGTAAGATGAATGAGGTACTCTTGGAGTGGTGCCTAATGCTATGGCCTTGGACTGCAAAGAGTAGAGAAGGACTTTCTAATTTAAAGGGAAGTGAAAAACCACTGGTCTTTGTTGCCCACCTCAACTGGTACATAAAACTCTATTGCTGAAGAAATTACATGTTTTACATACAGGACATAGAAATGTCAAACTGAAATTGAGAATGAAGCTTTCTTCCCAGTACATAGCATTCACAGTGGAAGAAGGTGCCATTCTAGATGTTGGGGAAAAGACTAAGCAATGATCTCATAAAGAAGTGGATCCTTTATGCTATGTTGTGACACTGACCTGCTAGGCAAGATATAGTCACTGGGACAATGTTAAGAATATGCTCCCCAATTGGCTATGAAACCCATTACATGACAGCATACAAATACCATGTAAACTTTGTGAACTATGGCTAAGAAGGTCATCAGCCTTATGAGGGAATCTGCTACTGATACTTTGCTATATGGACATGCAGCTAAATTGTCTTCTAATTACTAATGTTTGTGTCCATAAATATTTCTGGCAATAGGCAATCGTCAAAGCCAAGATGGATGACTAGTCAAACTGCTGACAATAAATGGCTGTGTGGTCATGTCTGGATGAGACTTCTGTGTCACTCAATTTGTCTGTGAGGAACACCATAGAAAAGAGGCTTGAAAGACTGTGAGATACAGAGAACCAGGTGAAGTGCTGTGAAATGCTGCCTTCTGCCTATGACATGGCTGCTGCTGTCACAGACAGACAGCATCTGGCATCTGTGACCACACACACACACACACACACACACACACACACACACACACACACAGAGAGAGAGAGAGAGAGAGAGAGAGAGAGGCATAAAAGTAGGAAGCCAAAGGAAAAAGAAGAATGTCACCAGGAATGGGAAGGAAATATGGGAAGACAGTGTGGGTGACTGTGATCACAATACATCCTGTACAAGTATGAGATTTTCAAAAGTAAATTGAAAATATTAAAATCTCTGACCCACCCAGAATGAGCCAAATATGAGCCCTCTTCTGACATGCCAGCAGAACAGTTTGTATATAGTAAATAAATCATTAAATAAATAAATAAATGGATTAAAAATATGTAAAACACTCCAATCAATCCATATTACCTATTCCATTGCTACATCTGTTTGTTATTTAGAATCTGTTTAAACATAAAGGTTCCCCACTCTCTCCCAATCTGGAGCCTTTCCATATACTTTCAACTACCCTGAACTTGTCCTTCATATTTACATTATTTATTGCATCTTATTGATGACCTCTCATCATGCTATGACATGAGACAAAATAAATAATATAGTATCAAGCCACTTAGGGCTTATATATATATATATATATATATATATATATATATAATATATAAGCATATATATATATATTCTCTTTTTATGTATATATATTCTTAAAAGTCAAGTGATTTGTTCTCTTACACCTAGTTTTTACTTCTTAGAAAGAAACCTGACTCATTGGAGATAGGAAAAACTGACTAAACACATGTTCCCACTACTAATTATTTTATAACAGACATGAGATAATATTCAAGAGTTTTATTCATCCATAAAGAATGAAATTATCTTCGCAGGAAAATAAATAGAATTGAAGATCATCATTTTAATAAAAATGAGACAGTTCCATGCACACAAAAATACTAGATGTTTTCCCTCATATTTCTCTCAATATTTAGTGTAAAAATATCATGGAAGTAATGCGGGGACTTTTAGATATAAAGATCGGAGGAAAGATGGGAGAGAGAAGAGGGCATTGCAGTGGGTGAATATCATCAATATACATTGTATGCATATATGCAAATATCATCATGAAACCTATTGCTTCCCCTGACTAGCATCCTAATTAAAAATAAAGAAAATGTAAAACAAAAAAGAATCAAGAATATTACTCTTAAAATAGGATTGCTCACTGGGGGTGGTGGCGCACACCTTTAATTCCAGCACTCGGGAGGCAGATGCATGCAGATCTCTGTGAGTTGGAGACCAGCCTGGTCTACAAGAGCTAGTTCCAGAACAGCCTTCAAAGCCACAGAGAAACCATGTCTGAGGGGGAAAAAAAGGATTGCCCTTGAAACATGAACTCACAGAGGTGATAAACACCAATCACTAAGGAGTGCAATAAAAAAGGACAGACTCACAGATACAGAGAAATGCTGAAACTTCCACTTATCCTGCAACACCTCTCAACTGCTTGGGTCTGCTACCACTCCAAGCACAAGCCACAACAGAGAGAGCATGCTTTCTCCTCTAGCTTTTTCTGTCCACTTGTCCTAAGGCTGGTACTCCAAAGCAATTGGTGGAAAGAATTTCCACATCACTTCCCCCTTTTGTAAACCTGAGGCAAATGTAAAAATAATAAGAACAAATATCAAATATTGTCCAAGAGAAAGAATGGGAAATAACATACACAAAAATTGAACTACAACCAACAGGAACAGCATCAAGCAAGAAACACATACTAAATGTCCAGGGTATAGGTATCTGGCAAATAACAGAGATCATTTCAATAACTGTCCTATCTTAAGGGGTCTAAGTCTTGCACCTAAAGTGCCATAACCAAGAGAGGATACTAACTATGACCATCTAGTCTTCAACCCCATCAGAGACCTGAGAAGGAAAATAATATTACCTGAGTAAGAAGTGAGTGAAAGCAAGTGACTTCCAAAAGGTGCAAGAAATGACAGAAACAACTGGCTACCTGAACAGTCACCCAAAATCTCTCTGCAACATTGAGGCAGGCAACTTTGGCTATAGGTCTAGAATATCTGACAGACCATTTTCAAAATCAGGAAAATTTGAAAGACTGTCCTACTTTGTCTTGGAAAGTTTCAGCAGTTGCTTTTGTTTGTAACCTGCTTGTCTAGTTTACATAGCATGATGACTGTGAGCAGTTGAAGCAAAGGCAGTCCTTTGTTCAATAGGCCAGTTTTGCCAAGAAGAAAACAAACTCCTTATGGAGGGTCTTTGGTGGCCAACATTCTCTCAGGAATGGATCGGTGCTTCCAGGAGCAGTCATGTCTCCAGTCAACAGAATTCTAAATTATGGAAAACTTTTAAATGCCATATTCTGTATATCTTTGAATTGTTTGAAGATTATCTATCTATGTGGGTATATCTCCATGCATCTAGAGAACCTAGCTAACAACTATAAGCATGACAAACATGGGTGACTATTATCCTGTAATTCTTAATAACCTACATAGCTGAAAGACTAAAGCTTCACATTATAAAAATAAACAATTTTTAAACAGATGTGCAGCATAAGGACAATGACCTCGAAATTGTAACAATATAAAATATCTTAATCAGAGGTAGAAATTTACAATGAAAGATGAGAAAAATATACTTAATTTGTATCAATATATGAAATACCTTTAGCAGAAGTAGAAACATACATACAGTATTTCCCACAACAGGCCCTTGTTTCCTTTTTTAATTTTCGGATATGGATTTTATAACCTCCCCCCCCCCAAGTTTCAGTGACAAAGTAAAAGTAAAGAGAATACTGTGTGTTCTTATCCAGACTCTATAGAAATCAGAAATTGTGGTTAGAGAGATGGCTCAGAGGTTGAGAGCACTGGCAACTGCTCTTCAAAAGGTCCTGAGTTCAATTCCCAGCAACCACATGATGGCTCACAACCATCCATAATGAGATCTGGTGCCCTCTTCTGGCCTAAATGGATAAATAAATTAAAAAAAAAAAGAAATCAGAAATTGATACAAGGAATATGTGGCAGACATAAGCCAGGGAAGAAAGAAAGAAAAGTAAAATATAGAGGGGTGGATGCAATTCTGAAGGGCAATGATACCATATTGACCAATGTCATAGATTGAAACATGAATAGACACAATTATATCATAAAATATGATGTTGTTCCACTTGAAGAGCCACTCTCCAGCAACATAAAAAATTAACACCCCAGTGCCATACTAGTAAGAAGAAGAAAAAGAAAACTATTTCTTTACTTTTAATGTGCACAATTGAGACGCCATAATTATGAACTACTGTGTTTTCTCCTTTCTACAGTGTTTCAAGAAACCCAGTGATCCACTGTATATGATGCATTCTCTTTATTTTCTTATGTATTAAAGTGGGGAATAAAAGAACCCTGACTCTCTTTGTATGTCTGTCTCTGTGTTCCTAAGTCTATTTCTGTTTTTGTCTCTGACATTCTCTCTCTCTCTCTCTCTCTCTCTCTCTCTCTCTCTCTCTCTTCTCTCTCTGTGTGTGTTGTGTGTGTGTGTGTGTGTGTGTGTGTGTGAGGTGTGTGTGAGAGAGGAGAGAGAGAGAGGGAGGAGAGGAGGGAGGAGGAGGGAGGGAGGGAGGGAGGGAGGAAGAAGAATCCAGTCGAAGACAAAAGAAGCTTAGCTTTATTTTACTTTTTCCGTCTAGCAGACTGTTGTAGTTTGAATGTAAGATGTCCTCCATGGGCTTGAATACTTGGTCACTAGCTGGCACTGCTGCTTTGGAAGACTGTGGAAACTGTAGGAGGTGAAGCTTAATGAAGGAAGTGGGTCAATGGGGATGGAGTTGGAAGTTTTTTAACCTGGCTTTATTCTGTCCATTCATTGATCCCGACAGTGGATGTAACAAGAGCTCACATTCCTGCCCTATATTTTCCCCGACATAGTGGACTGTACCCCTTCTTAAACCTAGTCAGCATAAATACTTCCCCCATTGAGCTTCTGTTGTTATGTATTTTGTAGCAACAATGAGAAAAGTAAATGTTACACACACTTTCAACATGTTGCTGATGTTTACTCCCTGTAGCATGAACAATCTCTTTTACCCAGTCTTCTGCTCAATGCAGCAACCTTACAGAGAAAGGATTGCATCAGCTGAGCATCCTTCAGTAAGTTAAGTGGACATTTTAAGTCATTGACTTGGATCAGTGATTCTCAACCCTCCTAATGATGTGACCCTTTAACACAGTTCCTTATGTTGTGGTGACCCCAACCATAAAGTTATTTCATTGCTGCTTTAATAACTGTACTTTTGATACTGCTATGAATCATAATGTAAATATCTGATATGTGGGATATCCAATATGCAACCCCTGTACAATATTTCCTTACCCTATGAAGTATTCATGAAACACAGTTTTGAGAACCCCTGCCTTAGAGGCTAGGTTGTAAATTATAGGACAAGGAGCTAGAGAGATGACGTGGTGTGAGTATTTGAGCTCCAAGATGGAGTGACAGCAAGAGATTTAATATGGCACAGAAGGCATGTCCAATGCAGAATGCCAGAGATTAAGCCCAGGGTATTACACACACACATACACACATACACCCCCCCCACACACACACAGAGAGAGAGAGAGAGAGAGAGAGAGAGAGAGAGAGAGAGAGAGAGAGAGACTAATACAAATGATCACTTAAAAATTAGATACTATTTTCTGTTCTGTTATATAGTTAATTTTTAAAATTATATTGTGAGCAAAGCTTCTATTTGCAGAATGTGACCATTGATGCAGAGACTAATAACTGTTCAATGTGCTAAGAATAAATGATTGTTCAGTACTCAGCATTAAGTGGGATATCTGTATTGCCCTTTCTGGATCTTAGACAACATCACAGAAGAGAAGACAGAAAGAATATAAGAGGAAGAATATAAACAACTGTGCTCTGAAACACTTGTGGATAGGATGTGGCCACTGCACTTGAAGCCCAAACCAGCTGTGGTTACCTACACAAGACCTGACCAGGGTCAGGTCCATCAGTGCTCCATCTCTGATGAAGGGATGGGCTCATGAGACCCAACTCTTCCCAAAGGAGCTACTGGTAGTTAGTAACTTCCCAGGGTGAGGGACTAACTTTTTTCCATTGAGTCAATTGGCCTAAACTCAGGTAAATTACACCCATCCATGCTCATAAAAACAACACTAATTGAACTCAATGGGTCACACATAAAAATTACATGAAAGTAGGGAGAGAAATGGGTGAAAGGGGGGCTCAGCAAAAGAGGACATGGAACATAATGGTAATGCAAAGTGAATGTGATCAAACTGTTCTGCATGTTTATAAAACTGCAAAAAAAAAAAAAAAAAAAAAGGTAGGGGCCAGTGATGGCTCAGAGATTAAGAGCATTTCATGCCCTTGCAGAGGACCAGAGTTTAGTTCCCAGGACCCACATGAGGGGTCTCATAGCCACCTGTAACATTAGTCCCGGTGATCTGACACTTCCGAGTTCTCTGGATATGTATACATGTGCAAATACTGACATACAAAGACATACATGAAGGCACATAATTTAAAATAACACATTTTTTAAAAATTGTCAAAAATAAATAAATAAATAAATAAATAAATAAATAAATAAACAAAGTACTATTTCTATCTTGGAGGATAGAGATTGAGTAAAGAAGGTTGGTGTTGTCAGCAAATCTTACAAGAGAAGGTAATGTGTTAGGGGATTATATATTTGGTTGTTATTAATTATTTTAGGAATTTCTATTTTTATTTGCTGAGTGCTTTGTTTACATGTATTCCTGTGCACCATGTGTGTGTCCTGTATCCATAGGGTTCAGAAAAGGGCACCAGATCCACTGGAATTTCAGTTACACACAGTTGTTCACTGCCATGTGCAAGCTGGGGATTGAGCCAGCATCCTTTGGAAGAGCAGTGAGTGTTAGTAACCTCTGAGCCATCTCTCTAGCCCCATTTACAAATCTTTTTTAGGAGTTAATCTTTGCGCCCTGCTGAATATGCTGCATGGTATACAGAAAAGACTGAATAACAAACAGGAGGTTTGTTGAGGAGTGAGTAAATGAACAATGAAACTTAATCTTCAACAAGCAGAAATATTTGGAATGTTAGGGTAAGAATGTCTAAGACACTGAATATTTGGAAGTCTTTTAGAGAAGACATTTGGGGACCACAGAGGCAAAATAAAATTTAGCAAAGAGGAATTCATTATTAATTTATTAATGGTGTTGTCAAATTCCCTATTAATACTCTGACACTTATTTGTGTTTTGGGGGGGGTGATTTTCTTTACTTACTGTATGTCTCAGTGTGGGGGTACATACACCTGAATGCAAGTATCCCAGGAGGCCAGAAGAACATGACAGATTCCTTGGTGCTGGAGTTACAGGAGTCTGGGTGTCCGATGATGTAGGTGCTGAAAATAAATCAGGGATTTTCTGCAAGAGCAACAAGTTCTGTTTAACTTCTGAGATACCCCTCCACCCCCTCACTCTGATAATTATAATAAGAAGGGTAATGTTTTCTCTAATACTCAAAATGTGTCAATTACTTGACACCTGAATGAGATATTTACTATTCCCACTTCACACTTAGTGAAACAATGTGTGATGATTAGTCTCATTTGCCAATTTGGTGGGATCCAAAATCTCCTAGGATGGGATTCTGGCCCCAAGGCATGCTGTTAGTCTTGTCTTTATCATGCTAATTGGGGTGAGAAAACTTCACTGCGAGTAGCACCCTTTTCTAGGCCGAGTTTCTAGACCTTATAAAAAGGAGAAAGTGAACTGAGAACAAGCTTTCATAGCTCTTTGTTGCTCAACTATGGATGCAATGTGACCAGATGCCTCAACTTCTCCCTGGTGTTACTCTCCAGCCCTGAAGGGTTACAGTCTTGAGCTGTGAGTCAACTTAACCCCTTTTCTCTTAAATTGCTTTTTCAGAGTGTGTCTTCACACAATGACAGTAAAAACAACTAACACATGGTTTCACAAAAATTTTGTATGGCCAAGAAAAATAAATTAGAAATCAATGGTGAATCTTGCTGTTTTTGACACTCCAACTACTATCAATGTGTTGCACGATGTCTGGTACTTGGTGATGGAATATTATTTCCTCTCACTTTTGCTGGATTTGTGCAAAATCCAGCTGGTTATATTATGGAAACTCTGTAATATATAAGGAGACAGAGGCATGGAGGAAAAGTAGAATGAATGAGTCTGAAATCAATGTCCAGCAGAAAATTAAAAGTCAAGGTTGTCCTCTTCTTATGCTGAATTTACCATTTTATAAGAAAGAAAGAAAGAAAGAAAGAAAGAAAGAAAGAAAGGAGGAAGGAAGGAAAGAAAGAAAGCTCCCGTCTGGAAAAGACTCAGTCATCTCCAGACACTTTTCCAAGACATTCCTGGAGCTGAGGCTAGAATATCCAATTTGGCAGTATGAAGTGTGATTTTAATTAGGCCACTTCCCTCCAGGGGCTGAGGGCTCTGCTAGAGTCTGTGTGTGGGCAGTATGCAAGGAGCATAGAGGTAAGGATCATTCAGGACAAGTCTCCCAGAGAGGCCTGGCTGTTGTTTTGTGAAATTTCCTATATTCCTTCTTCTTCCTAAAGTAATTGGAAAAATCACTGTACCCAGGGAGCACTCTGGCCTCCCTTGAATAGGAAAGGTCTTCAGAGCTCTTGGGTCAGAGCCAGCTCATAACCAGGACATTTGTTTTCCAGTCACAAGATCCCTGCAAGGATCAGTCACTCAATTCAGACAGGTGTCTCCCGTGCATGTTTTGTGGGATCCCATTTGGGATGAGAGAGGCTGTTTGCTACTACCCAAGTGAAAAATTCAGTGTTCCTCCTGTCCATGGAATTGCAGGGTCCAACCTTCTCTTCTCTAGTGGGTCTCATGATTTAAGGCTTTTTATTTCCACACTGCAAAACCATACACAAATATACTACTGGCTGCTGACAGTGTCTTCTCAAGCTGGGAAAGCCAGTCATGCAGCTGCGTTTGTGGGTGGGCTCAGTCACTCAAAGGAGCCTGTAGAAAGCTTCTTAGAGAAGTGAAATCAAGTAGCCCTTAGAGAATTTGCCATTCAAAAGAGGATCCGATGAGCATAGCTCCTACAGATTGTGGCTCCCTCACCATCTCCCCTCGAAAACTGGACCTGCACTTCATACTTTAAGAAAAGGCAAGATATCCTCTAAAATGTAGATTTAGTTACATCCTGCTTCTGCTTTGAAACTCTGATGGGTATCCAGATTAAAGAGCTTGCTGTTGCACCAGCCATTCCTTATGCACGGCCCCACGTAACTTTGTTACCTATTCTTCTGCCTTCATCTCCTATGACTCCCAAACTAAGCCCCATTTCCTTCCATGCCATCATTTCTATCTGTAATATACTCTAAGGCTTCTCTTTCTCTGTCAGTGAGATACAACGATACTTCAATCCCACATGACCTGTAATGGCTTGCTAATTATGATCATTGTTCATATGTCAGATTAGATGTCACCTCCTCTGACCAATCTTCCCCAAGATCTTGTCCCTTTTGTTGACAAAACTGGAATACCAGTTACACCTTCCCACAATGATGAATTCAATATCCTGCTACTTTTACCACCCTGAAAAATTATATCTGCTTAAATTGCTCTTCCCTATTAAAGTGTAAGTTGTGTCAAACTTAACACCAAGTTTGTGTTTTAATTCATCACTATATTCTCAGTTCACTGTCAAACATATTATAGTCATTAATAAATATTTGTTGAATTAACAAATGAGACCCCAGAGAGCATCCTGTTAAACTTTTAATGATCTGTCATTTCCTGGGAATTAAACATGTCTCTTGAAAAGATGCAACATAAGAAGGACAGGTGCAACTTTTCATTAATAACGCACAAGTAGACAGACAGTAGTCATTGTTAGTACTAAATAGTTTGGGGCTACTTTATAGTAAACACTGAGTACAGGTAACACTTTGAAATAACAAAATGAAGAAGAGCAAGAGCAAATGCAGGCATGCTATATTATGTTGGAGACTTCCTGTATGCTTTATTCAAAAACTACACAGGAGCACATTTTTTGTTTGGAATCAATTATGTTCATGCTGCATACTTAAAGGTGAAGAATAGATAAATACCACCTGTTAGGCAGATAGAGAAAGTCATGAGACCTAGCCAAGACAAGAATTTTTGCCCCTCTCTCTGCTTTTCCAGGGGAAAGTGATAAACTGAGTCTGGCAAATAGTCAGCTATATTAAGAACCATGAAACTGTCAGAAGATTCCTACCAGAAGACAGTGCATTTACAGTTGAAATGAAGCAAAAAGAATGGTTGGGAAGTAGAAGATTTCTTCAAAAATAAATTTCATGCATGCTGTCTTTCTACTCTGTGCAGCATCCTAAGTTTTATAGACTGCAGACAGCTATGATTATGCTAGTTCAAAGCTGATTCATGGATAGGTCATGATTCACCGAGAAGTCTCACCATGTAGCTATAGAATTTAAGATTTCATGTAGGAATTTCTGACCATCAAAGTCCAGAAATTTTATTTCTGTTCATGTCAGGGTTCTAAAGAAAACTAATATGATACAGATAGATGATAGATATATGATAGAGTGAGAAAGCCTGGTAGAAAATAATAGATGATGTTAGACATTGGTAAATATAAAATATATAAAACATAGATGACAGATACATAGGTAGATGATCAAGAAAGATACATGGTTAAATTATAAAAATAAACATATATGCTGGAGCCATAAAGACTTATTAATATATAAATATTAGATAGATCGGAAAGACATACATAGGCATGCCTGGTGCCACTCAACACAGGGAAATGAAAGACACACACAGGACAGCCTAAGTCCTCATAGCCCAGGCAGGCTGAAGGCATCTACAGGCCTGACCTGTATGTACCATTAAGATGAACAAATATATGGTGTAGGAATGGGAGAGAAATGGAAACAGACTGTGCTGTGGAAAGAAGGGAGTTAGGAACAGGTAGATGTGGGTGGCATACTTGCCACCTGGGGCCAGGGTACTGTCTGGGCTCGGGGGTGCTGCATAGGGACATGTCTGAGTCTGTGTTGACATCCATGACCCATATTGCCACCAAAGAATACAAGAATGACTGGGGTTTAGGCTGAAAGCAGTAATGATGTTGGTGTCTGAGGGCTATGCCACTGCTGGGGCCATGCTGATCATAATGCCCTGTGCTGCAACTGGGACTGTGATGACATCCAGGCCTGAGCTGCTGCCAAGGGCTATATCTGAACCTATGGCCCTACCACAGCCAGGGTCTTTGTCAATATACATGGCTCCTGGTACCATTGAAGGTCATGCAGATGACAGGGGACTGAGTTGCCACCTGGGGCAATGTTGGTATATGAGAGTCATGCAGCCTCCAGGGCCATGCCTATCTAAGTGTCCTGCACTGCTACCTCATGGCATGGTGTCATTCAGGCTCAGGCTTCTACCAAGGGTCATGTCTGTGTCCATAACCTTAAAGCACATGAAGGAACTAGTCTTGAAGGACATTAGCCACAATATCTATATGATTTAGAGCAACACCAAGATATATAAGAGGAATCTGAGTGAGGGCCCAGTGATGATGGTGTGCCAGAGGCAAGAGGCCAAGAACCAGACCAATGCCTCATTGCAACAAAAATTTGTGGGTAGGTCTCATTGGACAAAAGGGTATATTGCATGGCACACTACAGCTTTCAATGTCACTGGGACAAATGAAGAGATGTAGGAGAGGCAGAAAAATAGGAGAAAGGTGGGTTTTTTATTGTTATATTTTGATTTTAAATAATTTTGCAGTGTTCATTTAAGGGAGATACTGCAGGGGTAAGGGGCTGATAAGAAGGGATTAAAGAGGAAGTGTCTTTGGGGTGCACAATGTGAAATCCCCAAAGAAGAAATAAGGAATTACATTATTAAAAAATGAAATATAGATAGAAACATAGATGCATAATAGATGACAGATGAATGGGATTTAATAGGAGAATTTACTCAATATATGAGGAGGATAATAAGGCTCATACATTGCCACCTACAGGCCATAAAACCATGGACCATCCTATAACTCAGACCCATTGCAAAAACATTAGCATGAAGGGATATGAGGGTGTAGTTCTTTTTTTAAATTAGAAACAATCTTGTTTTACATGTTAATACCAGTTCGCTCTTCTTCCCCTGCCCCCCACCAACCCCCTATTTCATCCCCTTTCTCCTCCCCAGGGAGGGTGAGGCCTTCCAGAAGGGTTTTTCAAAGTCTGTCATATCATTTGAGCAGGGCCTAGACCCTCCCCAGTGTGTCTAGGCTGAGAGATTATCCATCTATGTGGAGTAGGCTCCAAACGTCCATTGTTATACTAGGGGTAAATACTGAACCACTACAAGAGGCCCCATAGGTTGCTCAGATCTCCAAACTGGCCTCCACCTTCAAGGGGGCTGAAACAAACCTATGCTGGTTTCCCAGCCATCAGTCTCGTGTCCATGAGCTCCCCCTTGTTCAGATCAGCTATTTCATTGGGTGTCTCCAGCCTGGCCTTGACCCCGTTGCTCATCACTCCTCCCTCTGTCCAACTGGATTCCAGGAATTCAGCTCAGTGTTTAGCTGTGGTGTCTGCTTCTGCTTCTATAAGCTGCTGAATGAAGGATCTAGGATGGCATATAAGGTAGTTATCAATCTCATTACCAGAGAAGAGCATTTAAGGTAGCCTCTCCACTATTTCTGAGATTGTTATTTGGAGTCATCCTTTTAGATCTCTGGACATTTCCCTAGTTCCAGATTTCTCTTAAAACCTATAACAGCTCCCTCTATTATGGTATCTCTTATCTTAATCTCCTCTATTCTTTCCCTTACTCAATCTTCCTGTTCTCTCTTGACCTATTCTACCTTCCTTTTCTCCAGTTTCTTCATGTGGGCACTTAGTGCTATGAATTTTCCTCTTAGCACTGCTTTCAGAGTGTCCCCTAAGTTTGGGTATGTTGTGTCTACATTCTCATTAAATTCTAGGAAGTCTTTAGTTTCTTTTTTTATTTCTTCCTCAACCCAGGAATGGTGCAATTAGGTGTTTTTCAATTTCCATGAGTTTGTAGGTTTTCTGCAATTTGTATTGCTGTTGCATTCTAAGATTAAAGCTTGATGATCTGATAAGATACAAGGAGTTATTTCCATTCTTTTCTATCTGTGGAGGTTTGCTTTGCTGCCAACTATGTCATCAGTTTTAGAGAAGGTTCCATGTGGCACTGAGAGTAAGGTATATTTTTTTGTGTTTGGATGGAATGTTTTATAGATCGCTGTTAAACCCAGTTGGGTCATAACTTCTGTTAGATCCTTTGTTTCTTTGTTAAGTTTCTGTCTGGTGGTCCTGTCTAGTGGTGAAGCAGGCTGTTGAAGTCTCCTACTATAAGTGTGTGTGGTTTTATTTGTGATTTGAGCTTTAGTAATGTGGGTCCCTTTGTATTTGGGGCATAGATGTTCAGGATTGAGACTCCATCTTGATGGACTTTTCCTGTGATGAGTATGAAATTCCCTTCTTCATCTCTTTTGATTGATTTTAGTTTGAAGTCTAATTTGTTAGATATTAGGATTGCTACACCAGGTTGTTTCTTGGACCCATTTGATTGTAAAATTTTTTCCCAACCCTTTACTCTGATGGAAAACCTGTCTTTGAAGTTGAGGTGTGTTTCTTGTACATAGCAGAAGGGTGGATTCTGTCTTCATATCCATTCTGTTAGCCTGTATCATTTATGGGCAGGTTAAGACCATTGACATTGAAGGATATTAATGTCCATTGATTCTTGGTTCTTGTTTGTTTTGGATTTATTGTTGGTGGTGTTATTTTGTGTGTATTTGACCCTCCTGTTTCTTTTCATGTTTGGTACAATTGGATTATCTATTGCCTATGTTTTTGTGAGTGTAGTTATCCTCATTTGGTTGGAGTTTTCCTTCCAGAATTTTCTGTAGTGCTGGATTTGTGGATATGTATTGTTTAAGTCTGGTTTTGTTATGGAATATCTTGTTTTCTCCATCTATAGTGATTGAAAGTTTTGCTGGGTACAGTAGTCTGGGTTGACATCCATACTCCCTTAGTGTTTGTAGGATATCTATCCAGGACCTTCTGGCTTTCAAAGTTTTCATTGAGAAGTCGGGTGTGATTCTGATACATCTGCCTTTATATGTTACTTCTCCTTTTTCCTTTGCTGCTCTTAATATTTTCTCTTTATTCTGTAGGTTTGGTATTATGTGTCGAGGAGACTTCTTTTTGTGGTCCAGTCTTTTTGGTGTTCTGTAAGCTTCTTGTACTTTCATAGGCATATCCTTCTGTAGGTTGGGGAAGTTTTCTTATATGATTTTGTTGAATAAATTTTCTGTGCCTTTGAACTGTATTTCTTCACCTTCTTCTATACCTATTATTCTTAGGTTCCGCCTTTTCACTGTGTCCCCTATTTCCTGGATAGTTTGTGTTAGGGATTTGTTGGACTTGAGATTTTCTTTTGTCAGTGACTGTATATCCTCTAGAGAGTCTTCAACAATTGAGATTCTCTTCCATTTCTTGAATTCTATTGGTTATACTCACATCTTTGGTTCCTTATCATTTATTCAGCATTTCTATTTCCAGCATCCCCTAATTCTATGTTTTCTTTATTTGTTTATTTCAGGTTTCATGCCTTGATCTGTTTTGAGTGCTTCCTTCACTTGTTTGGTTGTTTTTCTTGGCTTTCTTTAGATTCTTTAAGAGATTTGTTTATTTCTTGAATTATTTGGTTTGAATTTTCCTCCATTTCATGTAATTTTTTGCTTGTTTTCTCTTCTATTTCTTTCAGGGATTTTCTTGCTTCCTCTTTAAAGGTCTCTATCATCTTCCTTGGATAATTTTTGAGGTTCATCTCTTCTTCATCCTCTGTGTTGGGTTTTTCAGATCTTGCTGTTGTGGAGTCATTAGATTCTGGTGGTGTCATATTGGACTTTCTGATGTTGAGTGTGTTCTTATTCTGTCTTCTTCCCATCTCTTCTTCCAGTAGGTACAGGTGGGGTCTCTCTATCTCCTCTTGTCACCTGGTGGTGTGTGTGGGCCAAGGCTTCAATGTCTACAGCTCTGGCTGGTCTTGCCTCTCCTGGAAGTCTCCTCACTCAGTAGGGGTCGGGCCTTGGTAGGGGTCAGGCTGGCAGTGAGGTGTTTCCAGATTCAGGGAGCTCCTCCCTGGCTGGGCGGGTCCACTCCAAGCAGAAGCAGGCCCAGAGATATCCGGGATTAATAGAACTTTGGGTATTAGTCAGGCAAGAGCAGAGGGTACACTGACCTCGGTGGGGGTCAGCATAAAATTGTATATTAAAGGTGGTGATTGGGGATAGAATGATGTCTCAGTGGTTAAGAACCAGATGCTCCTCCAGAAGACCCAGGTTCAATTCCCAGAACCCACAAGAATGTTCACAAGACATCCTCTTCTGGCTTCCATAGACACCAAACACATATGCTGTACACACACACACACACACACACACACACACACACACACACACACACACACGCAAAACAACACATAAATATACTTTTAAAAAGGTGGTGACGTCAAAGTCTATATCTATATTCCTCCTTTTGCAAATACCCAAGCACTTAGATCAGTCACCAAGTAAATATTATTGACAAAAAATTAATAAAAGCTGACTAGAATGCATATAACTGCAATTAATCGAAATGCCATCTAAAATTAAATATTTTTTTTCAGTTTTTGAAGGAACTCAGCTTACAGCAGGGGTCGGATTTGTGTCAGACCTTTTAACTGAGGTTTGGGGGACTTTTATAGCTGTTTCTTAAAAGCCTTTTAATGATTTGGAAGTAAGCAATGCGAACACATTAGTTCCCTCTAAACATCTGTTTCTACATTTTAAAGCAGTAATTGTTGTGAAAATAATAATGGGAACACAAGATGGGCCTTCTATGGGAATGATGAGTAGAGCTTCAATGTGCTACCCACAGATCTAGTTTGGTCTGGCAGCTCACTAGAGGATCTCTGTCTCTTTTTCTATCTCTGTTGCCAGCAGAGAGATTTACCTTTTGATTGAATTTTTACATTAGTCCTCTGATTAGCATGTCACTCCTTTGTTACAGATCACTTCACAGAGTAGTACATAGATCCACTTCTGTTTATATCTTATATAGATGGCTATACCATATCATTTCTCATATACTAAAACTTTGTCAGAGTAGGTTTGCAGTACATTTCTACTAATAAAATAATTCATTCCCAAATGGAAGTTCTATCCATTGCATCTGATGATGCAGTTGGCTCACTGTCCCCTGAGTTAAAGCAAAATCATATATAGCTTTTGATCCCAGGATTGAACAGAGGTTTGTCAGGAACTGCAACAGCCAAACTATGCCCCTATTTGGAAAGGAATGTCTTGCAGACATAAAGTTCCTATGAGCAAGAGTTACAAGCTAACACATTTTGGTGACTCACAAATATCTTAATAATCAGGCAGTTTGAGAAGAAAATGGCTTTAATTCATGAAAGAATTAATTTGATCAGAGAAGAGATGCAGTCTAGAGCAGAATGTGGCATCTTGTAATACACAGAGACTCTACAAATAATTAAATAAATAAACATAGCACTATCATCCAAAGCTGGGTCTATTTTTCTCCTTTCAGAGCATAAGCCATTACCTAATAAACCTTCTATTTATGTGAGAAATTAGATATCTGTAACTAACACAATGGAATTATGCATTGTAAATTCTGGTCTCCTACAAATCAAGTCTACTTCCTTCTATTTAGTGATCTTATAGTTCATGTTAGCAAGATAGATGGTGGTTGACTTCTGATCTCCTGCAGGTTTCTCAGCATCATAGTAAATGATGGATGGGTGTATAGTTAATGACTAGGGTTGGGGAGAAGTAGTGTCTACTGCTAGCATAATTATATTAAAGCCAAAACTAGAGTGGCTTTCCATTCCTATAGTCTAAAGATTCCTTATGAGAGCCAGAGATTTTGTGAACTACAACCTTCTAATAAACAAACTGATCTTTATTAACTAGGTGATAACTAGAGTTAGAAATTTAACTCCTTGTATAATGAAGAAATCATATCTATTTTAGAAAATGGCTATGGCTACTATGCACTTGATGTTGTTTGTATTCTATAGTTTAAGCCTAAACAGAAAACATGGAAAGGAGAAATATCTAGCCTCAGACAGGAAAATAAGCACTGCCAACATTATATCTTACGATTTAAAGGCTTATTATATCCTTTAACCACGTTTAATTTTCAAAATACTGCACTCTATATTTTTAAATACTAAACAATTGAAACAGAAGCATATCCCTTTATGTTACTCTAGATTTTCACTCCTTTTTTTTTTCGAGACAGGGTTTCTCTGTGTAGCTTTGGAGCCTAACCTGGCACTCGCTCAGGAGACCAGGCTGGCCATGAACTCACAGAGATCCACCTGCCTTTGCCTCCCGAGTGCTGGGATTAAAGGTGTGTGCCACCAACGCCTGGCTTAGATTTTCACTCTTAAACTGCACCCACTCTTCAACTTCCTTATAATGACCCAAACTATAGTCTGTTTGAGGGCTATAACATTTTCTTTTCAGTTATTTCTTTGTTTTATAAATATGAGCCTTTTATGGTTCTACTTGGACCATCAGTGTATATGAATCACTCAAATGTTAGAGTCCAAAGCTCTTTCCTCTACTGAATAAGAAATTAATATTATTCAAAAGAATGCTTGAAGAAACATCCAGAAAATAGTTGGCCAAATGTCTGGACACCCTGTGGTTCAGTTAAATGGTCACATATAATTACCTAGTATATAGTTCTTTTCATTTTTAATTTGGTGTTCTCTAAATATTCTTCTTTCATGTAAGATTTTTATGAGAATTTCATTAACATGATGACATAGTATCTCATTTCTATAAGAATATAAACTTTTAGTTGATTTAGTTTTTTGCCATTTTTATTTTTTAATTTCATTTTACATTGCAACCACAGTTCTCCCTCCCACACCTCCTCCTGCTGCCACTTGTCTCTTCCCACCTCCCTTGCCTCACTCTCACCCTACCCCCAGTTTACTTTTCCTCTCATGTGTAAGGGCTCCCATGAGGAGTCAACAAAGCCTGGCACAATAGATTGGGCAGGTCCCTCACCCATGAATTAACACTGAGCATGGCATCCTGCCCTAAGGAACAGGCTCCAACAAGCTAGCTCATGTACCAGGTTTGTATTGTGGTCCTACTGACAGGGGCCACTCAGCTAGTCCAAGTTTCAAAACTGCCTTCCACATATGAAGGATACCATTTTTATTTATCTTTTTTTCAATTATCCTTTCCTTGTGGCAATTATATAATTTCTGTATAGGTATTTCTGCTGCTCTCCCATTTTCAATTGTTGTCAGGTTTTTTCACATTTATTAGAGGATTCACTCAAATGCTTGCTATTCATTTGTGCTACTCCTATATTCTGTCCATTCTCATAATTTGTAGTAATGAAGAACTATGAGAATCTTAGGTTTGCGTAAGTGGGATTTTCTCGTTGGTTAGACTGAGTTGATAATTTAAACATGAGGACCAAACCATAATGTTCAAGATATACTGGAACATTGGAGTCTGTGAATGCTTATCCTAGCCTAATATCTTTAGATATATTCTTCTATTCTCATCATGTTGAACATAGAATCCCAGTTTTCACCTTGTAAAAGGTCAGGATCTAAAAAAGGGAACTTGCGATTCTTTCTATTTAAGCTGTAGGCTTTTACTTAATTTCCCCACTTCAAATGTGTTTCATCACTACCACCTTTGCTGTGTTCCATGTAATCTTTGGCCTTATTTCTCTAGATTTCAACATGTCTGTTTTATTTGAGGCAAATAACTACACAGCATGCAGACCAAAGACACAATATTTTTTAATTGTAAGTTCTAGCAAATCCCATCATCTTTAAACTTTCATTCTTTTCTACCTTGTGACATACCAGGTAATCATCTTAACATCTTCTAAATTTATAGCAAATGACACAGCCTAACTCTTTACTGTTTTGTACTTCTGTAGGTATTTATATTTTTTATTCATCCTAAATGAAAATATGATTTTCATTCATCTGCTATCCATTCTCCAGGAATACGTTGCCAGGTCTTATCTTCATACTTCCAACTTCTTCTGTGGGTACTTTTACATTTGTATGGTGTATATTCTTATTCAGACATAATAATAATATTTTACAATATGCAAAGCAGTATGCATGTTCTTAATGTTCCATGTGTAAATGATTGTTCTACTACTAAATTGCACAATAACTAGAGTAAGAAAGAGAGAAATGCTCTGTGCCTTCATCATTATTACATAAACACAACTAACCAATCAGCAAAGAGTTAGGTACATAAGGTGTTTTAGATAGTGCTAAGTGCTGTGGGAAAAATAAAATCAACAACAAAATACAAGGATAACTAGTAAGAGGAAACTATTTAGACAAATAATCATAAGGTCTTCTAAAAACAGTGGTTGACCTTGATTAGTGCTAAGCAGGAAAATTTTAAGAAATGTACTTTGTCATCTTATGAAGTTTAAATTATGAAACAGAAAGATTGTTTTTACAGGGAAAACATAACTGTCATTTAAATGAAATGTAAACCCTCATATTATCTGCAAATAGTGAAAGTTTTACTTCTTCCTTTCCAATTTGTACCTCCTTGATCTCCTTTTGTTTTCTTACTGCTTTACCTAGAACTTCATCTACAATATTGAATAGATATTGAGAGAGTGGACAGCTTTGTCTTGTTCCTAATTTTAGAGGAAATGTGTTGCGTTTCCCCCGATTTAGTTTGATGTTGGCTGTTTGTTGCTGTATATTGCTTTTATTATGTTTATGTATGCTCCTGTTATCTCTGATCTCTCCAAGACATTTTTCATGAAGGGGTGTTAGATTTTGTCAAAGGCTTTTTCAGCATCTAGTGATATGATCATTTGGGTTTCCTTTTGCAGTTTGTTTATAATAATGGATTACATTGATGGATTTTTGTATGTTGAACCATCCCTGCATCCCTGGGATGAAGCCTTCTTGGTCATAGTGGATGCTTTTGCTGATGTGTTATTGGATTTGATATGCCAGTGTTTTATTGAGTATTTTTCCATCGGTGCTCATGAGGGATATTGGTCTGTATGTCTCTTAGTTGTTGTGTCTTTGTGTGGCTTGGGTACCAAGGTAATTGTAGCCTAGCAAAAAGAGTTTGGCAATGATCCTTCTGCTTCTATTATGTGGAACACTTTGAGGAGTATTTGTATTAGCTGTTCTTTGTATTTCTGTCAGAATTCTGCACTGAAGCCACGTGACTCTGGGCTTTTTTTGATTGGGAGATTTTGATGACTGCTTCTATTTCATTAAAGGTTATAGGTCTATTTAAATAGCTTATCTGTTCTTCATTTAATTTTGATAAGCGACATCTATCTGAAAAATTGTTAATTTCCTTTAAATTTTTGAATTTTGTGGAGTACCGGTTATCAAAGTATGACCTGAAGATTCACTGGATTTCCTCAGTGTCCGTTTTTATTTCCCCCTTTTCATTTCTGATTTTGTTAATTTGTATAGTCTCTTTCTGCCTTTTAGTTAGAATGGATAAAGGTTTGTCTATCTTATTGATGTTCTTGAAGACCCAACTCTTTGTTACATTGATTCTTTGTATTGTTGTCTTTGTTTCTAATTTATTGACTTCAGCCCTTAATTTGATTATTTCCTGGCCTCTACTCTTCAGGGGTCAGTTTGCTTCTTTTTGTTCTAGAGCTCTCAGTTGTGCTGTTAATTCTCCAGTATGACTATTCTCCAGTTTCTTCCTGTGAGCATTCAGTGCTAGAAAATTTCCTCTTAGCACTGCTTTCAAAATGTCCCATAAGTTTGGCTATGTTGTGTCTTCATTCTCATTGAATTCTAGGAAGTCTTTAATTTCTTTTTTTATTTCTTCCTTGACCCAGGAATGATGCAATTGCTCATTGTTCAATTTCCATAAGTTTGTAGGGCTTCGGCAATTTGTGTTGTTGTTGTTTTCTAACTTTAAAGCATGGTGGCCTGATAAGATCCAGGGGTATATATATTTTTTTTTAATTTTTGGTATTTGTTGAGGTTTTCTGTATTGCTGAGTATGTGGTCAATTTTAGAGAAGGTTCTATGTGTCACTGAGAAGAAGGTTATTCTTTTGTGTTTGGACAGAATGTTTTACAAATGTCTGCTAAATCCAATTGGGCCATAATTTCTGTTAGTTCCTTTGCATGTTAGTTAAATTTCTCTCTGGTGGTCCTGTCTAGTGGTGAGAGTAGAGTGTTGAAGTCTTCTACTATAAGTGTGTTTGGTTTTATGTGTGATTAAAGTTTTAGCAATGTTTCTTTTATGAATGTGGATGCCTTTGTATTTGGTGCAAAGATGCTCAAAATTGAGACTTCATCTTGATGGATTTTTCCTCTGATATATGAAATGACCTTTATCTCCTTTGATTAATTTCCTAGATATTAAGATTGCTACACCAGCTTGTTACTTGTGTCCATTTGATTAGAAAATCTTTTCCCAACCCTTTTCTCTGAGGTACCATCTGTCTTTGAAGTTGAGGTGTGTTTCTTGTATGCAGCAGGATGGATTCTGTCTTTGTATCCATTCTGTTCCTGTGTCTTTTTATAGACAAGTAAAGACCATTAATATTGAGGGATATTAATGACCACTGATTGTTGATTCTTGTTTGTTTTGGATATTTTGGTGGTAGTGGTATTGTGTGTAGATTTCCACATCCCCCTTTTAGAGTTTGGTAAAGTGGAATTATCTATTGCTTATATATTTGTGGGTATAATTAACTTTCTTAAGTTGGAGTATTCCTTCCAGCACTGTCTGTAGGGCTGAATTAATGTATATGTATTGTTTAAATCTGGTTTTGTCATGGAATATCTTGTTTTCTCCATCTATAGTGATTGAAATCTTTGCTGGGTACAGTTGTCCGGACTGGCATCAATGGTCTCTTAGTGTTTGTAGAATATCTATCCAGGATCTTCTGGCTTTCAAAGTTTCCGTTGAAAAGTCGGGTGTGTTTCTGATAGGTTTGCCCTTATATGTGACTTGGCCTTTTTCTTTTGCTGCTCTTAATATTTTTTCTTGATTCTGTAAGTTTCTTGTTTTGATTATTATGTGGCAAAGGGACGCTTTTGTGGTCCAGTCTATATGGTGTTCTGTAGGCTTCTTGTACTTTAATAGGCATGCCCTTCTTTAGGTTGTTCCCCACAACTGAAGAATGGATTTAAAAAAATGGTACAGTTACACAATGGAGAATTACACAGCAGAAAAAAAAACAATGAAATCTTAAAATTAGTAGGCAAATGGATGGAACTGGAAGAAACCCATCCTGAGTCAGGTAACCCTGAAAGGTTCAGGCATTATGCTGGCCTGCCTCTGTTACCTGGCAGGATCCACTCAGGCAGTATCCTGGTCAGATCAGGGTTCCATGGGAACTAAGTCTGCATGCAGGTGCAAAGGACCCCTTTAAAAGACAGACCCCTGCCCACTTATGCTCTTCTCTCTTCTCTTCTCTCTGTCTCTTCCCTTACACTCTCTCTGCCTTTCTATGGCAACCAGCCATGGCGGTCAGCCATTAACTCTGTTCCTCTTCTCTCTTAGTCTCTCTACTCTGCTGGGCCTATAATAAACTGGCTAATATGTCTAATAGTCTCATGTGCCCCTCTTCTTTTATTTCTAATTTAAGCAAAAGAATAACAAACCCAGTCACAGAAAACAATCAGGGTATGCACTCACTCATATATGGATATTAGACACAGAGCAAAGACTACCAGCCTACAATTCATACCACCAGAGAAACTAGGAAACAAAGAGAACTCTAAGAGAAAATTTCATGGTTACCCAGAGAAGGGGAAAGGGACAAGAACTCCTGAGCAAATTGGGAGCATGTTGGGGAGAGGGGAAGGTGGTAGGAAAAAGAGGAGGGGAGAAGAGGAGTCAGGAGGAGAACAAGAGGGATCAGGAAGATTGAGACAGGGGAGGAATAGAGAAGAGCAACAAAACAGATTCCTTAATGGAGGGAGCCAGTATAGATTTAAAGTAAAATCTGGCACTAGGGAAATGTTCAGAGATCCACAAATATTACTGCCAACTAAGAATCTAGGCAGTAGTGCAGAGGCTGCCTTTGATGCCCTTGCCCTATAATGAGATTGATAACTACCTTTGAAGGAACCAGCTCCCCATTTCAGCAGCCATAACAGCTGAACACGTACTTGCCTGACCTTGTCTTGGTCGCTAGGAGGTCAGATGCCTGCCCTTTTCGGCAGCCATGAGAGTAACACGTGCTTGTCTGACCTTGCCTTGGTCACTAGGAGGTCATTTGCCTGCCTTGTGGCAAGGAACCAATCAGAAGTTAGCTGGTGGTGCTATGCTTTACGGCTCTGGGTGTGCTTTAGGGACAAGTGCACAGTAATGACATGCAGAGCATAGCAACCACCCTGGGAGGGCCTATGGGCCATAACAACCAGTTGACCAATCAACACAGGGCAAACCCTCCAAGCCTGGAGGCACACCAATCCTGTGTGTACTCCAAGACACTCCCCTTATGCTGCCCTATAAGATATCTATGCAGTGACTTTGCATCGTCTTTCCAAGCTATCCACCATGGTGGGTGGATAAAAGACCTGATCTAATATGGGGTTAGCTCCTTAAACAACTACAATAAAGCCTCGTGAAGTTTGCATCAAGCTTTTGACTCCACCTGGTCATTGGGGTGACCACAGTCCTGGGCTGAGATCCTGGGGGGCCTGAGCCCCCGGGGGGTCTTTCACCTTAATTGCCATCCTAGAGCCTTCATCCAGTAGCTGATGGAAGCAGAAGCAGGCACCCACAGCTAAACACTGAGTCATACTCCTGGAATCCAGTTGTAGAGAGGGAAGAGGGATGAGCAAAGGAGTCAAGAATGTGCTGAAGAAACGTACTAAACCAGATGACCTGACCTAGTGAGAGCACAGTGATCCCAGAAATAAAGCTGGGTAGCCAGCATTGGACTGAATCAAACCTTCTGAATGTAGGTGCCAGTTAGGAGACCTGGGCTATCTATGGAACCTCTAACAGTGGAACTAGTATTTATCCCTAGGGAACAAACGGCCTTTGGGAGCCTATTCCCTATGTAGGGATACTCTTTTAGACAAGATACACAGAGGAGTGGGCCAATAATTATTATATTAGAGAATTTCTTGGGGTCCATAACTCCAGTTGCAGTATCTGGGAGCCCTAACCTCCATTGTATTGCAGATGCTAACTGAATTGCCACTGAATGGCTAGCCTCTGTGGAGAATGCCTCCTAGTTTGCATTTCTACAGGCCTAAGCATTTGAATAGGCCTGCACCTGGGTGGAGAATTCTGTCTATATAGATAGAGACTGTTTTGTGGTGTCATGGATGAACAGTTAGTAAGCAGTTGAGGAAGATGCTAGAATAAACTGTAAATTGTAAATTGCAGCATGTAACTGAGAGCTCTCCAAAAATGACAGGATGCCTGTTCTGGTCTTTATCACCATTGGGTAGCTAGGAATTTCCAATTCTATGCTCCCTGTCTCAGGCCAGACCCCGTGACTTCTGCAGCTTTGGACTGATACAAGCTGGGCCACATCAGGCGGGCCTAGGCCCTCCCACACATGATGTGACAGACTTTGATGATCCCTCATGGAAGGCCTTCTGTCCTTGGGGAGCAGGTAGTGTTGGGTTGGGGGGCTGGTAGAGGGCATGGGAGGATGGGAGGGAGAGAGAAAGGCAGAATTCATATGTAAAATAATTGTTTCTAAATTAGAAAAAGAAAAAATAAATGAGCCATGCAATAGAAATTTATGAGATAAATTCTATTTGTAATGGAAGAAGAAAGTGGTAAGTTGTTTTAAACATAACACAAATGGCCATTTGATAGTGATTAAAAAACTAAAAGAGAATAATGTTGAAGGGAAGACATGTATAGAAGTCAGGGATTTCATTTGTATTCTCTCTTTTTTTTAAATTTGAAAATAGATTATTCTCTCCTACAATACATCCTAAATACTTTCCCCATCCTTTCTCTCCCTCCCTCCTTCTTTCCTTCCCTCCCTCCCTCCCTCCCTTCCCCCTCCCTCCCTCCCTCCCTCCCTCCCTCTATTCCCTTCTCCATCCCTCCACTCTTCTCAGTTTCCCTACCTGCAGATCCATTTCCTCATTTCCTCATCAGAAAAGAGCATATCTCCCAGAGATTGCAGCCAGGCAAGACAAAACAAGATACAAAATGCTAAGGTTAAAGTCCTCATATCTGGACAAATCAATGAAACAGGAGGAAAAGAGTCTTGAGAACAGCAAAAAAACACCAGATAAACTCCCCACTCCCTCTGTTAGTAGTCTCACAAGGACACCAAGCTAACATCCATAACATATATATAGAGGACCTGGAGCATACCAAGTATAGCAGAATATCATGCGCAATCCTTTTTTCCTTCCTTCCTTTCCTCCCTCCCTCCCTCTTTTCCTGCCACCCTCCCTTCCGCCTTTCTTTCTTTCTTTCTTTCTTTCTTTCTTTCTTTCTTTCTTTCTTTCTTTTGTTTTTTTTGCCAGTCATGTTTGGTTAAACCCTAAGTCTCTGGCATATCCAGTCTCTGGTTCCTAGCCATCTAGGCAGTGTAGGGCATGGGCTACCTCTCATGGGATGGGCCTCAAGTTAAACCAAACATTGGTTGGCCATTCACACATGTTCTGCACCACCATTACCCCAGCACATCATACAGTTAGGACAGATTGTAGATGTAGGGGTTCGCAGCAAAATTGGTTCCAAGTTTCTCTTCCTGTTGCCTGTAGAGTATCTTCTCATGCCAAAGAGACTAGAATGTAGGGGTGACGTCACCAAGCCTACAATAACTTGACTTCTCTACCATTAAATGAGTTGATTGGAAGTGGTCCTAAGCAATGGGGCCCCACTTTCAGTTTTCACAGGTCAACCTTCCTTCCTAACATTATCATGGATTGTTTAGGAATCTCTAAGGGATCTCCTCAGACAACAACTCAACTGAAAGCAACCCAGTCCCACTACTGGAAACCTTATCTGGCTAGAAAAGATGTCCAATTCAGACTATATCCTCCATTACTAGGAGTCTCTACAGGAGTCCTCACATAGATTCCAGGAAGTTTCCACTGCACTAATTGTCTACACGTAACCCCCAAATGTCTCTGAAATACAGCTCTCTCTCCCAGTGCCCTGTCCTTCTACACACTAAAGTGGATCCCTACCTTTCCTGTCCCAACTTTGCCTAATCTACCCTCAGAATCTATTTTATTTCCCCTTCTCAAGGAGATTTAATGACTCATTTTGGAAAACAAATTCAGCAAGATAAATAATTGAATCTAGGATTTAGAGAAGTTTGACATAAAGTTTAAAGTTTTGCTACCAGGTGATATAACATAAAATAATCTTGGGGTTAAATATGCCACTATGCTTATAAATAAAGTATTAGAAAATGGCCAAGGTTTTTGGCTTATATCTTGAGTCACTTTACATTCAATGGCAGTGTTAAAGAGTTATACCACAGACCATGAAACTTTAAGTAGTACAATATTTTTTATCTAGTCTTTTATAGGAAAAAGTCTACTAATCTAGGAAGTAAGGGCAGAAAATGAAGATATTAAAAACAAGGAAGAACACTATGCCTTCTACTATTTAAACATCAGAAATGTGAAACAGCCAATAAAAAAATCCCCAAGAAGAAGAAATCATCCAGAAAAGAAAAGCCAGACCAACCCAAAGATGACCTAAGGAGAAAACAAATGCTTAAGAAGAGTGTTCAGCTACCATAAATATATCTAACAATCTACACTGACTACAATAATGACCAGAGTTATTACTGAAGACCAGGGTAAAAACAGTGACAATAGAGGAGTAGGGACAAAAATCTAACCAGGGTAAATTCAGAAGAGAAAGCACTATGAGGAAGTGAGGATCACACACAAACAAGTTTTTGAGCTTTTCTATAAAGGCAAGCTTGAGACCTCCAAGAAATCATATGATCAAAGGAAGAGGTACATGTCAGCTTAGCCAAAAGTAGACTCTGAACAGAAGAACAGCATGTAAAAAGTTTATGTGGTTGTGAGTACATAATCAGTCCCTGGAGACAGAAAGGCAAGAGTAAGCATAAAACACCATTGAGGATGACAAGAAAATGTAAGGTAAATTTTAAAATATTTAAGCAAATAACAATAGCAAAACAACATAGCAAAACCAATGGATTATTGAAATCGAAGTTGAGAGAGGGGAGAAATGTTTAAAAAAATTAAAAAGTGTATGCTGCAACATTGGTATTGCTATGGTTTCTAGGTGTCACATCTGTGGAGGACTATTCAGTGCTGATAAATTCATTGATCATTCATAAAATTAACATTAAATAAAATATAAAAAATACTATACCAAAAAAGGGAATTGCCATATAGTTAAACATTTCCCTGCAGAATCTAGAAAAAAATAACATGTAAGTAAAGAACATGCTAAGTACAAAGTTATGAGGAAGTAAATAAGAAATATCATAATGGAAACAAATCAGAGAATAAAAAAATCTATAAAAAAATTAAAGGCAAGAGTATGTATTTAAAAATTGAAATCAAAGCACTCTTAGTTAGACTAAGGAGAAAAAATACAAGTTAATAAGATTAACTGTAAAAGGAGAGACATTACAAACAGATGCCTCAGAAAGTAAGCATATTCATGACAAACTATTATGAACAGTTTTATACCAAAAAAAGCCTAGCTCAAATGAACAACTTTCTTGAAAGAATACAATATGTCATATTTGAATATGAAGGAGGCAGAAAGCATAGGAAGAAAATAAGTAAGATGACTGAGGAACATATCTTAGACCTTCCAGCAAAGGCAAGCTCATAATCACATGGTTTCAAAGCTAAATTCTAGGAACTATTCTAAGGAGATTAATTCCAATCCTACTGAACTCTTCCAAAACATAAAAGTAAACCAAATAGTTCCAAAATACTGCATGAGGCCAACATCACCTTAATTCCTAAGCCAGAAAAATACAAGGAAAATAAAACTACAGGCCAAGCTCTCTGATAATAATTGATGCAGAAATCCTCAATAAAATATCAGCCAACTGAATTTGACCACAATCAGAAAGACTGTACATCATAACCAACTGGAATTTCTCTTTGGCATATCAGTCTATTCTAGCATATGAAGATCAATCAGCAAGATTCTTCACAGCAACAGAATGAAATATTAAGGCCACATGAGCATCTAAATTTACAAAGAAATGAAAGAATTAAACATTTGCAACATTATTCCTTGATTAAAAAGAAGCTATCAATAATGCATATATAGAAGTTAGTTTCCTAAACATAATAAAACCAACTTATGAAAAATGTGCAGTTTACATTAGAATCAATTGGGAGAAACTAAAATTGTGTGTAATAAGGTCGAGCATAAGATAAGGAGTCCTCTCTTCAAAGATACCATACTACTTCCACATAGTTCTGGAATTGCTAGTCAGAATGATTAGAGAAGAAAAAGAAATCTAATCATTTCTATTGAAAAGAAAGAAGTAAAGTTATGTCCACCATCAGGTGACATAATTATGGCATATAACACATGCAAGTATGCTAATACAAAACTGATGTACATTCAGTAAAAATCACAGGAATCAAAATTAGCATTCAGTATTCTGTAGGCTGTTAAAAACTGTAATTATAGGGCTTAAACACTGGTTCCCATATAAACTAAACATTAATTCTACTAGTGAGTGTAGACTTCCAGTCATTAACATTTTCAAATAGAAACAATAGTCAGTGTAAAAAGGTATCAAGAAATCATCACATTGATAATTGCTTAAAAAAAATTACTGCTCTTTGGGATCTCCTGGCCTGGGAACTGCAGACAGTTTGACTTGACCCAGGCATACTAAACCATCCAGAGTCTGCTAGTCCCAACCCCACTCAAGGGAGAGGTGAGAAAGGGCCCCTGTCTCAGGCTGGAATTCTGCTTGTCCTCTTTGGGATCTCCTTGTCTGGGAACTTCAGGAAGGTCCACATGCCCTAGGCAGGTCAAGCCATCCAGAGTGTACTGACATCTCCATGCTAGTCCTACCTCAACGGACAGGGAGAGGGAGTGTCTCAGACCCTCTGCATCCATCGTAACGTCAATCAGAGTACTAGACCTGATTGAACCTGCCAGAAGAGAAACATAGACCTGTACACACCTGGAGAGGAAGAGATCTCACCTGCACCCACTGGAAGAAGGGATGAGAAGACAACAATATAAGAACACATTCAACAACAGAAAAACCAGTATGACAACAGCAGTGTCTATACCAGCAAGACCAGAACATCCAAACACAGATGAAGCAGAAAAGAATGATTTTAAAAACAGTTCATGAAGATAATAGAGACCCTAAAAGAAGAAATGAGAAAAACCTTTAAGGAAATGGAAGAGAAGACAAACAAAAATTCAAGAAATGGAGGAACAGACAAAGCAAAAGTTATGAGAACCAATTCAAACTGTGTGAGTTTTGAAAGCTGAAATAGAGGCAATAAAATGAAAACAGTCTGAGGGAATGAAGGAATTAGAAAAACTGGGAAAACAAACAGGAACTACAGATGCAAGCATAACCAACAGAATAGAAGAGATAGAAGAGAGAATCTCAGATGGTGAAGATAAACCAGGACAAATAGATTCATCCACCAAGGATATCTTAAGTCCAACAAATCCCTAACACAAAATATCCAGGAAATATGAGCCACCATGAAAAGGGCAAACCTAAGAATACTAGGTATAGAAGAAGGTGAAGAAACCCAACTCAAAGTTGCAGAAAACATTCAACAAAATCATAGAAGAAAACTTTCCCAACCTAAAGAAAGACATGCCAATGAAACTACAAGAAGGCTGCAGAACACCAAATAGAGTGGACCACAAAAAAGTTCCCTCACCACATAATAATCAAAAACCCAAACATACAGAATAAAGAAAGAATATTAAGAGCAGCAAAGGAAAAAGGCCAAGTAACATACAAATGGAAACCTATCATAATTGCACCTGATTTCCCCATGGAAACACTGAAAGCCAGAAGGTCCTGGGTAGATATTCTATATACACTAATAGACCATGGATACCAGCCCAGACTAATGTACCGAGAAAAGATTTCAATCACTGTAGATGGAGAAAACAAGATATTCCATGACAAAACCAGATTTAAAGAATACAAATCCACTAAGCCAGCCCTACAGAAGGTAATGGAAGGAAAACTTTAACCCCAGTAAGTTAACCACACTCACAAAAATATAGGCAATAGATAATCCCACTTTACCAAAAGCCAAAGAAATAGCTGGGTAAATACACACACAATACTACCACCAAGAACAAATCCAAAACAAACAAGAACTAACAACCAAAGTTCTTAATTTCCCTCAATATTAATGGTCTTAACTTGACTATGAAAGGTCACAGGCTAAAAAAAATGTATACAAAGACAGAATCCAACCTTGTGCATACAAGAAACACACCTTAACTTGAAAGACAGATATTACCTCAAAGTAAAGGATAGGGATAAGATTTTCCAAACAAATAGACCACAACAAGCTGGTGTAGCTACATATCCAACAAATTAGACTTGAAACTAAAGCCAATCAAAGGAAATGAAAGATGTTATTTCATATTCATCACAGGAAAAATCGGTTAGGATGAAGTCTCAATTTGGAACAACTATGCCCCAAATAAAAAGGCACCCACTTTCATAAAAGAAACTTTACTAAAACTCAAATCACACATAAAACCTCACATACTTACAGAGGGAGATTTCAACATCTCGCTCTCACCATGAGACAGAATCACCAGACAGAAACTTAACAAAAACAAAAGAACTAACAGAAGTTGTGACCCAATTGGGCTTAACAGACATCTACATTCCTTCCAAATACAAAAGAATATACCTTCTTCTCAGTGTCACATGGAACCTTCTCAAAACCAATCACAAACTTGGCAACAGACAACTTCAACAGATACAAAACAATTAGAATAACCCCCCTTCATCTTATGAAAATGCCATGCTTTAAAGTTATAATTCAACAAAAAAAATTCAGAAACCCTACAAACTCATGGATATTGGATATTGAACAATGTGCAATTGCAATATTCCTGCATCAAGGATGAAATAAAGGAATTAATGGCTTCCAAAATTTCAACATAAATGAAGATACAACATATCCAAATTTATGGGACACTTTGAAGCAGTGCTAACAGGAAAGTTCATAGCACTAAGTAACCACTTGAGGAAACTGGAGAATAGTCACACTACAGAATTAAAAACACAACTGAAAGCTCTAGAACAAAAAGAAGGAAACTCACCCTAGAGGAGTAGAGGACAGGAAATAATCAAATTGAGGACTGAAATCAATAAAGCAGAAACAAAGAAAACAATACAAAGAATCAATGTAACAAAGAGTTGGTTCTTCCAAAACATCAACAAGATAGACAAACCTTTAACCAAACTAACCAAAAGGCAGTGACAGAGAGAGAACATGCAAATTAACAAAATCAGAAATGAAAAGGGGAAAGAAAAATGGAAACTGGTGAAATCCACAGAATCATCAGGTCATATTTTGAAAACCTGAATTCCACAAAATTCAAAAAATTAAAGGAAATGGACAATTTTCTGCATAGATATCACTTATCAAAATTAAATCAAGAACAGATAAGCAATTTAAACAGACCTGTAACCCCTAATGAAATAGAAGCAGTCATCAAAAGTCTCCCAACCCCTCCCCCCAAAAAAACAAGGCCATATGGTTTCAATGCAGAATTTCATAGAAATTCAAAGAACAGTTAATACCAATACTCCTCAAATTGATCCTCACAATAGAAGCAGAAGGTTCATTGCCAAACTCTTGTTTGGGGGATATAATTAACTGGTTAACCAGGACCCAAAAAGTCACAACTAAGAAAGAAAACTGCAAACAATATAACTCATGAACACTGATGCAAAAATCTCAATAACATAGTGGAAAATCGAATCCAAGAACACATCGAAGTAATCATCCACCATTATCAAGTAGGCTTCATCCCAGGGATGCAGAGATGGTTCAACATACAAAAATCTATCAATGTAATACACTACATAAACAAACTGAAATAGAAAATCCACATAATCATATCACTAGATGCTGAAAAAGCCTTTGATAAATCCAACAGCACTTCGTGGTAAAGGGCTTGGAGAGGTCAGAGATAATAGGAACACATCTAAACATAATAAAAGCAATATACAGCAAACCAATAGCCAACATAAAACTAAATAGAGAGAAACTCAATGAATTTCTACTACAATCAGGAACAAAACAAGGTTGCACACTTTCTCCATTTCTCTTTAATATTGTACTTCAGTTCTAACTAGAGCAATAAAACAACAAAAGGAGATGATGGGGATACAATTTGGAAAGGAAGAAGTCAAACTTTCACTATTTGCAGATAATATAATATTTCACATAAGTGACCCGAAACACTCTACCAGGGAACTCCTATAGCTGATAAACATCTTCCACAAAGTGGCAAGATACAATATTAACTCAAAAAAAAAAAATCAGTAGCCCTATTATATATAGTCGATAAATGGGCTGAGAAAGAAATCAGAGAATCATCACCCTTTACAATAGCCCCAAACCATATAAAATATTTTGGGGTAATGCTAACCAAACAAGAACTTTGAGTCTTTCAAGAAAAAATTAAAGAAGATACCAGAAAATGGAAAGATCTCCCATATTCTTGTATAGGTAGGATCAACGTAGTAAAATAGGCAATCTTGCCAAAAGTAATCAATAGATTCACTGAAATCCCCATTAAAATCCTAGCACAATGCTTCACAGAACTTGAAGGAATAATACTCAACTTCATATGAAAAACCAAAAGATCCAGGATAGCCAAAACAATCCTTTAAAACAAAGGAACTTCCGGGGGCATCACCATCCCTGACTTCAAGCTCTGTTATAAAGCTAAAGTCCTGATAACAACTTGATATTGTCACAAAAATATATATGTAGACCAATGGAATTGAAATGAAAATTCTGATATTAACAGACCTGCAAACATCTGATTTTTGACAAAAAAAGCTAAAATTTTACAATGGAAAGAAGAATGCTGATGGGGAATGTCCTTCTGTGTATATTTTATTGGTTGTTGAATAAAGCACTATTAGGTCAATGAGACAGAAAGATAGGTGGGACTAGGAGTCAAGGAGGATTCTGGGAAATGTAGTAAAAAGAAGTCTTGAGATACAGGCAGGAAGTGACCTAACAGGCAGACTCATATATAAGCAGGGACAAACAGGAAGTTGTCCCTTTTCTCTTGCTCTTCCTCCTCCTTTCGGTGGAGCCACCATGTGAGCCCAGGAAGACAGGATGCCTTCCTCCTCCATAAGATAAGTCTTATGATTATGGTTGATAATTAAGACTGATCTAATATATAAGAAATCTTAGTCAATTGGCCAAGCAGCATTTGTACCTAATATAAGTCTCTGTATGTTACTTGGGACCTTAACATACCAGCAGGCAGAACTTGGGTGGAACTCTGTCAGCTGGCAGAAAGTGACCACATGGTAGCAGGGCTTGGGCAGCTTTGGTGGAAAGATTTGTCATAACAGAAAGCATCTTCAACAAATGGTGCTGGCATAACTTGATGCTGGCCTGGAGAAGACAACAGATAGATCCATATATATTATCATAAACATAAGTACAAATGGATCGGAGACCTCAACATAAAACCAGCCACATTGAATCTCTTATAAGGTAAAGTGGATGGTATTCTGGAACAAACTGGTACAGGAGACCTCTTCCTGAATATAGCACCAGTAGCACAGACACTGAAATCAACAATTAATAAATGGGACCTCCACAAACTGAGAAGCTTCTGTAAGGCAAAGTACACAGTCAACAAGACAAAACGGCAGTACATAGAATGGGAAAAGATATTCATCAACCCCACATCTGATGGAGGACTGATTTCCAAAATATACAAAGAACTTAATAATCTAATCACCAAAACACCAAATAATCCTCTTAAAAAGTGTAGTACACATTGGCACATGCCTTTAACCCCAGCACTCATGAGGCAGAGGCCAGCAGATGTCTGTGAGTTTGTGGCCAGCCTGGTGTACAGTGCAAGTTCCAAGACAGGCTCCAATACAACACAGACAAACCCTGTTTCTAACAACCAAAAAAAGGTGGGGTACAGAACTAAATAGAGAATTCTCAATAGAGGAATCAAAAGTGGTTGAAAGACACTTAAGAAAGTGTTCAACATCCTTAGCCATCAGGGAAATGCAAATCAAAACAACTCTGAGATATCATCTTTCCCCTGTCAAAATGGTTAAAATAAAAAACACCAAGGGCAGTTTATTTCCTGAGAGGATATGGAGAAAGGGAAACACTCCTCACTGCTGTTGGGAGTACAAACTAATACAGCCACTTTGGACATCAGTATGGCAGTTCCTCAGGAAAACGGGAATTAGTCTACAATGAAATCCAGCAATTATACTCTTAGGAATATACCCAAAAGATGCACATTCATACAACAAGGACATCAGTTCAACTATGTTTATAGCAGCATTATTTGTAATAGCCAGAACCTGGAAGTTGCCTAGAAGCCCTTCAACTGAAGAATGGATTAAAAAATGTGGTACATTTACACAATGGAATACTACTCAGAGGAAATATACAAAGGAATCTTAAAATTCATGGGCAAATGGATGGCACTAGAAGAAACCACCTTGAGTGAGTTAACCCAATCACAACAAGCAAACATGGTATGTTCTCACTCATATATGGATTTTAGACATAGAGCAAAGGATTACTAGCCTACAATTCACACAACCAGAGAAGCTAGTAAACAAGGAGGACCCTAAGAGAGACATACATTGTCCCCTGGAGAAGGAGAAAGGGACAAGATCTCCTGAGCAAATTGGTAGCATGTGGGGAGAGGAGAGGAATTAAGGAGAAGTGGGGGCAAGAAGAGGAGGAAAGGGGAGGACATGAGGGAACAGGAAGATTGAGTTGAGAGAATAGAGGAGTGCAAATAAAGAGATACCATAATAGAGGGAACCATTATAGGTTTAAAGAGAAATCTGGCACTAGGCAAATGTCCAGAATTCTGCAAGGATAACACCAACTAACAATCTAAGCAATAGTGGAAAGGCTACATTAAATATTCTCTCCCTATAATGAGATTGATGACTACCTTGCATGCCATCGAAGAGCCCTCATCCAGTAGCTGATGGAAGCAGAAGCAGACATCCACAGCTAAACACTGAACTGAATTTCCTGGAATCCAGTTGCAGAGATGGAGCAGTGATGGGCAAAGGGGTCAAGACCAGGTTGGAGAAACCCACAGAAACAGCTGACCTGAACAAGGGGGAGCTCATGGACCCCAGACTGATAGGTGTGAAACCAGCATAGGACTGACCCAGACTTCCTGAATGTGTGTGTCAGTTAGGAGGCCTGGGTAGTCTATGGGTCCTCTGGCAGTGGACCAGTATATTTATCCCCAATATATGTATGGACTTTGGGAGACTATTCCACATTGAGAAATACACTCTCAGCCTAGACACATGAGGCAGGGCCTGGGCCCTGCTCCAAATAATATGACTGACTTTGAATATCCCACATGGAAGGTATTACCCTCCCTGAGGAGCAGAAAGGGGATGGGATATGGGGTTGGTAAGGGGCAAGGGAGGAGGGAAGGGAGAGGGAGTTGGGATTGACATGTAAAACAAGCTTGTTTCTAATTTAAATTTAAAAAAGAAAAAAGAGAAAAAAACTAACAAATCAGGAATAAACTTTTACCCAAGAGAGTAAAAGTTCCTTATATTTAAAATTCACAAGGCACTGATGAAAAGCATTGAAAAAGATATTGATAATTAAGCATATATCATTTTCCATGAACAAAAAATGAATGCTTTTTATTTAAATAGCTTTGATTTTTATAAGTCACTATTTTAATGTTAATTCTTTTATCAAAATAGAATTGCATCATTTTGCTTCCTCCCATTCCTTACTCCAGCTCCTCCCCATTACCCTCCCTGAAACTCTGTCTTAGCCAGTGTTCTATTGCTATGAAAAGACACCATGACCATGGTAATTTTATAAAGGACAGTATTCAACTGGGGCTTGCTTATAGTTAGAGAGTTTTAGTCCATGAATATCATGAAAGGGCAGTATGGCAGCATGTAGGCAGACATGTTGCTGGTAAGGAACTGAGAGTTCTACATCTGGTTCCACAGGCAACATGAAGAAAGAGAGACACTGGGTCTCTATAGGGCTGTGAAATCTCAAACCCAACACCAGTGAGACTCTTTTTCCAATAAAGCCTCACCTATTAATCCCTCTCCAGCAATGCCACTCTCTGATGACTAAGCATTCAAATCTATGAGCTTAAGAGGTCCATTCTTATTCAAACCATCAAAAACCTTCCCATGCTCTCCACTTTCAGGTTGATAGCTTATTATCATTCATATACATTCTATGGTGATTTGAATAAGGATGGCCTCCATAGCCTTATATATTTGATTTTTTGGCTCTCAATTGACTGTTTAGGAAAGATTAGGAGGCATATTCTTGTTGGAAGAAATATGTCACTGGAGTTAGGCTTTGAGTCATAGTGGCTCTCTGCTCCCTCTCTGCCTGCAACTTTCAGATTAAAATATGATCCCTCAGCTACTTTTCCAGCACTGCGTCTACTTGCCTGTTGTCATACATTCTACCATACCAATCATGAACTAACCCTCTGAAACTATAAGCAACCTCTAACTAAATGCCTTCTTTTATAAGCTGACTTGGCCATGGCATTTCATCATAGCAATAGTAAATAAACTAAGACACATGCATATATATATATATATATATATATATATATATATATTTAACAATATTAATCAAAGAATATTTTAAAGTCTGTAATAATTAGAATTATATTTTGTACTAGTGGAATCATTATCAAAGTCTCCAGGGGTAAGGATTAGGAAAGTATTAAAGAAGTGTGGTGAATATGATCAAAGTATGTGTGAAGTTCCCAAAGAACTTCCAAACTATATTCTCAGTCATTTTAGGTATACTTCTTAAATTTTAAAAGAATATATTTTTCTCAATTCTTTGAGCATTTTGTACAACATATTTTGATCATACTCACTGCAAACTTCTCTTCTTGACTCCTCCCATGTCTACTTCCATTTCCCTCTTCCCAAATTATTGTCCTTATTTCGTAAATAACACATTGACTCCAATTTGTACTGTTCATATGTTTTTGTGTGTGAGACAAGCTACTGGAGCATAGTCAACCTGCCAGAAGTCATACCCTTAATGAAAACTGGATCATTCCCCTCAAAGAAACCAACTGTTCACTGCTCCTCAGTTAGAAGTGGAGCTCATGAACCCCTTTCCAATCTGTTTTAAGATGCTAACAGACTTGATCATATACAGACAACCACAGCTGCTCCCAGTTCTTGAGTGTGGAGGGCCCATCATGTCCACAATTTACTGCTGTGCTCCAGTCTTTTCCAACCTTTGGCTCTTACAAGCTTTCGGTTCCTTCTTCAATGGTGGTCCCTGTGCCTTAGGGATAGGCCACTATAGATGTCCTATTTGTGGTTGAGTCTCCTCAGTTATTTAATGTCTGTATTTTAACAGTTGCGACCAGCAACTGAATAAAACTTTCTGATAAGGTCAGAGTGCTGCACTAATATATAGGTAGAGAAATAAAATTAGAAGGCAATATGATATCATAAAATTGAATAGAGAATATGGCTGACACTAAATTCAGTGAAAGCTTCAACTGTTTTGGTGGATCTCTTTGAAGCTATGATGGCTTTTATAGATGTCCCTGGCAGAAGGGAGGATGTCAAGGCTTTTGATGCCCTCACTGATCAATTATTGAATGACTGCTGCCCAGAAGGGAGTTCCTGTGTCGAGATGGCTCATCTTCACTAAGGCCGTTCCTGAAGTGATCTTGCAACACTGAACTGTCTGCCAATATCCCTCTGAGCAATTGGAAGGGTCTTTAATTGCAAAATAGGAATACAGGTTATGTGTACTAGAAGTCACTTCAGAGTAATTTATAAAGAGACATCTTTGCTCTCCTTTGTCATTCTTTTCAATGTTTCTCATGAATGGTGCTGTCCCTGTCTGAAAATCATGTCTTTACCTAGAGAATACATGCCACTCTCCGCTGTCTGTCACCCTATCAAAAACCAGAAAGAAAGTCATATAGATTTTGCCAGTGTGGCTTGACTTCTCTTCTATTGAACAATAATTCTTTGATCATTAACTTTTATTTTTAAATAATTAAAGGGAATTTGGTCTATGGATATTTACCAATGTCTTCTGGTCCTCCTCCATAAAAATCTAGCATAGAAGGCATTAAAAATAATAGGGAAGCAATGGATAATACCTTTGGGCTTTGGAAATGAGTCTAGGTTTAAAACTGTATTAAGGAAGCATGATTTTCATACTTAACACTTTATCTTCACCAAAAGCATCTATTATGATCCCATTATCTAAGAAACATATTTTACTTGTAGCTTTTTTCTGTATCTTAATTTCATTTTACACCCCAATCACAGTTCTCTCTCCTACCCCTCCTCCCCTCTCTTCCCAGCCCATCCTCTATCCACTTCTCCCAAAGGGAAAGGCCTCCCATGGGGCGTCAACATAGCCTGGTCTATTATGTTGCAGCAAGACCAAGTCCCTCCCCCCTGCATTAAGGCTGAGCCAGGCATTCCATCATAGGGAATGGGCTCTCACAAACTAGCACATGCACCAGGTATAGATCCTAGTCCTACTGTGAGGGGCCCCTCAAATAGACAAAGCTACACAACTGTCTCCCACATGCAGAGATCCTAGGTTGGTGCCATGGAGGCACCACAGCTGTCCCTCTAGAGTTCATGAGCTTGGTTCAGTGATCTCTGAAGATTTCCCTTTCATGATCTTGACCTCCCTTGCTCATATATTCCCTCCTCTCTCTCTTCAACTTGATTCCCAGAGCTCAGCCTGGTGCTTGGTCTGGATGTAGCCTTTTTAAACATCAGTTTGAAATTACATTTTTAAAAAGCACTAATCAACTTGCCAGTAATGAGATGCCTTCTATAAGCAATTTGGTTAATATTGAATGTTTTTCCTTGTGTGCAAGGTGACTTACAACCTAGGCTAATAATATTTTTTTAATTTTTTTTAATTTTTTATTTTAATACACTGAAACCAGTGGTTCTTGACCTTCCTAATGCAGTGATCTTTTAACACAGTTCCTCATGTCATGGTGACCCTCAGCCTTAGACTATTTCATTGATACCTTATAACTTTAATTCTGTTACTGTCTGTTACGATAAATCTTTCTGCCAAAAGCGGCCTTAGCCCCACTGCCATGTGTGAGCCTAGCGCCAGCCGCCCGCCTGAGTTAGGGCCCAAATGAATACATAGAAACTTGTATTAGGTACAATGCTGCTTGGCCAATGACTAGGATTCTCATCTGTTTACTCAGTCTTAACTATCATAAACCTATATATTTTATAAGACTTACCTTTTCGGACGCCTTGTTGGCGTCCCTCCTGGCCAGTGGATCACATCATGCCACTGGAGCAGGAGCGGAGGGGAAAAGAGGGCCCTTCCTGTTTCTCCTTCACTTAAATATGAGTCTCCTTGCTATGTCACTTCCTGCCTGGACCACCACTTCTCTACTACATCTCCCAGAATCCTCTTTGACTCCTAGTTCTGTCTAACTTGCTGTCTCATTGGCCAAACAGTATTTTATTTAACAATCAATAAGATAAACATACACAGTACATTCCCCATCAACTGTCATTAATCATGACGTAAACATCAGATATGTGACTCCCCGAAGGGGTCATAACAGAGGTTGAGAATAGATGATTTAAACCGTTATTTCTTCAATGGTCAAGAGAACTGGTAGCTCTTCCCGAGAACCTGGGTTTGATTCTCAGTGCTCACTTGGCAGCTCACAACCAAACATATCTCCAGTCTCAGAGGATTGACCACCTTCTTCTGGGCTCTAAATGTAGATGGCTCACAGATGCACAAGCAAGCAGAACACCATATACATAAAATAAAAAATAAGGTTAAAATTATTGTTCAAGGGTAGTCTATAATTTCCTTTCCTTTAGCAATAAATGAAATGAAGTGTCCAAGAAAACATTTTTTCTTTAGTCTCAACTGTTTTATCCTTTACTTGACCAAGGTAATTTCTTTGTTTTTTTTCCAACTTTTTTTTATTTGAATTAGAAACAGGATTGTTTTACATTACTATCCCAGTTCCCTTCTCCCACCCATCCTCCACTAACCCCCCACCCACCAACTAAAACCTTATCTGTCACATATCTTTTCTGCTCCCCCTGGATGGTGAGCCTTCCATAGGGTGTCATCAGAGTCTTTCACATCCTTTGAGACAGGGCCTAGGCCCACCCCCGTGTGTCTTGGCTCAGGGAGTATTCCTCTATATGGACTGGGCCCTCAAAGTCCACACCTATGCTAGGGATAAATACTGGTCTTCTACAGGAGATCCCATAGATTTCTGAGGTTTCCTCACAGAAACCCAGGTTCCTGGGTCTGGATCAGTCCCATGCTGGTATTCCAGCTATCAGACTGGGGAGCAAGAGTTCCCTGATGTTCAGGTCAGCTGTTTCTGTGTGTTTCACCAGCCTGGTCTGGACCCTTGTGCTCTTCACTCATCCTTCTCTGCATCCAGTTCAGATCAGTGATTAGTTATGGGTGTCTGCTTCTACTTCCACCAGCTGCTGGATGAAGGCTATAGGATGGCATATAAGTCAGTCATCAATCTCATAATTAAGGGAGGGCATTTAAGGTAGTCTCTCCTCAGTTGCTGAGATAGTTAGCTGGTGTCATCTTTGTAGATCTCCAGAAATTTCCCTTGTGCCTGATTTCTCTGTAAACCAAAAATGTCTCCCACTATTATGATATTTCCATTCTTGTTATCGTGTATTCTTCCCTGACTCATACTTTCTGCCCCCTCATGTCCTCTGCATCCCTCTTCTTCTCCCCTTCTCATTTTAATAGCTCACCCCCGCCCCTCTTCCAGTGCTCCCAATTTGCTCAGCAGATCTTGAACCTCTCCCCTTCTCCAGGGGACCATGTATGTCTCTCTTAGGGACCTCCTAGTTTATTAGCTTCCTTGGCAGTATGGATTGTAGGCTGGTAATCCTTACTCTATGTCTAAAATCACATATGAGTGAGTACATACCATGTTTGTCTTTTTGCGGTCGGGTTACCTCGCTCAGACTGGTTTCTTCTAGATCCATCCATTTTCCTGCAAATTTCAAGATTCCGTTGCCCCCCCCCCTCGGCTGAGTAGTACTCCATTGTGTAAACGTACCACATTTTCTCTATCCATTCTTCGGTTGAGGGGCATCTCGGCTGCTTCCAGTTTCTGGCTATTAAAAATAGTGCTGCTATGAACATCGTTGAACATATATTGTTGTTGTATGAATGTGCTTCTTTTGGGTTTATGCCTAAGAGTGGAATTGCTGCATCTTGTGGTAGACTGATTCCCATTTTTTTGAGGAGTCTCCATACTGATTTCCAAAGTGGCTGTACAAGTTGGCACTCCCACCAGCAGTGGAGAAGTGTTCCCCTTTCTCCACATCCTCTCCAACATGAACTGTCATAGACTAATAGTATTTTTACATCAAGTAAAAACAGGTCTCAGAACTAGGCCCCCTGAATGTGTCTGTTGGGGGGGCTGGGCAGTCTATGGAGCCTCTGGCTGTAGAACAAGTATTTATCCCTAGTGCATGAATGTGCTTTGAGAACCCATTCTCTATGGAGGGATACTAGATACACGGGGAAGGGGGGATGGGGGGGAGGGTCATCCTGCCCCAAGTGATGTGACAGACTTTAATGAGCCCTCATCAGAAGAGTGGATTGGGGGGTAGGATGGGATTGGTGCTGGGAATGGGAGCACATGAAGGAGAAGGAACTGGGATTAGTATGTAAAATAAAATTGTTTTTAATTTAAATAAAAAATTAAAAAGGTCTCTTCACCATTTATGTTCCCTATTTCTATTCTAGGAATGAAGTCATCTCATGAGATAGGTATGTTTCTTCTTCAGGAGGATTTTCAGTTCTCTTTTCCTACCAATCCTTACTACCCCTCATCTGGGAGCTAAAGAGATAGCTCAGCAGTTAAGAGTGCTTATTGTTTTTGAGGAGGACCCAATTTTGCTTTCCAGCACCCATGCCAAACATCTAACAATCACCTGTAACTCCAGCTCCAAGAGTCACAAGACACCTTCTTCTGGTCTCCACAGCCATCTGCACTCATGTCCACAAACCCACATACTAAAGTACACACATCCACATAACTGAAAATAAAAATGAAATCTTTTAAAAAGAATACTCTTCTGCTGGGTTAATGCATGAAGATAATTTTGCCAGTTTCTTTTTAATACCTTTCTTTTTAAAAAAATATTTTTAAAAGTGTGTAATCTAAGGCTCTGAAAGCTTGGGAGAATTTCCTGAGGTTTTAGCCCATAGGTCATGGAGCCAGTGTCACATATAGCTGAATCCAGAACTTTCACCATGCACATGCCTCCTAAATAGAGTTCAAATGCTAAAATTCATCAAATGTCCACCATTCCTATTGTGTTTTGAATTATGTGCCTTCTACTACCAAGATCAGATATGGTGAAGTCCTCATCCTTAGAATGTCACAGTGTAAATTTGTTTAGAATTGAGATTGTTACTGAATCATCAGGTAGGGACCACTCACACTAGAGTGAGATGAATCCTTAACACAAGAAGACTAGGGTTTTCCAATGAATAGGGGGATTAAGATCAGATAAAGGGAAAGATGTGTGAATTAGAGGGGCATTCAAACTATGTAAGCCACCACAGGCCAAAAAAATACAGACGCCACCAAACTGGAAGTGGCAAGAAAAACTTTCATTGGAGCCTTGTAAGGTAATATGATCTTGTCTAAACTTGATGCTTCTTATCAAAAGTCTCTGAGCAAATAAATGTCTCTGGTAAGCCACCACCCATGCAGTGGCACATTGCTGACCCCACCCTGGGCAGCTACTAAAACTTCTAAGGCTCTACAATAAACTATAACTGCATGCTTCTCAATATTAGTTGATGGCATCTTAAGCAGGCACCATTACCTGTCCAGTTCTCACTTTTTGAACTTTCCTGTCCTCTACTGTGCTCATTCTCTGGTGTCCCTTTCACTTGGTACACAGGCTCTGTATTCAAACACTGACATTTGAAGTACTGTGAAGGATTCCTCATTCCCTTTTATGGATTTATGGAGTGGATGCAATATGCCAGGCACCAAGGACAAGAAGAACTTGAATGCACTTATCACCACTCCAGAGCTTACACTAAGCATGTTATTGCTCTAAAGCCTTTGCATGTACTGTAAGCCTCACAATGACTCCATGAGATAGGAATATCAGTGTGCCTATTTCACAGATTAGAAATTAAATCACAGGTAAACAAAGTGGCTTGGTTTTTGGATTATGCAATGGCCAGTATTAGAAGCAGGAGTGGAACCTGCACATCCTGGCTCCAGGGTTCACAGGCTTAATGACAGAGGTTTCCTGTCTTGAGAGGAAATATCTCCTGCTTTAAGAGTAATACAGCTCTGTAAGGGAGCTAAAATATTAAAGAAAGTACTTTATATGTGAATGAGCATAATAGTATAAATGGTTGTAAGCTATCAGAAGGAAATTAAACAGCATTAGGAGAGAAGCTAAGGATCAGGTTCCCTGGAGAAGAGACACTTAAAGTGATACTTGATAAGGGAATAACATTTCTCCAGGTCAAGAGAGGAGATAAGAATGTTAGGGAAAGGAAATAGCATATACAAATTCTGGTGGTAAAATCAAACCAGAAATTTCCCCATCTTCATTTCTCAAATTTAACTACCCACTGCATTGAGATTGAACCCATTTCTAAATGTCTATAATTCTCTACTTGTCCACTGCCAATTCTAAGCAATAGTACTTTCTCCTTGATGCTTTCCTCATCAATTCCCAATTCTCAGACAGAATGTCATCCAACATATATAGTTAGAATTTGTATGAAAATTTGGTCTCTCTCTCTCTCTCTCTCTCTCTCTCTCTCTCTCTCTCCCTCTCTCTCTCCCTCTCTCTCTCTCTCTCTCTCTCTCTCTCTCTCTCTCTCTCTTCTCTCTCTCTCCCTCTCTCTCGTGTGTGTGTGTGTGTGTGTGTGTGTGTGTGTGTGTGTGTGTGTGTGTGTGTCCTCCTCTCTGCCTCACTTTCTCTCAAAATTCTTCTCTAGGATCTCCTAACATCTTACATGTAAGCTCAAGCACCTGCCATGATAATATAGACACTGAGGTTTCAGACTGTCTGGTATCCTTTCTTCAGCTCTGATAATAGAAATCCATACACTCTTCCATTGTGTTTGGAGAACAGCTCCTTACTAAAGACTTCTAGAAATCATGATAAAACACCAGACTTTTCTTTGCAACCCACAGGGGCAAGCTTGTAACCAACAGCTAATTATTTGTAATCCTGTTTTTTTTTTTTCATCTTATTGATTACCTAAACTGCTCATTTTAAAATTTGAGAGTCCACAAGAATCAACACTAGTGCTGGTAAAGCATACATTGTGGAGACTCTCTTTAGAGATTCTGAGTCCATACATCTGGCAGGGTCTGAGAATGTGTATTCAATAAATGCGCCAACAGTAGACAACTTCCTGAACAGAATAGTGCAGGCACTAAGATCAAAAATTAATAATTTGGACCTCATGAAACTTTAAAGCCTCTTTAAAGCAAAGGACACTGTCAAAAGGACAAAACAGCAGTCTACAGAATGAGGAAAGATCTTCACCAATCCCACATCTGACAGTGGACTGATTTACAATATATATAAAGAATTCAAGGAACTGGATATCAACAAACCAAATAATCCAATTAAAAATGTATACTGATCTAAACACAGGATTCTCAACAAAGGAATCTCAAATAAGTGAGAAGCACTTAAAGAAATGTTCAACATCCTTGGCATCAGGGAAATGCAAATTAAAACTACTCTGAGATTCTGTATTTCTCCTGTTAGAATGGCTAATTTCAAAAAGACAAATGATAGTTCAAGCTGGCAAGGATATTGGAGCAAGGGGAACACTCCTCTATTACTGGCAGGAGTGCAAACTTGTACAGCCACTTTGGAAATCAATATGGCAATTTCTCAGAAAACTGGGAATCAACCTACCTCAAGACTCAGCTATACCACTCCTGGGTGTATACCAAAAGGACTTTCTACCATACAACAGGGACACTTGCTCAACTATGTTATTTAACACAGGGGATTTTTTTTTTGTAATAAACAGAACCTAGAAACAACCTAGACCCTCAACAAAGGAATATGTAAAGAAAATGTGGTACATTTACATAGGGGAGTATTTCTCAGCTGTTAAAAAATGACATTATGAAATTTGCCAGTGAACGATAGGAACAACAATAACAAAAAGAACATACTGAGAAAGACAAACATGGTATTTCATCACTTACGGTTGAATACTCGCCATAAAGTAAAGGATAACCATGCTACAACTCACAGACCCAAAGAAGATAAATAATAAGGAAGGCTCAGAGGGTATACATGAATCTCACTTCTCACTGTGCCATGAAAAATAGAATATGCATCACAGGTGGATGGAGAGGTATATGGATCAGGGGCTGGGGATGGGAACAAGATGAATCTAGTTGGGGAAGGATGGAGGGAGAGAGTACTGCAATCAGGACATCTCTAGAATGAGCTGGAAACCTCTATGGACACTTCCAAAAATCTATGAGTGTGACACTAGCTAAGACTCCTAGCAACAGGAGATATGAAGCCTGAACCAGCCATTTCCTGTAACCAGGCAAGACTTCCAGCAGAGGGCAAGGAATCCAACTCAGCTACAAAACCATTAACCTACAATTTCCCCTGCCTACAAGATGTGCTGGGGTAAAGATGGCACAGAAATTATGGGAGTGGCCAAACAATGACTCATCCTTCTTGAGACCAATACCATGAGAGGGAGCCCACCACTGACATTGTCTGGAGGGCCAGAACCCATAGGCTGTACATCCTATAGACCTGAGATAGAACTAAATATGACTGACAAAAAAAAGTCAATGAAATGAATACTAACCATATTCTGCTGCAATCACTGATTGGCGCCTAGTCTAAAAGCCGTAAGAGAAGCTTTATCCAGCAACTGGTGGAAACAGATGCAGACCCACAGACAAACATTAGACAGACCTTGAGGTAATTCTGTATAAGAGAGGGAAGAAGGCTTAAGGGATCCAGAAAGGCAAAGGACACCATAAGAAAACACACGGAATCAACTAACAGGCCCATAGGGGCTCACAGAGAGAGTCTGAACCACCAACCAAAGAACTTGCATGGGACTAACCTAGGCCCTCTGCACATATGTTACAGTTGTATAACTTGATCTTCTTTTGGGGCTCCTAACAGTGGGAGCAAGTCCTGTCTCTGACTCTGTTACCTGCTTTTGGGAATGTTTCCTCCCACTGGGTTGCCTTGTCCAGTCATAAAAGGGGAAGAGGTACCTAGTCTTAAAACAGTTTGATATGTCATGGCTGGCTCTGTCTTTTACCAAAGAGAAAGAATGAGAAGTTGGAGGGAAGGGGAGATTGAGAGGAGGGACTGAGTGGAGAGAAAGGAGGTGGGATAAGATGTGATCTAGCAGGGAAATAATTAACTATGAAAACAATAACATTTGACAAAATGACCCTGATAATAATATTGAAAACAAAGTACAGGCCAGATTAAAAGAAGGGGATTTACATACTCATAATAGAAAATAGTCACTTAATAGAAATAGTCACTCCATCATCTGTAATCTATACTTAGGAAGATGGGTGGAGCCAACTACAGGCCAAACTTCTCAATCTCTGGAACCTGGAAAAAAAGTCTGTTCAAAGAATGATACACTGTGAAAAAAAAAAAAAAGGGAAAAAGAGACCTAAACTTGAAAGAGATACTGAGAAACATGATTTGAATCCCTGGATATAATTATAACCAAGGCTAATATTACTTTTAAAAAAATGTTAACAATTGCCTAACTTGATACTCATTCCTGCCCCTTACCACTTCACAATTCACATTTTCCTATTGAAGCATTCTTTCCTTTACTTGCAACAGATTGCCCCTGATATTAAATGTATGGCTTTCAACACCTCATTTGATCTGCTCTGTACCTATCCCTCTCTGATCTCTTGAAATTCGGCAGTCTTGAAGAAAAACATAAAAGACTTGGCAGCCTCTGCTGTATCTTTCCCCTTTTTCTGGGCCCTTATCCACCTGTATGCTTATCCTGGAAACCTCCCCATCTTTCCAATACTTCTCATATCTCTCACCCACCTAAATCATGCATAGTTTAGATTTATGTTTTTAAGACTATTATTTTTTATCAAATAAGTAAGCTAAGTTTGACCTATATAATCATAATACTAGTTTTAATGACATCACAAGTATATGAGGACGTGTGGAGTTGTTTAATGTGTATCTTTTCTATCAAAATGTCAATTCCATCCAGGCATGGATATTAATTCTTGTTTTAAACTTAATATAAAAAATAAGTAAGTTGGATCTCACCAAATCAAGAGCTTTGACACATAAACAGCTACTATAAACCTTAAATGGACAGTATAAAATGGGAGAAAATATGTGCAAACAATATACTTAAGTAGTAATAGGTGTACTATTCTAGGATTAGTATTTAATATACATTAAGAACTTCTACAACACAAAATAGAACAGCAACAATGCTAGGACTCTGTTCAGGGTTCATAACTATTGGAACATGCAAATCAAAACCACAATGATATGTGTGTGGCGATATATTTATGATTTATTAAAGCATGCCTGAGGATTCAGAAAGGAATGTCAGCATCAAGCTATAGAGATCAGGCAGTGGAGGTACACACCTTTACTCGAAGGACTCAGGATTAAGAGTTAGACAGATTTCTGTTAGTTCAAGGCCACCATGCCCTACACAAGAGTGAAGAGTAACAGAGTTCATGCCTTTGATTGCAACACCTGGGTTCACACGCCTTTAATCCTAGCATTAAGGAGGTATATTAAACAGGAGCAAGTCTCAGTACCAGGCATTCATTCTCCAGCAACATTGAGGAGAGGAAGACAATGAAGTCTGAGGATTCTTCAGCCTTGCTGAGCAGAGGCAGCAGTCTGAGGTTTGGTGGAGCCAGAATCGCCTTTTAAAATGAGGTAGTGGGAACTAGTGCTTGGCTGCTTTGCTTTTCTGATCTGAAGCTTGAGGTTTGAACCTCAATATCTGTCTCTGGGTCTTTTATTTATCGTGTTACAAATATTTCATATCAATTGTGTGGTCACTTAAAAATGGGAAAATATAAGACAGAATGTGAAGATAATGGAAGATAATGGCTTGTACATGGTTGGAAAGAATACAAAATGGCAGAACTGCTATAAAAATTAGAGATAGCTCTTAAAATATTGAATATTGGATTGCCTTATGACTCAGCAATTCAACTTTATACCCAACAGAACCAAGATCAGACACTAGAACAGACATAAATTCACCCATGTAGGTAACAAAGTTACTCAACATTGCCAAAAAATGGAAGCAATTGCTCTCCACAGAATGAGTGGACAAGCAGAAACTAATACATAGAATAAATTGAATATAGTTTCATTAAAAGAGAAGTTAAATTCTGACTCATGGGGCATGTGAATATACTAGAAGGCATTATGCTAACTAAGATAATATAGCTCCAAAGGAAATATCATGTATAATTCCAGCTATATGCAATAACTACAATAGTTGAACTTATAGAGATGAAAATTAGAATGGTACTATATAAGCTAGAGAGATGAGGTATAAGTATTTAAAGGCTATAGAGAGTCCTTTGGGGAAACTGAAAATTTTCTAGAGATGGCCAGTGGCAGACAGTTGTATAACAATTTAAATTTATTCATTATCAAGAATAGCACAAATAAATTGTTATAATACATTTTATGGCAGAAGTATTTTACTACCAAAAGAGTAGTCAATCAGATACTCTTCTAGAATTGCTTCCCTGTTGCTACTCAATAAACAGCATGAAAATAGTGAATAAATAAAACGTAATCAATGATTTTAAATTTAAAATGTTAAAAGAAGAACTTAAATATTGACACAGAAGGAAAGGCACTCCAAATTTTAAAGCTCACATATAAGTTATAAGACACCCCCCCCGACACACACACACACACACTGAAGCTTATTTTATGAAGGGAAAAAATGCAACCAAACATACCACCAGAAGAAAAGCTTATGAGTTCAGTCCATTAATTGTGGTTATTTCTGGGGTAGAATTATGGTTGATGGACTTTGAGTTTCTATTTTATACACTTTGGTTCTAGTGGAATGTCTGAAAATGAGCACACATTACTTCTTATATTAATAGGCAATCGATAGATACATTTTCATTTTGAAGAAAGTAGATGTGGAACCTAAAATGCAGTGTGAAACTTTTGATGTGGTCTGACTCAAGCAGATTGGAGATGGCTATCTTTTACCAAGTCTAGGATATTGAGCTTCTAATTTAAGGTGAATGTATCATATGCCAACCTCCCAACTGGGCATTTTCTAGCAGTGGGTTAATTCTGGAAAGGTAATTACTCCTACTACCTGACTACTCCTACTACCACTCTGTTGATTTTTTAGGATAGAGCATGATTTTCAGTACAAAACAAAGAATTAGGAGGGTGGAGCTTCATAAGACTAAGCTTAGAAGTAACCTTTTGTGGTTTGACTATTTTAACTCCTGCATCCATCCCACATATTGCTCACAAGTTTGTCTAACAAGGAAGCCCGACCCAGGAAAATCAGGCTTCAGCTGGAAAGTGAGAGGTGGCATTCAGCTAGAAGGAACCATGTTATTGCTAGTGAATCATATCCGGTGGAGGCTGAGGGAAACTAGTGTCATCTTCTGCCTTCCTTTTGTCACTATGGGGCATGAAGTTCATCTGGAGGTCAAGGATGAGAATCTAAAGGCTGTTGTGGGAGAAATGATCAAGCAAACACAATGGATTCTTCAGTTGTGCCATGGATTTTAATGAACGGAAAGAGAGTAGGCTATGAGGATAGGTTTGGCTGTAGTTTGGTTTGGAAAAGAGTATGGGGAAGGTTATTACTTGTCATATCACCCAGTCATGTACACTTGGTACTAGTTTCAAATTTACATTGACTAGCTCTGTTATTGCAGTCAAATTATTTTATCTTTTTGAAAATTTGCTTCCTCTGTGAACTGAAGAGACTTTTCTCATGATTTCTCAATGTGCCTATTAGTGAAGAGACAGCTACTAAATTGTCCTCTATCTTTCATGTAAGAAGTGTGGACTATATTCACACACACACACACACACACAACACACACACACAACACAACACACACACACAACACACACACACACAGAGAGAGAGAGAGAGAGAGAGAGAGAGAGAGAGAGAGAGAGATTAAGACAGGTCCAGGATGGAGACTAGCTCTCTACAGATCTTCACAGCAGTGCTTTTTACATCACATCCTACCCACCACTTTGCTTTCCCTCTGTCAATAATAACTATATGTTTGTGTTCTAGGGCTAGTCAAATTGAGGCTAGTAAAGATCATGGTAGTTGCATCAATGCCTTGAGGTAACCTTCCTACTAATCAGCTATCTAAGGCATGTAAATTTTAATGTATCTGCCTGGACTCATAGAATCTGAGATTTGATCCTGAATTGAATTTTCACACACCAAACATGTAACCACCATGTAACACTGCCTTCCTGAATACAGTGTCTCAGGTGCACTTCAACTTTTTCTATATTTATTATGAATTTAAGGTAATTTAACATGAGCAAAAATGCCTCTTACCCCTCTTGGCATGAGTATTACTCTAGTCATTTGTGAAAAGTGTTTATGACTCCTGATGTTTTTGAGTCATCCTAGCATAGGGCTTTAATTTCAGAAGCACCTGCCTGAGCCACAGCACATACTTGATGTGAATTTCTGAAAATGTGGGAGTTTTCAAAATATTCTCAAGCACTTGTCCAAGGGAAAGAAACAGAGGAAATGAGCAAGTCGTGCTGGCTGATATTGGAACATACATAATTAATAGGAAGACCTGCCAGGGATGTGGGCTGGGAGAATTCCTTTGCCATATACAATGTGTTTCTAAGTCATGGGGATTTGCCTTCCTCCATATTTCCTGTGTACTATTCTATTGGATCTCCCACTGCTTTAACCAAAGAACTCCCCCAGCCCCATCACAACAGCTTCATGATAGGTTTCTCCCTCCTTTATTAATCCTAAATTGGTTGCTATTAATGCCTTGTTTTTGCCATGCTTTTGCTCCTGAATCATCCATGGCTTCTTGCTTCCTATTATTTGATCCTGTCACTCAGTCATTCTCAGATTGTGTCAAGTCACAGACTGCTTAATTCCCACTTACTTTTCTCTTTTAACTCATTTTCTCTCTTGTCATATTCTTTGAACATGTTTTGTATAGTATCTTCTCCATGAAACAGCCTCCTAAGAGTGTCAACTGCTGTTGACTCCATCTTCTAGTCATCTGAATTCTAGTTTACTTGGTCATTTCTTTTCATGGAGATCTTGGGCTTGTGAGAACCTTAACATCCTATCTAACTTATATTACTCACCTGCCAAAGACAGAAGCAGTCTATGTCCAGTCTGGTGAACTTGATATAGGACTCACATAGGTTTCTGTTATTAGCCCTACAGTCAGATATTAACCTTCATTTACCATACTTTTAATGATCACCAAGAGCTATGTAACTTGGGGTTTTCATTAAAAGCAAAATTCCAAGGACGTACAAAGTCCTATGTGATTTGAGTACTCCACATCCTTCACCTATTTCAACTACATTGGTCACATTACCGTTCCATGAACATACTGAGACTATTCCCTCCTTAATTTGTTTGCTCTTCCTACCTCAAATAGTCTTTCTCTTACTATCAACCTGCCTCATCTTTACCTCATTAAGAAGTTTGCTTTAATTCTGCTTCCATTGTGTGGATACTTCTGAGAACATGAGGCACAGTTACAACATCATGCCCCTACTGATAAGTTCTATCCTGGTTTTTTTTTTTTCTCTTATTCCATGTTTTGGCAATTTATTTATGTTCTGATTGTGACACTGGAGTTTACCTGTGCTGTTCCTTGCTGTTCCCTTACACCTAGGGAACTTGTAACTAATAGGAACCTTTGCCCATTGGGACTTACTGATTAAATAAATAGATACAATGCTACACAGTGTTTAGTAGCTTGCTTCTTCTAGACCACTGAAAATTTGGTAGACTGCATGCCCCATAGAGGTGAACTGGTGGAAAAACAGACACACCTCACTCAGATAGGGCTAGCTAAGGAAGATGTGCTGGCTATTGACTACTTTGAAAACATCAAAGATTATTTCAAGAGTAAATAGTATAATAAGTAAAGGAAGTACTGTGAAAATTATTTTGTCAAATGACATAAGGGACCTGATTTTGTAACTCCAATTTGTGCAGTTCTTATTCTTATCACTTACATATTAGATCATTGAGGACTTGATACACAGTCCACGTGCTGTTTTGTTGTCACTACCTTCTGGCCTGCCATCTCTGTTACAGGCTTTGAAGGAAAAAGCTGGGGATAAAATACTTGGTGGTGAATGAGTAGGTGCTGAAGCAATATATAAGCATGTGGTTCCTTTCATCAATGAGTGTTATAAATGCCAATGATGACTTGGCTGTTAGATAATTGTATTTTCTTGTTGATCCATTTGGCTGGCACAGTAGGAAGGAATTTCAAGGTTATTCACTTCTTGATATATGGTGTGATAAAAGCAGGCCTCTGCCTATGAGAAGCAGCTCTCCATAAAGCTACTCTGAGAAAAACAGGTCCAGTAAGCTGAGCTCACTCCCATTACTGGAGATGTTTCCAAATTTATTACTGGAAGTGGTATTAATAAGAGATTTGATAAAACGTGATTCTGGTTTGTCAGTGATCATTTGGAAGCATGAGACCATCCAAGTCAGAGAAACCTTGTTGTTCTCATCTGTCTAATGGGAGGCTCAATGCACACTACATCTCAAGAGATCCCCATAAAGATGATGATTCTTTAGTGTTATAAGCAACTAAGACCTAGAGAAGGGAAGTGATTTGTTTAAGTCACATCACACAGCTTCACCAAGATGGAATCCTGAACTAAAACTCATATCTGCATTTTATGTTTGTGTTACTAGCTTGCATTTCAAAATATGTTTACATTTGTAACAAAGAAAATTGGAAGACATAGGTCTAAGTATTTTCATTGGAAGTATCCTATAACATAAAAATGCTTCTAATTACATGATACATGGAGTGAATTTCTCCCTACTGCTAAATATACCACGGAAAATGGTGAGTGAACATGAGCACACACACATACACACACACACACACACACACACACACACACACACACACACACACACACACACGCAGGCATGCACATACAGACACAGAGAAATTTTTAAGTATATGAGAGAGGGAAATCAGAATACCAAGAGAGATCAGAATGTCAGAACCTTATCCTCACAAATGACAAAGAACAAGGTCCTTCATTTTAATTCACCATTTAATGCAAACTGGTCATTTTTTGCTTATCAGCAATTTAAAAATGAAAGTCCCTTCAAACTTCTGGTTTTTATGCTAATGTATATGAATAAAGCAATTTTAAGGTAACTAATAAGACAGTTCCTTTAGATTAGGTTAAATACTTGGTCCATAACAAGAGGTTAGAAAAAATAATTATAAAGGTACAGGAAGCAAATATACATTCAAAGAAAGACTTAGTGGCACTGTGATGAGCTTATTACTATATATCTTTATCTATTCAGCATGCATTATATACTCACCTGAACCTGAAGCATATATATATATATATATATATATATATATATATGTGGCTAGGAATTCATAGTTAAACAAGACCAAAAACTTAGCTCTCTCTGTCTGTAAGGTGCTTTGACATGTGGTTCAGAAGTTACACAATTATACAAAAAGTTTGACTCATGCTTTATAGTCTCTACAAGGACTGAAGAACTATGAGAAGTGACAGGATTGTGATTCAGGGTAGCACAGATGTCCAAAGGTCATGGCTGAGTCCTCAGCTTCCCAGTCTGGACACATCATTTTAAATGGCTCCAAAGTGTGTTTGAGGTTACTTGTCTAGCCAAGGTCAGAAGTGAGAATGTAAGTTCCCCTAAATCAGGGATTGTTCTGATTCATTTCTGTCTCACCAAGAATGAACTGGACTTGACCTTTAATGGATACATAACACATACATCCTGTACCTTTGAAAATTCCAAGTTAGAAATCACATAAGGCAGAAGAAAATTAGTAAATTGCTTTTTTAACTTGGACACTTCTCCAACAAGCAGCTTAAGCTTTTTAGGTAGTATAGTGTCAATATTTGAACAGAGACAGGAGAGTAAACCATGGTGCATAAGCACTGTGCAATCCTATGGTGTCACACATGCTGGTTGTCATTGGCCGAATCAATTCACAACACATTAGAATAATTGATTGCCCATACTGTACATTATATTTTCATTTTCTAATGCTGTGGCAAAACATCTTGACAAAAGAAACTTAAGGGAAAATGCTTTATTTTGCCATCAATTCTGTATTTCAGTCCATCACTATGCAGAGGTCCAGGGTGACAGGAACTTTAAGCAGCTAATCACATGATCTCCACAGTCAAGAGGAGAGAGACAATGAATGCATGAATGTGACAGTGACTACACTCAGTTTTCTTTCTTAGCTCATACTGTTCAGAATTCCCGGCATAGTGCATTGTGCCATCAACAGTGGGTTGATGTTTCCACAACAGTTAACATAATTTTGAAATTTCCCACACATATGCTCATAGGCCAGTCTGCTCATGAAAATTCCTCTCCAAAACTCTCTTTCCAGATAAGACTGGCTTCTGTCAAGTTGATAATTAAACTAGCCCTCAGGGCACATGTTTCAGATTGTTGTTAGGGATTATGCTGGTTTAGTAAATCACTGGTTATAGATTATCTCCCAATAACTTTGATTCACTAGCATTCCATTGTTGGCTAGGTTTCCTGTACCTGATATGCTTTCTCTCTTGTTGAGCAGATCTTATGTTCAACTAGAGATCTCTTGGTTACTGCTAAATTATTCATGTTCAGATGTGAGCTGAGCAAGTATGGCAGCACTGAACATGCCAAATTAGATGAAGAAAATCTTAAGAGGCCTTAACCCTACACAAAGAACTATAGGCAACTGAAGAAAGCTGGGAACAGGATAGGTAATCTTCCTACCAACTGGGAAGCTCCAATTGCTTGTCCAAAATGAAACTGCTCTAAAAACATACATATAAGTAATATTACACAGAATAAACAGGTCATATTTAAGAATATATTCAGGTGTATACATATATATGAGGTTTTATATATTTAGAAATATATATATTGATTTAGCTAGCTAAGTTCAGAAGTAAGAATGTAAGTTCCCTTAATTCATCGATTGTCCTGATTCATTTCTGTCTTAACAAGAAGTAGCTGGCCTTGACACTTTGTAAGAACAAAACACCTGGATGACCCTAACCCCGCCCCCTAACTACCCATTCTTGGACCGGATCCAGGGCTACTAAAGCTGATCCGGCTACCATCCTCCCCTTGCGTGAGGTAGCTGGTGTGGACGGCGTGGTTAGAGTTCACGTTCCCTTCCCACTATCAGAGCTCTCTCAAATTCAGCACAGATTAGGATCTTATACTTCTAACCCCACTGCCTTTATAAAGGAATTTCAGTATATTACACAGTCTTATAGCCTTACTTTTCATGATGTCTTCATGATTTTAAGTAATAACTTACTACATGAGGAGCGCGAGCGAGTTTGGAATTATGCGAGGGCATGTGCAGATGAGATACATCAGACTCAGCCAACTCACCCTACTGGGAATGATGCTGTTCCGGAGGAGGAACCCCACTGGGATTATAACACCCCGGGTGGTATCCTGGCTAGAGACCAATTCGTAACCTGTTTAATGTCTGGTCTCCCTAAGGCTGCCCTAAAGCCCATAAATTATGATAAACTCCTAGATATAGTTCAGGACAAATCAGAGAATCCTTCCCAATTCCTACAGCGTCTTAAACAGGCCTTTTTACAGTATACTAACTTAGACCCTGAGACGCTAGAGGGAAGACAACTTCTCATGACATACTTTTTTGCTCAGAGCTGCCCCGACATTAGGGCTAAACTTAAAAATTTGGAGAAAGGACCCCTAACTCCACAGGATGAGGCCCTAAGAGTGGCGTTTAAGGTGTACCATGGGAGAGATGGCCAGACCCTTAAGAACAGATACCAGATGCTAGCTGAAGCTGTCCGACCGGCCTCAGCATCCGCCCGGGATCCCTTGCCCTCCAGGGCCAGAGTACCGCAGCGTCCATGCTTCAAGTGTGGTCAAAAGGGCACTGGGCCCGGGGTTGCCTGAACCCCCGCGCACCACGAAAGCCATGTCCTAGATGCCAGGAAGTAGGCCATTGGTCAGTGGACTGTCCCCGTGTCCCAGGTGACAAGAGGACATCAAACACAGGCGGCCTTCCAGTCGATCTCTTAGCTCTGGCTATAGATGAGGACTATGAATGACGGGACCCTGGCTCCCTTGACCCGACGACCATCATCTCTGAAAGGGAGCCCCGGGTGGACATTAAAGTATCAGGGCGGTCTATCTCTTTCCTTTTGGACACCGGTGCCACATACTCAGTCCTAAAGGAGTTTTGGGGACCTACCTCTCCTTCTCGTCTTCCTATTGTCGGGGTAGGAGGACAGCCTTACTTACCTCAGCAGACTCCACCGCTTAGCTGTATTTTTAGGGGGATTCCCCTTACTCATTCGTTTTTGGTTATACCGACTTGTCCGGTACCTTTACTAGGGAGGGACCTCCTAGCTAAAGTGGGAGCGTCTATTTCCTTTGCTCCCCACATTCGCCTAACTCCAGACTCGCCTGCTGCTCCCCTCCTCCTCCTTCTAGCTACTCAACCTACGGGGTCCAATATGTCATTTCCTTTACCAGCCTCTCAGGTAGACCCCAAGGTCTGGGACACCCAGAACCCTTCTGTGGCTAGACACCATCCCCCCATTGTCATTCAGTTACAGGATCCCTCTAAGTACGTTGCTCAAGTTCAGTACCCACTCCCACTCCAAAGCCTTAAGGGACTTAAACCTCCTGAGGAAAAAGCTACTTCGTCCTACCTCCTCCCCCTTTAACACCCCTATACTGGCAGTAAAAAAACGTAATGGGACTTTTCGTCTGGTTCAGGACCTCCGGCTAATTAACTCTGCGGTCGTGCCCCTCCATCCTGTGGTTCCTAACCCTTATACACTCCTCTCTACTATCCCCCCGGGGACATCTCACTTCTCGGTTTTAGACCTTAAGGATGCCTTTTTCTCTATACCCCTCCACACCCGGTCTCAAAATATCTTTGCTTTCACCTGGACTGATCCAGATACTCATGTCTCCACTCAGCTCACCTGGACTGTCCTACCTCAGGGTTTCCGGGACAGCCCACACCTTTTTGGTCAGGCCCTGGCTTCTGACCTGCTCTCTCTGTCTTTCCCTAAATCCAAGTTCATACAGTATGTAGATGATATTTTACTTTGTAGCCCCTCCTTGGAAGTTAGCCGGACTGACACTTCCACCCTCCTAAATTTCCTGTCTAGCAGGGGTTACAGAGTCTCACCTTCTAAGGTTCAATTGTCTACCACTCAGGTTACCTATTTGGGACTAACCATTACCCCAACCCACAAAGCTATTACTGTAGACAGGAAAAACTTAATCGGGTCTCTTGCAGTTCCTTCTACTAAAGAGGAGATTTTATCATTTCTGGGAATAGCTGGCTTCTTACGTACCTGGATCCCCTCTTACTCCCTCCTTGCCCGCCCCCTTTATGAGGCAGCTCTCGGACCTCCCCATGAACCCCTCCTTAACCCTGTTACTAAGCCCTTTCAGAGACTTAAACAGGCTCTCCTAAAAGCCCCTGCTCTTCATCTACCAGATTTAACTCGTCCTTTCTCCCTCTATGTAACAGAAAAAGAAGGATTTGCCCTTGGAGTTCTAGGTCACCAGCTAGGACCTTCCTTTGCACCTGTAGCTTATCTGTCAAAGAAGCTAGACCTAACCACCCAAGGATGGGCATCCTGCATACGTGCTTTAGCAGCTGCTGAGCTTCTTATCCGTGAGTCAAAGAAACTAACCTTTGGGTCACCCATCACTGTCTTCTCTCATCACAACCTGTCCCTTCTCCTAACCTACAGAGGCTTACAAACTCTACCTCCTTCCCGAGTTCTTTCCCTCCAGGTGGCATTAATAGAAGATGCCACACTTACTTTCCAATCTTGCCCACCCCTTAATATCTCAAATCTTCTACCTCAACCTAATGCTAACTATTCTCCAACTCATTCCTGCATTGAAACCTTAGAGGAACTATTGCCCCACCCTTCACACATACAGGAAGGCACACTACCTCAGGCCACCTATACCTGGTACACAGATGGCAGCTCCTTTTTACATGAGGGGACCCGTAAAGCGGGCTATGGCATAGTGTCAGACACCAGGGTGGTAGAAGCACGGGCACTTCCTGCCCACACTACTAACCAACAGGCTGAATTAATAGCCCTCACCCGTGCCTTTCAATTGGCACAGGGACATTCTCTAAATGTTTACACAGACTCTAAATATGCTTTTCATATCCTCCTGTCCCACGCAGCTATTTGGAAGGAACGTGGGCTACTTACTACAAGAGGAGGATCCATAACTAACTCAGATTATATTATGGCTATGCTAAGGGCCTCTCACCTCCCCAAAGCTATAGGAATTATTCACTGTCGGTCACACCAGACTGACAGCTCCGTTATCTCTAGGGGCAATAATCGGGCTGATAGAGCAGCTAGGGCTGCAGCCCTCTGAGGCCCAGATCTACCTCACCCACCACAGGGAGTTCATACACTACAACCCACATCCTCACAGCCACCTCCTAACATGAGACAAATTCTGTCCTACTTACACCAGCTTTTCCACCCTAACAGTAAGGCTCTTTCTCTGTTTGTCAAGGCTCACCTCAAACCTACTTCTGAGGACTTAAATTTCTTAAAAACTATCACTGCCTCCTGTAAAACCTGTCAGATGTCAAACCCTAATTCCAAGTATCGTAACTCCCCTTTTCCCACCCACCAGGCTAGGGGCTCTCTCCCAGGGACTGACTGGCAACTTGACTTCACCCACATGCCCACAGTCAGGCGAGTTAAATACCTCCTGGTACTAGTGGATACTTTCTCAGGATGGGTAGAAGCGTTTCCTACTACTAACAAGAAAGCTCAGACTGTCTCTAACATCCTTCTCAGGGAAATTATCCCCCGGTTTGGGATTCCAGCCTCTCTTCAGTCAGACAATGGTCCTGAGTTTACCTCTCAGATCTCTCAAACCCTGTCTAAAGCTCTCAATATTCCTTGGCATTTTCATATTCCATACCACCCCCAGTCCTCAGGGAAGGTGGAGAGAACTAACTGTTCTTTAAAGACTGTTCTGGTTAAAATGTCACAGGAACTTCACCTTGACTGGGTAAAGCTTCTGCCTCTGGCCCTTTTCAGGCTTAGGGCTCTCCCTAAACAACCACTTTTCATCTCACCCTTTGAACTCATGTACGGGCGGCCGGCTCTAACACCTGGCCTCTCACCTAAACCCTCGCCTCTCCCTGACCGCTTGCTCACACCTTTACTTCATCATCTCCGTTCCCTCCTTTGGGAATTTGCTGACCACTCTCTACCTCGGCCATGTGCCACCCCCTGTACCTCTCCAATTAACATAGGGGATCAAGTACTTCTTTCTCCTCCAGACCAGAGCCCCTCCCCCCTGTCTCCTAAGTGGAAGGGCCCTTTCAAAGTAATTCTTGTCACTCCAACAGCAGCTAAGCTTGAGGGCCTTCCCCACTGGATTCACTTATCCCACCTCAAGCCCTTTACTTCTCCACCTGAGACTCACCCTTCATACACAGTTTCTACAACAGGACCCTGTTCCCTTAGGTTTCAGAGGACACTGAAATCATCCACTTTACCTCCTATTTCAGAAGAATAAGGCTCAAGTTTTACAAGGCTGATTTAAACTTTCCTGCTTCTAATTACACTCTGCTCATTAATTTCCAAAGTATCTCACAATAATTTACTTAGCTGTTGTTACAGGAATGCCAGCCTAAAAACCATGGATCTAAAGATACAAGGATCACCAAGTGTTTGTGCCTTCTGGTTAAAGGTAACCAGAAAGATTTCATACCACCTAGATATGATTTAATATGTCTAATCTTTGTTTTCCCAAACTTTAAGGACTCTTATAAGTTCCAGGGAGCCGAATCAGATCCAAACAGGTCAGATTCACTCCAGGTAATATCCAACCCTTCCCCAGTCCCAATTTCCCTTCCCTCATCTTGGGACTCCTCGGGAACCCCTCCCTCATCTTACAATCTTCCCGTCAAATGACAGGACCTAAGAAAAAATTTTTTTTCTAAACTTAACCTTGTCCTCTATTCTACAAACATCTTGCCAGGACTAAAAGGCACCAGAGTGGCCCGGACTACAATGAAACAACAATCAACTCCAGGACGTGGCAGCACCCCCAACCCCCCAAAGACGATCAACGCCCCAGGCCAGCAGGAAGCAGCCTTAAGACATCTTCGCCCCTACTTCCCTAACCTGCCACGCCCAATTCTCTAACTTTTATAATAAACAACAGCCGGGATTGTAAGAACAAAACACCTGGATGACCCTAACCCCGCCCCCTAACAAGCGGGTACTCACTCACCCGCCATGCCTTTCGACCTTTGCCCTACTGCGCATATGCAATCTTCCCTTTAAAAGGTCCTGCCCCACACCCCTCTTTCTCTTTCTCTCGACTTCCCTAGGGTTGGCTGACTGCCCATCCCCTCTTCCCCCCTCTCTGATAAATAAACTCCACGTGGGTTGCTTATTCGTTGTTCCTTTCCTTATTAGCAGCTGCAGCTTAAACAAAAGAACAACACACTTAGTGGACACAAATATTCTTTATTGTTGAAAATGACAATTTAAAAAGCACACAAATATCTGGAATGATAGATTCCTGACAGCATATCTCTAGAGCAAAAGTCAGGAAATGTTTTTCAATATCAATTCTTTACTCTTGTTATCCTTTTCAGCATTTTTAAGCAATATATGAAAACAGGAAAGTCTTCACATTACTGGGTTACCATGTAGTAACTGATACTCGTGTAAGTTGTGTGATGTTTAAGTCAGGTTGATCATGACTGTCTCCTCACTGCTTCTTATGTCACCTCTGAACAGTCAGAGGTAGCTGAGTTAGAGTAGAAAGTGTTACTGCTTAATGCTGAACTGCACCCAACAGCCTGTCAGCCATTCTGATCTCCATGCCATTCCTCCAGTGCTCTACCTTCATTTCAGCAACAGAGCCATTGCTTAGACACTAATGAGAAGAGATGAAGAGGTAAAGAATACATAACACACACACACACACACACACAGAGAGAGAGAGAGAGAGAGAGAGAGAGAGAGAGAGAGAGAGCAAGAGATAAAACTAGAGAGAGAATATTTAGACTTATTCAAATAAAACTCCTGACATTAATAACAATATAGATGAGCAAGCATGATTCTGACTGAGAAAAACATGCCAGGTACTAAATACTATGTGATTTGAAATGTGTAATCAAAGCAAATTCAGTATAGGAAAGTAGAGAATACAGTGGTGACTGCCAGAAGATTGGAGGATGGAAGTTCAAGGAGAAAGTAGAAATGCCAGTTAAAGTGTTCTAAGTTTCTTTTGGACAGGAGAAATGATCTTTTATGACCTAATTTGTAGTATGGTAGCCAGAGTCTATAATAAGGCATATTACATAACAACTAAAGGAGTTGATTTGAAATAGTTTCACTATCAAAGTGGTGGTTATCATAATTAGATTTATACAAATGTATCTCAGTATCCATGTATGTCTAAATAGCATGGTATATTAAATATTTACAATTATCTGTTGCCAGCTGTAAATAAAAATTTAGAAATAAAATAAACAGCAAGCAAAACATTTAAAAATAAAAAGCACACAAACTATCAGAATATGTATATATCTAGTAGAGTGAGAATGCTGCTGCATAGCTCAAGTGATCCCACGTAAGGCACATGTATGTGAACCTTCTCAAGAATCAGCCGTCTTCATGACTGTTGCAGGAAAAAATGATCGGCACCAGTCTCACAGATACTTGGGGGCTAGTCTGATATTTTAGACATAAAAGAATGCCTTGTAAATCAGCAAACAGATGAGAAGGATTATCATCAATCAAAATCTAAGACAAACTATGCCCTCCTCACATGCCTCTCTTGCTGCTCTATCCCACACTGATTGCTTGAGTCTGTATTTCATTGGAACTTGGAGTATAAACAACATATATTAATACTTGCTCTTCTGTATACATTTTTAGATGTCATATTCAACAGCTACCAGACCTGAGAATGAGGCTTCCCAATATGCTGCAGGTCTGAGTGAACAGCCAATTAACTATGACCACAGTAAGTGACCCCAAAAGAGACCATCAGGAGAAACACACTTCCCTCAACAGGGCTGTCCAATAAAAATATCAAGAAATGAAACAGTGTCCTAAGGCTTAAGTTTTTATAGATAGTTTGGGGTTCCTTATTAGAGGATATTATTAACCTTTAGAAATTATAGGAATTAAACATTAAAATTTACAGATTAACACATTCGATTCTGTGTCATTAGTATGAATGGAAGGAGGATAAAATGTATTTAAATCCTTTGTGTGCAAATACAAGGAAAAGTATGCAATTTTCAGATGAAACTGACTAATCTAAAACGATTACTCATCTCTCTCCATTCCCAGAACAAGAAGCAGTAGGAATCTTGGAAAGCACCCTCATCTCCGATGCTTGCAAGTCCCTACAGTAAGTTATTTATGTAGCTCCAGCATGATCAGGATAATCAGCATCTAATGAGACCCTCACTCCAGAATCTCTGATCATCTACAGTTATCTAGATGTAAATTTAGTGTTGCAATTTCATAGGAGTATCAACTCAACTCTATCTTGCATTACATGCACATTTGCTAAAGCATGGGGGGGTGCAAATTAATCGTGGACTTACAACAAATCCTGAGCTTGGTCAAAGAGAGGTAAGTGTGGCTTTAAAAGAAATTGGAATATCATGCCATGTTTACTGAGATACCACTGAAAGCAAAATCACCATTAAAACAATTAAAGGAAACAGTCAATATTTAAAATAAATGTTTACCATGTTGAACTTAATTTTTTTTCCATTTGTACAGAGGTAACACACAGAGGTATTAAATATGTAAGGTCTTAAAAAAAGAAGGGATTTTGAGAGGCCATCCCTTGTGAAGGGATGCTCTCTTGACCTGGACACATGGAGCAGGGCCTAGGCCTGGCCCAGGATGATGTGGTAGACTTTGGGGAGCCCCTTTTGAGGGCCTTACCCTGCCTGGGGAGTGGATGGGGGAATGGCTAAGGGCAGGTGGGATGTTGGGGGGAGAGGAGGGAGAGGGAAAAGGGATTGACATCTGAAGCAAACTTGTTCCTAATTTGAACTAATAAAATAAAATTAAAAAAAATAAATATTTACCACTTGACAGATTGTTTTCATCACCTATTTACAAAATTAAATGATTTTAAATAGTTTAAGATCATATATACTTGGAAGTGTTGTTTTTGTTTTATATATATATATATATATATATATATATATATAATCTGAAAAATGGAAGATACTATTTTGTCAGTAAATTTGTATTTAGCTATTATAATGGCTTTCTCAGCCATATAAATGTTTTGTGTCTTTTATTATAGTTGTTACTGTTCTCAATATCACTTTGGTTTTCATTAAATTGTTTTTCACCTTTCTTAAAATTCTATACTATGGTCCAGGAATTGAAAACTGGAAACACCTTTAGCTACCTCTTCTTGGTAGACTGCAGTGTAGAAATGTTTTCTGCATGTGTTTCAGTATCTACAAAGCTCAGAGTAAACTCATGTAAATACACAAAACATCAACATTATATTTCTTTGCACACTAAAATCTGCAAATATTTGAGTCCAAATATTTTTTCTAACTACTCTTGTCCTTCAATTTAATCCAATGCCTTTTTCAACAACTATTTTTACACAACAAAAGGTCATCAAATAAGTGTCTCTATTTTTGATGCTAAATTTAGATATTACTAAATTATACTTCTCAGTTTCGTTCTAGTCAAGTACAGACTATAAATTTTTCCTGTCTATGAGAGGAACATTATTATTGTTGCCTCATGTCTAGATGCACTAACATGACATAAAACCAACTCTCTTTAGAACTCCCATTTAGCCATCTTCATCCAGCAGTTTTCTCAATAATTCCTTCAAATGTCATTTGCATTAGCTACATTTCTCATCTTCTGATAAGGTCCCTAACATAACAGCTTCAGAGAAAGAGAGAGAGAGAGAGAGAGAGAGAGAGAGAGAGAGAGAGACGAGAGAAAGAGAGAGAGAGAGAGAGAGAGAGAGAGAGAGAGAGAGAGAGAGAGAGAGAGAGAGAATGTATTTAGGCTCATGGTATCACTAGGTTATAATCCATCATGATGGGAAAAGCTAAGTGACAGTAGAAGAACTTGATTTCTTCATGTGTTGGCTACTCAGAGATTGCAGAGCATCAAGGTAATTACAACATTCAAGGACCACTCTTACTCTTTGTCCCACCTAACAAAGTTGCAAAATAGTGTTACCAGCTAGAAATGAAATGATCAAACATGTGAGCAGACAAATAACATTGCACATCTGAACTAATGCCATATGAGATACACTCAGAAATCCAGTTTTGAAGTTCTATTTACTTACAAAATTCTAAATTAATTTTTTCTTGATATAGGAAGACCAATTGCCAAGCTAAATTTCATTGCCAAATAATTAAAGAATGCAGTCATGAATTGACATAAAATCACTATAGCAAAGACATTGATAACACCCTGTAGAAAACCTGTCAGATCTTTATTTCCCAGCCACACTTCATCACTTCATGTGTGGTTATTTTCTACTGATCCACTGACTAGTCCCTCTGCTTCTGGACTGTGGCATGTCTGTGGCATGTTTGTATGTTACACCATTTGGACAACGGAGGTGGCTTGGTTTGATTTTTCTTCTAGTACCTCAAAACAAAGAAAAGAATAGGCATTACCTACCCATCCTTGTCAATGTATTGACTTGAAAGGGAACACCCTGGTTATTTCAGATACAGGGATGGTGTAGGGGATGATTTCCATTCAGTTTTACTTCAAAAAGAAAGGAATATGGTAGGTGCATGTGTCTTATACTCACCATGAGATCCCGATGAAATCTGTCAGGCAATGTATGAGCCTTCCACTCCATCACAGCTAATTTAAACACAACTATTGTAAACTTTGGGTATACAGAAAATTGAATGGAATAGAACAACAATTTGTCCAAAGCAAAATTAGCTATGTGGTTATATAATTTATATTCAAATGTATGCATGAGATATGACTCAAAGAGTCTACTTGAAAACATTTTTATTTGTTCAGGTTTACATAGGTAAAGGAGAAATTTATGTTAGTACAAATATCAGGAACTATAAAATTGTTGCATGCAAATACAAAGTCAAACCACCTTTTATGCATATTTTGCATACATGAAAATGTTTTCAAGTGAGAAGAGGAACTTCCTTCTGTTCCTGTATAAGCACATGACAGAGGTATACAAGAATGAAGATTTCTGCCTCCTTCCAATGTCAATGTGCAGTTTGCTTGGTGTTGCTTTTAATGATATTTAAAACCCTTCAATGGATGATCCATAGTCTTGAGGTTGATGTTCAAATTGTTATCTTATTACTCACTGCCCAGCATGATCTAATGCATACCTATTACCATACCCCTACCATCCTCAGGCTCCTGCTTTTCAAGCTTTGATTCATCCAAGTATGATTGACGATATTTAACAGGATTACTCTAGGAATACGTTATTTTGTACCCACTTGGCTTTACATATGTTGTTTTCTCTACATAAAACATCTCAGCCATGCCTTTTATTCACTCAGAAATTTTATTTTGGCTATTTATTTTGTGATACTTCTGAGTGTGATCACACCATGTTAAATGACCTCTGTATTCTCAAGTCCAGAACAGGACTCAAATCATATGTGATTTTATGATTTAAAGTCTGAAATGAGTGAAGGGGGGGGGGGCATTTGCTTATCGGAAGATTAATCATGCACCACAAGGGAAATAACATCTCATTCCAGGGAAAGGTGTTGTGTGAGCAAACAGCACACAGGAAATCTCGGGGATGTCTTTCTCCTTCTTTTACTCTTTGCTGCTGCATGTTTGGGTTTAAGCACAAGAGCAGAGACATGAGAATACAAAAGGAAGCCTGAATTTACACCATTTGATGATGTCCATATTCCTGATAGCCATATCACTAAGACATAGAAAATTTGAAAGTAGACACAACACAGCCATAAGTGTCAAGATTAACAGTTGAAATCTCACCTATTTTCAAAAATAACTCCCCTTAGAAGCCTTCCTTCATATCCAGTCTCACTCCAGGAGATTGCATCCACTCCCTCTCCTTTTTGTTTACTTTAGTTTTGGATTTGGTTGTTTTGAGGACAGATCTTGCTAAGTAATCTGTCTTTACTACTACTCACTGTTTATTTCAAGAAGACCTCACAATTGACAACAGTCCTCTGCCTCTTCCTCCCTGGTCCCGTGATGACCAGCATTCTCATGGTCATGCTTTGTGGTGTGCTTGTGTGCTTTACAGCATTCATATTCACCATTACTTTAGTGTGGGCTTCTTTCTCTCTTCCTTCTTTCCTTCCTTCCTTCATTCCTTCCTTCCTTCCTTCCTTCCATCCTCCTTCCTTCCTTCCTTCCTTCCTTCCTTCCTTTCTTTCTTTTTTTTGTGTGTTTTTGAAACAGGGTTTCTCTGTATTGTTTTGGGGGCTGTCCTGGAACTTGCTCTGTAGACCAGGCTGGCCTCGAACTCACTGAGATCCACCTGCCTCTGCCACTGCCTCCTGAGTGCTGGGATTAAATGTGTGAGCCACCAACACCTGGCGCATGGTTTTATTTCTATCCTGAATGTATAGTCACCTGTGGCTCCTGCTGATATTCTTATATCCTATAGTATACTATAATCCATCTGAGGGCAAAACAGTGGGCCTGGTTCATTCTGGCAGCAGTGAGAAACTTTCTTCAGTGTCTGCTAATTAAATCCCATTATTTGATCTATTATTTGCTTGTTTTAACTTCATAGTTTTCATGGAATTGCTTACGAATACAGTTATTGTTTCTTCTATGGGAATAGCAATTTGCAGCACTTTCCCAGATTTATCAGTCACATAAATCCCAGAACAGCAGCCTTTCCCCAGGATACACACACACACACACACACACACACACACACACACACACACACACACACACCACCACCACCACCACCAACAACAACAACAACAACAACAACAACAACAACATACATTTATCAGAAGCATACAAGTCTTAGACCTCCTTATGTGGATATCCATGTCTCTAGTTCATATTATATACCTTGATACTCCAAACCATCCTGTTCTTTTTTTCTTAATAACTATATGTCAATTTGTTTACCTACTTGCACATCATCTGTCTCTCCAACTATAAACTTCCTAGTGACATGCAGGATTATTTTAATGGCCATTGATTGCTTGGTGCTTACCATTGCAGTTGACATCTATTTGGTATTCCACACATACTGGTGGAATACATGAGCTTCCAAATATTTCTAAAACGTGCTGCTTTTTTTAAAGTCTTCTTACAATCATGTAAGTCCTAGATGGGAAGAGGCCATTCCTATGCTGCCCACCCAAACTCTGAGTCATAAATAAGGAATTAACACCTTGTGGTAAACCTCTGAAAACTCTCCTCTAATATCCTGATGTGTTACTCATTATCCACTCGTAGCCAGACCCCTGTGCTACATGCAGCTTGCTTTCAGTGTGGGAGCAAAGTTAACAGGCGTCCTTAGCATGACTTTGAGCAAGGACTTCTCAGGAGACACTCAGAGGGGATCTCAAATGCCTACTTGGGCAAGCCACCTTCCATCAGCAGCAGGCATGAAGTGGGGGCTCTGAAAGGGGAAACCTGCTCTTTGTCACAGCTGAAAGCACTGCTCTGGGTATTTAAAGCAATCCCTATTTAAAAAATTAATGACCTGAAAGGGGAGAGAAAAGCTGCCTATGTAATGTGGAAAGAGGAGCTGGACTACCACAGCCCTGGTCTCTCTCCAGTCGATGTCATCATCTGTGTAGATAATTCACTGTCCTAGAAGGGATGGAACACAATTTCAGTATAAGTCAAATAAGTTTGTGGGCATAGAACTTAAAGGAAAGATATTTTTATTATATTTATTTGTTCCCTGTGTGTGTTTCTGTCTCTGTCTGTCTGTGAATATCACAGGACAGTTGTGGAGGTCAAATGACAACCTGTCGGAGTTAGTTCTTTCCCTTCACTGTATGGGCCCCAGGAATCAAACATGCATTATCAGACTTGGAGGCAAAAACTTCTATCTACTGAGCATCTTTCTGTTTTACATCAACTTAGTACACAAACTAGAGATAGCTGAAAGGAGAGAACCTTAACTGAGAAAATGCCTCCATAAGATCTGCCTGTATGGAATTTTCTTAACTAATGATTGATGGGAGAGGGCCAAGCCCACTGTAGGTGTTGCTATCTCTGGGCTGGTGGTCCTGGGTTCTATTTTTAAAAAGGCTGAGCAAGCCAGGAAGCAGCACCTGTCCATGGCCTCTGCATCAGCTCCTGCTCCCAGGTTCCTGCCTTGAGTTCCTGCCATGACTTCCCTCAGTGATAGATTGTCACCTGGAAGTATAGGCCGAAATAAGCTCTTTCCTCCCCAGATTGTCTTGGTCACATTGTTTCACTGCAGCAACAGTAACCCTAACTAAAATATTGGCCCAAGGATGTTTTAAAAGCAATTAAATTTGTTTTGAGCTAATTCCATATATCTATATAATGCAACCCGATCTTTCCACCTTTTCTGCCTCTGCATCACTCTTGCTCACTCACCGCTCCTTATCTATAAATCTCTGTCTCATTTTCACACCTTTGCATTTTGTTGTGTGAGTCACTGAGTTTATCCAGGGTTGTTCTTGTTTTCATAGTGTTGAAGCTATGTGTAAGAGCCTGGTGGCTCCCTCCCCCCTCTTCTTGTGCTCCCAATTTGCTCAGGGGATCTTGACCTTTTCCCCTTTTCCAGGGGACCATGTATGTCACTCTTAGGGTCCACATTGTTTACTAGCTTCTCTGACAGTGTGGATATAGGCTGCTAATCCTTTACTCTATGTCTAAAATCACATATGAGTGAGTACATACCATGTTTGTCCTTTTGTGATTGGGTTACCTTGCTCAGAGTGGTTTCTTCTAGTTCCATCCATTATCCTGCAAATTTCAAGTTTCCATTGTTTTTTTCTGCTGAATAGTACTCCATTGTGTAAATGTACCACATTTTCTCTATCCATTCTTCAGTTGAGGGGCATCTAGGCTGCTTCCAGTTTCTGGCAATTACAAATAGTGCTGCTATGATCGTTGCTGAACATATGTCCTTGTATGAATGTGCTTCTTTTGGGTATATGCCTAAGAGCAGAATTGCTGGATCTTGTGGGAAATACCATAATAGAGGGAGACATTTTAGGATTACAGAGAAATCAGGCACTAGGGAAATGTCTGGAGATCTACAAAGATGACACCAGCTAACAATCTAAGCAACAGAGGAGAGGCTACCTTAAATGCCCTCCCCTGCTGGTGAGGTTGATGATCCGATAGCCCCCATCCAGCAGCTGGTGGAAGTAGAGGCGGACACCCACAACTAATCACTGAGCTGAACTGGAATCCAGATGCAGAGAAGGACGAGTGAAGAGCAAAGGGGCCCAGACCAGGCTGGTGAGACCCACAGAAACAGCTGACCTGAACATCAGGGAGCTCTTGGACTGATAGCTGGGATACCAGCATGAAACTGATCCAGACCCCAGGAACATGGGTTTCAGTGGAGAAAACTTGGAAATCTACAGGACCTCCTGTAGCTGTTCAGTACTTATCCCTGGCACAGGTGTGGACTTTGGGAGCCCATTCCACATGGAGGAATACTCCCTGAGCCAAGACACACGGGGTTGGGCCTAGGCCCTATCCCAAAGGATAAGATAGACTCTGATGACACCCTATGGAAGGCCTCACCATACAGGGGAAGCAGAAAGGATATGTGATAGGGTTTTAGTTGTGGGGGGTTAGTATGGGAGGATGGGAGAGACAAGGGAACTGGGATTGTCATGTAAATCAATCTTGTTTCTAATTCAAATAAAAAAAATCTGCAAAAAATAAAAATAAAGCCTGGTGGCAGCTCCTCCCAACCCTCAATCTATCAATAGCCAATAGTTTAATGGTAAAGGACAGAGCTCTTTGATCCCCCCTACATTTTCCCTAACTGATTGTTGGCAAGTGGTTCTGTCAATAATTTTTCTGTGGACCCAGTTCAGTTGAAAACAATTTTGGGTTGCTAACTACAATTGTTATATGGAGTGTAGGGGATGGCACTTACTAGTTGTTCACCCTATCTTCTGTTTTTTACACACCTCCTGACTGTTCTCTCTTAGTGTTACCCAAGCCTTAGAGGTGGAGATGGGAATGCCTTGTCTAGGGATGGACTCACAATTATAATATATTCTCAGTATCTTGTGCAATCATTTGTCTCTGAATATATCATTGTTTCCTAAAAATTTCCTAAAAAGAGACACTTCTCTGAGTAAGGATAAGAATGTCTTTTGCCTATAGACATATTTAGAAGAAAGCTTGATATGATGTTAATTTAATTAAAATGATCATAATAAGTTCTAAACATAGGCCTATCCCCTCTCCAGGAATAGGTTGTTGGTAGTTTTTGTTTGTTTGTTTGTTTTGTTTTTTTTACATTTACCAGGCATAGGTTTCTCATAAACCTGTGGAATGGACATCAAATCCACAGTGTCCACAACAGTGAAATCACTGTTGTACAGGTGGGTACATCATGATTCACAGGTTGGACTCTCCATAATATTATTCACAGATGGGAAATCCCAGCGATCTCTTTTCTCCCAGTACAGCTTACACAGGTGCCCTGTATAACCTATACAGCATTCTTTATGGAGGAAGCTTCCTGCCTGATTCCACCTCACTTTTTCTACATGTTGTATCCTAGGTGTGAGATGCTTGCACAATAAATGTCATCCTCTACTTCATATTGGCAAGAAAATTGGTTGACAAGAACTTGTATTGTTTGTGGGAGAGCTTTAAAGGCCTTTCTGACCAACTCTATGGATTTATCACACCTGGACTTGGTATAATGTTAAATAACCCACTGCTTGTAAAACAGCAACCTTCCATCCATTCAAGCTAGCTCCTTTCAATCATTCTTTTGTGTTTGTTAATTGGGTTGAAGGATGCTGGGCATCTTTTACTTCCTTTGTTAAGGCTAATCATCCCTTCTTCCCAGCATCCTCATTTCTTCCATACCCCCTTACCTCCCTCTCTGCTTATATCTTCCATTGTTAATTGCCTTTTACATATTTTCTACTATCTCCACTTTTAAGGGTATCCACTTTCTAGTTTCCTGGCTTCCAGACTCCATGTTAAGCAACCAGAACTCAAAAGTTAAAGCTATGATCCATATATAAAAGAACATGTTTCATCTCTTTCTCATATTAAAAAATGTGTGGCTACTCCATGGAAGCTACAAGAATAACCCTAAGAAAGACTACTAGTAATATGGGACATAGAACCTAAACAGACCATCTTCTGAAACCAGGTAAGGCCTCAACTGGAGGGATTGGGACACCAACCCACCCACCAAACCTTGGAACTACTGTTTTTTCTTCTCACAGAGGGTTCTGGGACAAGATCTTAGCAAAATTTTCATCACAGCGACTTCATCCAGCAACTGATGGGACCAGATGCAAAGTCCCTCATACATTAGATGGAGCTCTGGGAGTCCTTCCATATGGAATCTTGACTCAAAAGAGGTTAATTCTAATCATATCTACTTCTCAATTTAAAAGTTACTATACCAGTGAAGTCTCCTCTTAACCTATGTTCTCACTAAATATTCACCTGCACACAGATACAAACACACATACATATCCTTTTGTATAGCTCCTGCATCTTCCCTGAACATAGTAGACCATTTTCCAGTTATCAGCAAGTAAGCTTCACTAGCTAGTGAGTTAGTCAGCTGTGGTGGGGGAGAGATTGGAAGGAGTGGTATTCATGTGTGTGCATTGCTTATTCCTAGAGACTTGGTCAATATACACTTACTATATGAATTAAATAATATTCAGCTCAGCATTAATGAGCCTGGGAAATCAAAGGAATGATATCAGTGCTGGGGAAACTCAGTACAGCACATATACTAAACATAGAGTGAGTGACAACACTGTTAAGGATAATGTCGATAATGAACCTTTACTAGGTACTACATACTGAAATGAGAGGTTTCTATTCTCTCACAAATACTGGAAAAACTGAGAATCAGAATGGTTATATTTTGTGTTTTGCCCATTATCAGAAAATGCCAGAACTTGAATTTCAAATAATATTCACTCAATTAAGTGAGCTGTTTATTTTACAGTTGATCAGAATATCTCTAGTATAAAATTAACAGCTTAAGGACTAACATCCCCAAAGCATGGCTGAGATGACAGAGAAAGCCTAGAAGGAGAGTTTTCCATAAAAAAAGAGGACTGATATCCTTGGGCCAGAGCTCTCCCTCACTGATAGAGTGCATTGATGTTGTTTTCATTTTTCTTGGATCTAGAAGAGGAAAGGACATGATCAAAATAAGTTGTATACATTTTTAAAATAAAACATTAAAAAATAACTTGCAAATAACAGGCTTCCTTATGCCATTCTCATAGTTTTTATATTTCCTTTCTCTCCTACCATCACTCCTCCCCATCTTCAGGTCCTCCCTTTCCCTCTGTAGATCAGCTCCCCTAATGTTCCCCTTCCAATACCACCGGTGTTCTATTGTCTTCCCACATCTTCCCTAAAGTTTCTCTCTCCAAATCTCATGGTCTGCTGTTGCTTTGCTTGGTCTTGACCCACATATTTAAAAATTCTAGTTAAAATCTGCATAAAAGAGAGAATATATTGTTTTTCCCTCTATGCCTGGGTTGTCTTGCTTATATTTTTTCAGTTGCATACACTTTCCTTTAATTTTCATAATTTAATTTTTCTTCATGGCTGAATACTTTCCATTATGTATATAAACTATATTTTCATTATCCATTCATCAGTTAATGGACATCCAAGCTAATTCCATTTCCTTCCCATTGTGAATAGACCATATATGCACAATAAGATATGGAGCCCTTTGGATATACCCCCAGAGTGGGTTAGCAGGGTCATATGGTAGTTCAAGTTGTAGATCTTTGAGAAAATTATATGCTGACTGATGTCCATGATGGTTCTACTAGTGTCATTCTCATCAACAATGGGCAACATTTTCTATTTCCCCACATCCTTGCCACTTTGTAAGTTATTATTGATTGATTCATTCATTTATTTATTTTGTAATAGTCATTCTGACTGGGTTGAGAGAGAATCTCAACATTGTTTTAATTTGCCTTTCTCTAAAGACGGTGGGTGTCAAACACTTAGCTAAATATTTTCTTGACAGTAAAAACTGAGTTATGATGGTGTACCAATGTGTAGAAATGTTAGAGCACAGGGTGTAAGTTGTAAGCAAGACACATTTGTCTTTTCATGCTCTTGTCAAATAATCAGTGGAAAAAAGTTAAAAAGGCATCAGACTTTGATGGGATCTTGTTCACATTCACAATGGTTTCCCTGAGCTCCCTTACTCAGCCTCACTGACATTCTTCTGTAGAATAAAGCTGGTAAGAAATCAAGTGTTTTAAGTTGTTTGTTTTCCTTCTTAACTATCTGAAAGAGAACTTCACGTGTGTATGTTCTCAGTTGTCACTACCAAGCAAACAGAGTTCAGTGAGGACATTTAATGAATGAAGTTTATAACTGCACTTTTCTAGGGAAAGGATTCTCTTAGCAAATAAATAGCATTGGTATCGCTGGAAAGAATGTTTAAACACCATAAGAGGACAAGCTATTCTCAAGCACTTTACATACCAACCACTGATAAACTTGTTACAAATCACTCCTTTTTATTTACTGAGAGACTTCCCTAGAGACCCACTTGGCAAGTACACTTTGAATTAATACATTTTCTTTAAAAGATAATCTGCATTTGTTTCTGACTGTTGAGTAACTCAGGGCATTATGGATTTATGTAATAGATCTACATTAATCAAAATGAGGAAGGTTTTGAGTGTTTACATAACATTTTCCATTTGGAAGTTTAACAAAGGCCACAAAATCCGAAGGGTCCTTCCTTTCCTCTCTCTTTTCTGCTAAGTGGCTCCACTAACTGCTGATGAATGCTTGGATCCACAGGGAAACATGGTCAGGTTAAAATGAGTACAACAATGAAAGGAACCACACTGCACATTAGGTCATACAGTTTAGTATCTACATTTCTAAATAAATAAACAAACAAAACTGACTATGGTTCTTTTGAAATAATCAGGATAGAGGATTGCATGAAGGCCTGTTGTTATTCTACATCTCTGGCTGTGTTCATGCTGGAAGAACAGAGAGGAAATAAAAGTCCAACTCTAAACTTCTATGACCTTACACCTACTATATAAACAATATCTGAATATGTGTATGAATACTGATTCATAAGGATATTAGTTCTTGGCATTAGAAAATGTCTTAAGAATATGTTTAATTTTCAGAGCATGGACACAAATCATCTGGAGATAGAGACCAGCAACATTGTTCAACCTATAGTGGCTAGGATGTCTCTAATTCAAAGGGTTATCAGGCCTAATTGTTGTTAGTGGCTATGTTGAGAAATGGTTGCAGATGTTATATCAAATCACTAGAATAAGTGGCCTTTAGGTAAAGACCCCTTGAAGTCTTATGTTTGTGAACCATTGTATCCCAGCTTAGAGCATTGCATGTTTAATCAGTAATTATATGTTTGGTTGTTGTATCACTAAGTAGAAAATAATTGAAGCATAAAAAGAGGCCCACTATCAGTGTTTATCATTTAAAATGTAGCTGTGGGTGACAGAGGCATTTTTCTGTAAAGGTTAATTTTAAAACCACTAATACACTGTCTCCATAAGAACCATAGTAAACGTCAATCAAGATATCACTTTTATGTGGCATTTTCTGTAACATTCCACATCATATAGAGACACACCAGGTACAGATTCCCCATGATCCCCATGAAAATATTAAAACTTATCTAGCCAACCTCATTAAAAACATTAGCTTTATTTTTTGTTTCACTTTTTACAGTGATAGTCTGTTTGAAAATGATATACGTAATAATCCTTGTCTTTTAAAAACTCAAGGAATAATCTCAAAATGTGTAAGGGAAAGTGCTAGGGACATGACTTGACATGGAACATTTTGTCAGTTGATCTTGCCATACAAACATGAAGACATGAGTGTGATCTCCACAACTCAACTAAAAATGAAGGCATGGCGCCATTTGCCTGTAATCCCAGCACTGGGGAGGTAAAAATAGATAGATCTCTAGAGTTCACTAAGCAGATAGCCTCACTTAACTGGTGAATTCCAGGCCAGAGAGAGATACTTTATCAAAGGAATGAGTGGCCTTCCTGGTGGTAACACCTGTCCTCTTTCCTCCACATGCCAGTGTGCACAAGTTCCATCTCACTTGAGCATACGCACATGTACATAAAAGGGGGAAAATGAATATTAAGCTCCTTTAACATTGGGTCTGGTTTTCAGTAATCTCTGCTTACTGTGCTTGTTTTTAATTTTGATCTATGAATGCTGAACTTCCTTAGGAATACACTTTGACAGGCAATATGTCCTCAGAGAGAGTCTGGGGTGTGAATCTGAGAACAAGAGTTGGAATATCACATTGTACTGAAGACATAGCTATAGCTTCCATCATTAAGTTCTTCATTTCATTACTAATGAAAAAATTGAGACAAAAACCTTCAGCAATACAGTTGTCATATTTTGTATCTTCTCACTTTATGAAATGTCAACCAGTGATGGACTTTATATGTGTGGTGGTGTCAGATGAGTGCAGCTGTGTTGCTCACCTCATGATAACCTTGCCCTGCCTATGGTGGTTTATGTACTTTGTTTGCTTGTTTGTTTGCTCAAGTGGAGATCTGGGGCTGGAGAGATGGCTCAGAAGTTAAGAGCACTGGCTGCTCTTCCAGAGGTCATGAGTTCAATTCCCAGCAACCACATGGTGGCTCACAGCCATCTATAATGAAATCTGTTGCCCTCTTCCCTCTTCTGACGTGCAGGTAAGTGTACAAGTAGAACATTATATACATAATAAATAAAATCTTTAAAAAATATCAGAGGAACATGTCAAAATTAAAAAAAAAAGATGTGGCATGCTTATTTGGGTTCTATTTTGTTTTTCTTTCTGATTTGATTTTGGTAGATACACACAAACACAAATACATATTTGTGGGGCATTATCTGACATTTTAATACATGTGATATTGCATAAATTACAAACCAGTGTTAGTCTATTTGTCCCCTCAAACATTCATCATCTCTTTGTGTTGGAAACAGTCAACTCCTTTTTCTCCAACCTGCTACTCTATTCAGAGTCTGCTAACCGCCATTCTACTCTATTCTGTGAAGTCAAATATTTTACGTTGTGGGCTTGATTATGTGGTATTTGTTTGTACACCCTGCTTATTTAATAGTGACATTTTACCATCTACAGTTCCATCCATGTTGTCACAAATTAGAGGTTTTCATCCCCTCTATGCCCAAATGAAATTCCATTCTGCCTCTGTACCACATTCTTTTTCTTTCTCAGCTTGATGGGGATGTAAGCTGTTTCTATTTCTTGGTTACTATGAATATTGCTACAGTAATATGGGAATGCAGATGTGTCTTTGACATCATGACTTCATTTATCCTGGATGCAATCTAGTGCTGGGATTGCTGGATTAAATGACAGTCCTGTTTTGAATTGTTTTTAATTACTTCATATTGTTTTCTCTACTAGGTATCCTAGTTTACAGCAACAGAGTATAACAGTTCCCCTTCCTTATCAGAAATTGTTATTAATTGTATTACTTCATAAAGTTACCAAAATCTTGAGAGTAAACAAGGATCTGGAATTAAGTTAAATAACTTTGCAAATCATCACTTCACCCAAAGGGTACCTATTCCTAACTCTACTTGGCTTAATCCTGAACATATTCAACCGGCAGAGGTAAATGATCTTCTCTTCCTAATTTGGCTACAGATTGACAAGGATGATGACCTTTGATGGCTACATATCTATTTGAGCTGGTAGGAAGAAAAACATAAAAAGACTATTGAGTTACCAAACACATGTTAAGTAGGGTCCATCAGGACTTTAATACAATGACATAAAGGCTTCTATTCTCAGAAAGCAGACTATTAATAAAAGTAAAGTTTTAAACTTTTAAATATGCTTTAAACATTGATTTATTTCATGTATTTAGTTTTTAAATAAAAATGTTTGATAGTCTTGCCAAGCATTTTTGCAACACAGTGGAGAAAAACTCTAAATTCACAGATTAGGCATCACATTTTCAAAATAGCCCAGTAATCGTGAGAGAGCAAGGACTAGAATCATGTGCCATTGATTTCTAGTAACTAAACAGGAAGGAATATATATGCACAGATGTACATAAGAAATATCTAAATCTTATTGCCCAGAGAGATTATGTAGCCATGTCCTAAATAGAAAACTGACATCACTTCTGGGACATCTGGGCCTAGTAGGTAGCATCTAAGACCCTAGCCAAGGACACATCTGATCTGCTAGGGCATATGCTTGTTTAGCCACTTACTGGCTGAGATAAGTCTGACTCACAGTTTCAGAAAGGGTAAGATGCAGTAAGGAAGAAAACAGAAATACGCCCAGCACTGGTCAAAGTGCCAATATCCCCCAAATCCTTTTTACCAAATAGGAAATTGCTGGAGGGGACCTCCATTCTGTAGCCCAGCAGCAAAAATGCTTCCAAGGGAAACCTCACCTACCAAAGGGGTGAGCTGAGATCATTTCTGGCAATGTAGCACTCCTGTTTATTTTTAGATGAGTAAATTAGAGCTCATTGGTTGAATGCTTAAAACACCACACACACACACACACACACACACACACACACACACACACACACACACAAATCACACAATCAGCAGGTCTGAAAAGATAACTCCAAATAGGTAGTCATTAGATATCCTCTGCCTTGATAAGAAGGCTTAGTGGAGAGGGATGTCTAGACCAGCTTTATTATTTTGATTGACAGATATTAATTTGACATAATTATACCAAATTCTAGGAAACTGGGGTTAAGATTATCATATTCTTTTGTATGAGTCTGTAGTGATAGTTGATTGAAAATACAATTTATCTTGTTCTGTGGCTCTATAGAGAGTGATGGTCATGGCACAGCTTCCCAATTGTTAAAAGAGGTGAATTTTTTCTTGTACCTGATATCATTTCATATTTCTTTTATTGATTTAGAATTTCATAATGAATACATATACTGTGTTTTGCTCATATTCACTACTCTTTACCTCTCCTCCAATTTCTCCTATTGCCCTACTGTTACTCCTTCCCAACTCCACGTGCTTTTTCTTAAGAGTCACTGAGTCCCCTTGGTGTGCATTGTTACAGGACAATTTACTGAAGCATAGATAGATTCTCAGGGACTCCATCCCTGAAGAATGCTGACTCTCTCTCATCAAGCAGTCATCAATTGCCAATATCTACTCATCTGATGGTAGAGAAGGTTTGTCTGAGGAAGTAACTTACAGAATGTAGCCTGTAGGGAAGGTTTCAGTCAGCCAGAAAGATGTATAGAAGAATCAAAGGTGAGAGAATAACCAGTAATTTCAATCCCTAAGCTTGAAGTAAAGAGGATGTGGTTGAGATGTTAAGAGGAGCCTAAATTGTAAGAAGTCTTAAAAACCACACTAAGGAACTAGTAAATCTCAAAGGCAAAACAGGACAAAGAATTGTGTGGAAAATGTCAATGATGGCAGCAGAGCAGGGAATAGATGCTCCAGCCTCTAGGTTAACAAGGCCAATGAAAAGGCCTCCAACCCAGCATGTACCGATAGCAGTGGTCCTTTTTGAGGACCGCAGACTTCTCAGACAAGAAGAGAGAAATTACAGGAAGGGAATGATCCAGGGGTGTAGAGAAGAGGAGGGGAAGAGGATGATTAAAAAAACAATTCACGTTTTTTGCTTAGTGTATTTTGGTGGCTGTAATGAGATACCTTAGACTGCATTGTCTACGAATAGTAGAATGAATGCCTCACAGTCTGAAGACCAGGAAAACTGGCATCATGGCCTATCAGACTTGGTATCTGATCAGTGCCTCATCTTCATAGACAGCACCTTTTGTGTCCTCATATGGTAGAAAGGACAGGCAAGCTCTCTCCAAGCTCCTTTTGAAGGGCACTAACTCATTCATGTGGAGCAGCCCTCACAATCTAACCACCTCCTAAATGTCTTACTTTTTTATTCTATTAATATTTCATGAGGTAGTTTCCTTATATTTATCTGGGGAAAGGAGACTTGAACTTTTATACAATAATATTTCCTTTCCTGCATTCTCTAACTTTTCCTGAAATAAGCATTCATTCTGTAAACATAACTGTGTGTAATCATGCTTGTCTGGTCCTTCATGCTGGGTAACATATATGGTAACACAGTAGACCATAGATAACACTCTAATTGTCATATATTTTTCATTGATTCACTCTCATTCATAACTACCACACACATTTCATTGTTTCAGATTCTCATAAATTGACAGTTAAAAGAAGCAACAAAGCTATTGATTCAACAAGCATAGACTGAATCCCTTCTGTGTAGCAGACTTGTATTAAGTGCTAGGGCCCTAATGGTAAATAAATAGCTTTAGAAGCAAATGGGGATATATCTGGTGAGAGATGTAGCTGTGCAAAGGGGAGAAAAGAGCATAATACACTTGAGAAAGTGACAGAATGGAGGTAGGCAGAAGGCTACATGAGCAGAAACATAGAGTAGTTAATGCCTTCCTGGGGAATCAGGGAAGGGCTATCTGGTGCAGGGAGCAATTGGCCTGTTGTGTTTTGCATGGTTAAAAGAAACACAGGATAACAAAGGAGCTTTTATGCATAAAAGAGACTTACCCTTCTTTCTCTAGAAAACTGGAAGTTCCAAGGGAAAGAAAGTCTGAGAAAGCCCCTGAAGATGCCATCCCATCTACGCCTGAGAGCAGCTTATGGATCTTGCTCCTGTCCAAATATGACAGCTGTAGGGGTAAAAAGAAAGAGCCCGTATGGGTTTGGAAGGTGCTTTTCCACTGAGTCAATGCTCCAAACAACAAAGTAGAACCCTGGGCAACAGTAGAGTGGGGTTCCCCTAGCTTCAGCCAAAATGAAGGCTTGCTAAGAATTATGCTTTATGTGAGAGAAGTGAAGATTGTAAGTCTGATGCTGATGTGATGTACTTCACTTCTGTTCAGCTCAGCAGTACTATTAGCATATAGACTCAAGAGGGCATGGGGCAGTGGTGTAGCTGGTAGAATACTCAAGAGCAGAAGTTCAGAATTAAAGAAGCTATGAGTTAAACCTTTGCCTGAGACTTTAAAATCCTCTAGTTTATTGTCTGCTCAACCATTGTCTCATCTTGAGAAAAAAATCTTTTCTGGGCTGCTCCTTATCCTATAAAAACTGGCAAGTGAATGGCATCTCCACTATGGACTTCTTAGAGCTAGAATTCTACTTGTGTTTAGATACAGGGCAGCTTCATGGAGCCATGTACATTTGGACCATTTATTGGGAGACCCAACAATCCTGGCCATACCATGACAGGACCTGTCTGTTTAGAAGACATATTACCTCACAACTTCATGCATACTAGCATTCCTGGAATACACTGAGTTATTTATCTATAATTTATCATACCTTCTCTAACATCACCAACCTTTTCTTGGTGCTGATTGCTGATTGTCCTTTCTGTATGCAAAGACTTGGAAAAAATTTACATTTATTTGGGCTGATGGGACATGGGCAGATGTAACTATACACCTCCTGTTTACTAAAGCCTTATAAGATATAACAAATCTGTACTTGCATTTCGGAGCTTCCTCTCTCTGCTCAAAAGAACATCAGCTGTATGAAGCCACAGTTTCTTCAGCTTAGGTCCTAGAGCTGATCTGAGTCAATCCCTAAGCCTAGAGGTCAGAGTAGCCCCATTAAGTGCAGCTGAGCTCCATCACATGACAATATACAGATAAATGGCATGTGATACACAGCAAACTTCTAAGCTTGAATTTTATGTTCATAATAAGTCAAAGAGACTTGAACACTACTTGTCTTATAGAAGCATTATCTAAGCTAAGAGTTATTTAATGAAGTGTCATCTGGAGTTACACCTTGTACATTGTCCCACAAATCTATAGAGGAGGTCATCGTATTTGGTTTCTCTTACTGCTATAACAAATTACTACAAACTGAGAAGCTTAAATGACACAGATTTGTTGTATGTCTGGGGAGAAATAATTTTGAAATCAGTATCCATGTTTTAAAGTTCAGGTGTTGACAGGGTGGTACTCTTCCACAAGGCTCTTGGGACAATCAGCTTTCATGTTTTCCCCAGTTCTCTGAGGCTGCTAGCATTCTTTGGCTCTTGGAATCATTCCTCTGTATTCAAAAACAGTCATATAGTTTTCTCGAAATTCTCCCTCTGATTCTCCTTTCTTGGCTCTGTCTTCCAATTCTAAGGATACTTATTAAAATATTAGATTCTTGCAGATAGTCTAAAGAAGTCTTCAAGATCAACTAACTAATTAGTAACCTTAACTCAGTCTGTCCCTCATTTCCTTTTAGACATGTAAATCAGCTTCTTTTCTTGTTTCTATACCTAAGAAGAAGCAACTTAATGGTGAAAGGGTTATTCTAGCTCACAATTTGAAGATAAACCAACCATCATGGCAGAGAAGGCATGGCAGCAGGAATGTGAAGCAGCTGCTCACACTTCATCTATAGTCAAGAAACAGAGAAAGATGAATGTAGCACTCCATTGCTTTCTCCTTTTCATGCAGTGCAGAACTCCAGTGGTTCTTCCAACATTTAGAGTAGGTCCTTCCACCTCAATTAACTTTAGAAGACCTCTCCTAAACATGCCCAGAGGTTTGCCTTCTGAAGCTGACAAACAGTATTAACTATTACACTCTATAGGATAACACATTCTCAGATGCCAAGCATGTGGCAAAGGAGGCAGTGTGATTCTGCCAATCACAGGGACATCCACCCTGCAATATAGGAGGCAAGGACTGAATAAGCATTTGACACTCTGTGTTATAATGGATGCAGATTCTAAACTTTAAACCAAGTCAAATAATAGGACTAACAAATGCTTGCAGCAGCCCATATTGTATACTCTTGACCCATCTCTGACTCTCCATAGCTGAGAATGAATAGGTAAAAGATGGATTCAAAATGCACTTGTGACTGTGTATTGTATTTCTCTAATATCTCCTTACTACTATCCCTGAAATCTCAGAAGCCTAGGGTACAGACTTTGTATGAATAGAAGCTGCTGTATCCATGCCCCAGGCTTCAATGTAAAGATGGATAGAAGAATAACATCCAGTTTTCCCAGCATGCCCTTGTGCACAAAGATCTTCAGCTCAATGGCTTATAATTAATTAGCATTGCCTTACTTTAAAACCTCTCCTCTCCACTTTACACCTATTTTCTACTATTATTATCAAGAAAATTGCCTGGTCCTTGCATTCAACTCAGCCTTTGGAGTAAGTTGAAGTTCTCCCTGTAGAGAAAAGATCTCTTTTGCCTGGTTAGACATATTTCCAGGTGTCCTTTTGTCTATTATTGTCCTTGGACTACTCCAATGGTAGAATTCTAGTGTAGGTTTAGGCACATATAGCTGATAACTTTTAACTCCCATTTCTTCCCTTACTCTAAAGTCAGCCCTATGAAACTGTGAAGAAAAATGACATGGTTGTCCTTGTCAGTGTGGGTGGCCATTATGCCTGATTTCCATTAGGCATGGTCTGGTTGTTTGAGGATGAGAACATACATATGAAAATCACGCCACAGAAAAATCCAAGAAACCACAGCATACAGAGAGTCTTGTCACAAGCCCGGCCTATACTTTTATAATGGTACCCTAAAAGGTCCCATGAAGACCTTGGCTTCCCTCAACATCACTCTACCTTCATAGAATCCCAAGTTCACTGGAACATTTTATAATAATTTCAAAATGAGTTTCCCTTTCTATATCATCAGCAAATGTGAGCTAGATTGGCTGGTCTTGGGAGTTGTTAGGTTAATGCTGGTCTCTTTTCTTCTCAAAGAATTAGAAGTGTTTTGGAACATACATTTATTTCATCATTCCTCTCTGTTAATTTTTGCTACATTTCATTTGCTGTGTGTGTATGTACATGCATGCATATGTGTGGCTGTGGGCACGCCATGCTGCATGTATGGAAATAAGAGGACATCACTAGGGAGTCATTTCTCTCCTTCAACTATATCTGTGCTACAGACTGACTCAGCAATGCAGGCTTGGTCTCAAGCACCTACACATGATGTGCTAGCTCCCAGGCTCCATACCTATCTTCCTTTCCCCCTTTATTTTATTCCCAAAATTTTTCCCTCTCTTTCTTCCTTGGACTGTTGGACTTATCCATGTGTCCAGGACAGGAGATGTTCCTCTACCACAGCATCTTTTGCTTCCCTGACTACCTATTTACATTGCAGAAAGCAATGTTACTGTCTTTGGATTGTGTGCCAACAGCCAGGCAGATGTAACTGATGTAGAAATTTCCATCAACCAAGTCAGACACACAGACTTCTGCTCATTGTAGAGCTCTTGCTTGCTGACCACAGACTGCATGCAAGAGAGGATCTTCATTAAAGAACAAAGGAAAGAGGGGGAGCAGCCATTGAAAACATGAGGTGCAAATTTCCATGCCAGTGGTTGTCAAAACATTCTCACTGAACCTTGACAACCACCCTGTGAGGGCTAATGCCAGCATTATTATCTCTGTTTTACAGCTAAGGAAGGCTGAGGTGAAGGGACTTGCCCATAATCAACCTGAAAAGAGCTGTTAGCTTTTCATTTGCTCTCGTCCACATTTCTCACTTAGTTGAACATTAAGATCAGTAAATGGAGAAACAGAAATAAAGGTTGTTTTCCAAGAGGGTTTTTTAGAAAAAGAATTTCTTAAAAATGTGAACCAGAAAGATGATTTTCTATGAGTGTGTGTTTGCCCTGCAAGTCTGCCTGACAACCCAAGTTCAAATTCAGGAACCCACGTAACATTTTTTAATAAAAAAAGGCAAATCTGTGTGTGCTAATACACATATAAAATCTTCACAACCCTACCCTGAGATGGGAAGCTGTGGCAGCAGAATCCACAGAAGATCAGAACCAGATAGCCTCAGGAACACAGAAAAAAGAGAGACTCTGCCTAACAAGGTGGAAAGAGAGAATCAACCGCAGAAAGTTGTCTTCTGACCTCTGCATACATCTCATGTCAATCACACAAAAAGAGACAAACATACATACATACATACACACACACACACACAGAGAGAGAGAGAGAGAGAGAGAGAGAGAGAGAGAGAGACAGAGACAGAGAGACAGAGAGACAGAGAGAGAAAGAGATTCTTTTTCTAGACCTCAATGTTCTTTACTTTTCCCATCTGAGGTCTTAAATCATGTGGGAGGTATGGAATTTTTAATTGCATCATTGAGAGGGTCTAAAAGGAGCATTTCTCATTCTAAAAAAAATCATCCCAATTACTCTTTCCTATTTCCTGGATGAAAGATCTACCTAATTTGGAACCAAAAATAACAGGAATGAGAAAGAAATTTTAATTTATACTAGGGAAATATGGTCATCCAGTCTTCTGAATCACTTTCAGAAAGTAAGACATTTTGTCCTACAAAGCCATGTTTCAACTGCAAAATATGGGAACATTGACATCTCTGTGAACTGTGGTAAATATTGAATTATTTTGGCTGCCTTGCCTCTCAACTCCTACCAGGAGCCTCAATAACAGGCCAAGTCATATTTTATTCTAAGGCAGATAGCCACTGTGGACTTCAGGGTCCCCACTCAGCCGAATAGAGAAGAGTGGAATGGCCGGCTTCTAGCCACTCTATTACATACTGTGCATTCCATTTGGCAATGTATAGAGTCCAAGTCCTCTCTTTATCACTTCCTGACATCAGAAATGAAATAAAGGTTACAGACACAACCATGGAATGGAAGTGAAGTATCAAGAGAAGAATTAAGGGGGGGGGCGTATGGAAAAGTAGGGAAAGAAGAGGAAAGGAAGGGAGGAAAGAAACAAAGATGGCTTCAACGGCCTAAGGTTCTGCTCAATATTTCTTCAGAGGATAGTCACTTGTCAAGACATCCATTGTTCACAGAACTAAGCTGTCATGAAAGCTACATTTTTCTCCTCCAGGATGCCAACTAATCCTCCTTTAAGTTCTGGTACCAGGATTTACTGCACTCCCCACAGCCTTGAGTTCCGAAGAGCACTCATGGGGGTTACTGAACTATACTGGATGCATCAAATTAAATCTATTAAACAGCTTCTTCTCTAAATATTCATGGAGCACTAATGCATATGTGTTTGCTGGTATGGATGGTTTCAGGCCACTTTGAGACTGCCCTTTGGGGCTCTCCCTACACTCCAAGGTGAACCAGTCTCTCAACTTAGTGCATTCCACAACATTAAATAATTGGCTAAATAGCAGCAGCCCTTTTCAGAGAGGAGTACTGCACTCTCCTCTTACCTTTCCCATTCCCTTGGTGTCTTGGAATTTGCCTTCAAATCAAGTGCTAAGTTACTGGAAATGCAATGGGGAAAAAGTAAGAGATATGTGATGGGGAATGTACTTCTTTGTATGTTTATCTTATTGATTATTGAATAAAATACTGTTTGGCCAATGAGACAGCAAGTTAGATAGGACTAGGAGTCAAAGAGGATCCTGGGAAATGTAGTAGAGAAATGGTGATCCAGGCAGGAAGTGACATAGCAAGGAAACTCATATTTATGCAAAGGAAACAGGAAGTGTTCCCTTTTCCCCTTGCTCCTCCAGTGGCACCATGTGAGCCACCAGCAAGAGAGGGTGCCAGCAAAAGGCATCCTCTATCAAATAAGTCTTATAAAATATATAGGTTTATGATAATTGAGACTGAGCTAACAGATGAGAATCCTAGTCATTGGCCAAGCAGTATTGAACCTAATACAAGTCTCTCTGTGCATTAATTAGGGCCCTAACTCAGGCTGGGTGGCATAGACCGCCCCCGTAGCAGTAAGGCCCGGGTGGCTTTGGCAGAAAGATTTATCATAACAGATGTGAGTTATACAGTATCCACTGAAGAAAGCATAAGTGTCCAATATGGGGTTGGTTATGAACATTTGCTGCTCTTTCAGGGGAACTTGGTTTGCTGGTTAACTCACACCAATCCCTAACTTCAGTTCCAGGGCATGGGATACCTTCTGCTAATCTCCACAGGTATCAGGTATGTATGTGTTAAGTGCACGCATAATTGCAGCTAAAACACTCGTATACATACAATAAAATAAACAAAAACAAATAAATAAAAATGTAAAGGTACCTAATATACAGTAATTGCTAGCCCCTCCATTTCTGTTACTGTTCCCTTCCCTGCCCTGGAGTAGCACACCCGGTATACCCTGTCTTCTTTCCCATGTATCTAGCTGCAAATAGCTTCATTTATTTTATGTTCTTACAGTAACTAAGCTCTATCAAAAATAATTCCAGATATCTCAGAAATGGAAAACTTTGAATCCTTACAATGCACTGGGTTCCTTTCCAAGTGCTTTGTCAGCATCCTTGACTTAGTCTTTGTAATGATCCTGTGTAACAGGACTATCACTAACCTAGACTGCATGAGGAGAAACAGAGGTACATAGTGGTGCAACAAGTTACTCAGGAATAGAGACAGAGACTGAATCTAGGATTAGAAATAGGCACATTTTCTAATGCAGTCACAAGTAATGATACCACACACTGCTTGTGTGCAAGGGCACAATTGTTTATGTACTTTTGTCTTATGTTAGGGTTCATCCTCCCACACAATAGGGATTTTTGGAGGAGCCACACTTGAGTGTTAGAACAGTATCCTTTGAATATATAAGTTGAGTCATCCTGGTACTAGGATTCAAACTCAGATCTCTGTATTTATGAAGTTCAGCTCGTCTCTGTCAAGCTCTTATTCCCAACCATGCAACTGCTTACTTTCTTTTCTCTGAGCTTTCCTTGCCTGTGACAGTAATGCCATCATATTCCTGTGCTCCCCTACAGACCTAGGATGTGCCAGTTTTTATGAAGGCTTTAATGTGTACACTTGAACTGAGTAACTTTGGGAGCTTAGCACTATAAGGTTGTTTCATCAGAGGAAACAGAACTTCAAACAATATGTTTTACCTGCTCTGTTCCATTTTTATGAAAATGAAGGAACATATCAGGGTAGACTGATTCCCATTTTCCTGAGAAACTGACATACTGATATCCAAAGTGGCTGTACAAGTTTGTACTTCCACCAGCAATGAAGGAGTGTTCCTTTTTCTCCACATCCTCTCCAGCATAGACTGTCAGTGGTGTTTTTTATTTTGCCCATTCTGGCAGGTGTAAGATGGTATCTTAGAGTTGTTTTGAGTTGCATTTTCCCTGATGGCTAAGGATGTTGAACACTTTCTTAAGTGTCTTTCAGCCATTTTAAATTCCTCTGTTGAGAACTCCTGAGTTAATTGGGAGCATGGGGGTACTGGAAAGGGAGCTGGGAGAAACAGAGAGGGAGAAGAGAAGGGGAGAGGAGGAAATGGGTGAGCAGAAAGGTTGATTAGGGGGGGGAATAGAAGAGAGCAGGATGAGGGATACCATAAAAGAGGGAGCCATTATAGGATTGAGGAGAGATCTGGCACTAGGGAGATTTCCAGAGATCTACAAGGATGACACCAACAGGCAATCTAAGCAATAGTGGAGAGGCTACTCTAAATGCCCTTCCCCTATAATGAGACTGATGACTACTTTATATGCCATCCTAGAACCTTCATCCAGTGGCTGATGGAAGCAGAGGCAGACACCTACAGCTATACACTGAACTGAACTCTGGAACCCAGTTGCAGAGGTCAAGACCGGGCTGGTGAAACCCACAGAATCAGCTGACCTGAGCAAAGGGTAGCACATGGACCCCAGACCGATGTCTGGGAGGCCAGCATGGAATTGATCCAGACCCCTGAACAAGGATGTCAGTGAGGAGGCCTTGGCACTCTATGGGGCCTTTAGTAGTAGCTCAGTATTTATCCCTGGCTTAAGAAAGGACTTTGGGAGCCTATCCCATGTGAAGGAATGCTCTCTCAGCCTGGAAACATGGGGGAGGGCCTAGTCCCTGCCCAGGATGATATGACAGACATTGGGGATCCCCCATGGAAGGCCTTACCTTTCCATGGGGTGGGGTTTGTTGTGGGGTGGGGGAGAAGAGTAGGGAGAGGGAGCAGGAATTGACATGTGAAGTAGGCTTGTTTGTAATTTGAACTAATAAAAACTAATTTCTTGGAAAAAAAAAACTAGAGTATGATATTGCACTTCAAGTATACAAGACTACATCACACCACAGAAATCCCCTGTGCACAAGTTGGACTCACATGATCATATTAAAAAATTTAGGCTCTATGTCAAAGATTTAAGATCACTGTAATAGACTTTAAAACAGTAAATATAATAGAATCAGAAAGTGTCATGTTTACTTTATAAGGTTCTTCCTTTGAGTAAATGACCTAACTTCATTATACTTTGGTTGCCTTCCATGAGAAATGATGATGGTATTAAACTGATAATATTCCATGATGACTAAACAAAGCATCTGCAAAGTGTTGAACATGCTGAATTTAACAAGCTCTCAATAGAAAACAATGGGCTGGGATTATATTGCTCAGTGGTAGATTATCCATCCCTAGTATACACAAAAACCTGCACTTGATATCCAACACACACACACACACACACACACACACACACACACACACACCACAATAGCAATGCTCATGATCATGCATAGTCAAACATTCTTTCTTCTACTTTCCATCAAAATACTTCACTAGTTGAATGTTCCCAGGTCTATGTGATATATTACTGTACCTACAGAATATTTTGTTGGTGATCAGTAAGAAATTGTCTCAGTAATACCTTGTAGTTCTTTGTACATGCTGAGCATTGAGTTAAGTATGTCCAGTGGGCTAATGTAATTAATCTATCACAAGACAGATATATATATATATATATATATATATATATATATATATTGGCACTCCATAGTTTCTAGGTAAAGAAACTAAATGTTAGAGAGGCTAAGTAGTTTATTCATGGTTATGCTGTTAGTAACACAAGTAATATTTTAACTGATTCAGCCTAACCACATGGCCTATCCCTTAGCCAATCTAGTATGCTGAACCTTCTTCTATGTCAATCCTGGATCAAGTCTCTTGTTTTTAAGATGGGTGACAAAAAGTAACAAACACTTAGAAGATCAGTATTGCCCAGCTGCAAACAACATTGGGGTCTTGGCTTGCCAACATGGAAATCTGTTAGTAAGCTTTTATAAGTAGTGTTGTTGAGTTCCTTCACAGGCTGTCTTCAGTGTCTTCCTTACAGATGATCCTTGCTGAGTTTCGGGTTCTGGGAAGCATCTGGATGGTTCATGTAACTGCCTCTGTTTTGCCCTGGCACAGATGCTCAGTGTTCTTAATCGGATCCAGATAAAATCCCGTGACTATCAACTAGACTTGATGCAAGGGCTCTTGTCTTCTGCTCTCATTGTTGTTACTTCATTCCATCAGTGGTACTGTGACCTGCTAAGCTTTCTTTATAATCACATAAAACTGCTTTATGAATAAAGGATTCCTCCAATATACATTAGAAATTTAACTTGATAGTAGTTCCTGATGCCTTGCAGGATTGTTGTGCCTACAGCTTCCAACAGCTGTCCCTTCTGTGTGGGTGAAGAACTGGAAAGGTTAACTTCAAGGTTGTCAGAACCTATATTGTAAAGAACCCTCCAGCATGTATCGCCTCATATGTTTTTCCCATTTCCAGGAAAGCAGCACTCCGATTTTAAATAGTTCCATGTTCAGAAGTCAGTCCAGTTGGAATAAAGAAACACATTCCAAAGTGGGCTTGTAACTTCTCAGACATCTTCATACTTACTCAACATGAAATGTGGCTCAGCAAGGCACTCAAAGGGCTAAAGGGAAATCACAATGTAAAAGACAATCACACACACAGCTCCATATATATAATTAATTGCTTAATATAATAAATGTTATGTTTCTGAGATCTGGGCCATATTTAGGCAATGATGTGGGCAGTTAGTCTATCAATAATTCACTGTCTAGAGATATGTTAAAGATTTTCCTAAATGAAAGATGCCAAGAGAAGGAAAAGCAGCTGTATTCTGTGATTCAGGAGATGACCTATGTTGACCATAATCCTTGCTGACTTTTCATATACTCTACTATAACTCACAGCGTATTAGTCAGTTTAGGCTTCTATGACCAGATACCATTGAATAGATAGTTTAAACAACAGATATTTATTTCTAACTGTTCTGAAGCCATCAAATTCAAGGTCAAGATGCTTGTAGACTCAGTTTCTTGTGAAAGGTTAGTTATTTTTTGGTTTGCACACAATGCTTGCTGTATCCCCACATAGTACAGAGAAAGATACCTTTGTCTCTGTTAATGGAGCCATAATTCAGCCATAGAAGCCTCACCCTTAGACCTTACCAATGCCCAGCAGACTCTCAGATCCCCACCTCCAAAGACATTACATTAATATTGAGTTTCCATACGAAAATGTTGACAGACAAGAGTCAGTCCTTAGCATTCATCAAATTCTGCTTCATTTCTGGGCTCTATTTTGACATCTATAGTCAGTAGATAGAATGAATATGAGAAGCTTCCTGTTTTGTGTATGCCTGCTAGAGAATGTGTATCCTCCTCTCATAGCACTTCTTAGTGGGATACAGTGTCCATGATGCTTAAGAATGAGGAAGAAAAGAATGCTATTCAGTTCTATTCTTGAGGAGGATAGCTTCATCTGCTTACTGGCCCAAAGGTTGGCCAGTGTTCTCAGAATCTGGTTCTAACTTATCTCAAATCTGAACCTTTGTAAATTATCAAGCCGATTATCCAGTCCATCCTGCCTGAAATTCAGAAAGATGGTTGAGATTTAGGAGCTGTTGAGCTGTCAGGGCTGCAGAATAGCCAGAGTTAATTCCTATTGCCATGTTCTGGATTCTAAGCAAGTTCTAGCAATAAAATAGAAAGTGCTGGCAGTATTGTAGAGCAAAGGCAAGAGTAATCCAATCTGGATACGAGGAATGCATTCCAGCCCATTTCCAAATCAGCAACAGACAGGCAGGGTTCAAACGTGATATATTTTTAACATCTTATGAAAAGCTGTTGCATTTGGTGTTTCTGTTGTTCTTTAAAGGGGAGATGCACTAAAAAGCAATGGCAAAAATAGTTTGGGGGAGCTTTATAACATTGTTCCACCAAACTGTTAGATTCTTTTCCATTTTGTAGTTGCTATTCAAGGTTAGTATTTTGACCTCTCAAATATTACACTGCTTCAGCAGCTCCAAAAGGTAATCCAAAATTCCAAGATCATAGTAACAATGTTCAATAGCTGTCTTAGTTTGCCTCCTGTTACTGTGATGAAACACCAAACAAAATCAGCTTGGGTAGGAAAGGGTTTATTTGGCTTACAAATTCGACATCACAGCACCTTATCAAGGGAAGTAATAGCAGGAACTCAAGCAGGAACCCAGAAGTTAGAACTGAAACAGAGGCTACCAACAACCCTCCCTGAGGCTTGCTAAGTTTGCTTTCCTATACAGTTGAAGAACACCTCCTCAGGGGTAACACCTCCCATAAAGGGATGGTTTCTCCCATATCTATTAATCAAAAATACACCCTACAAACTTATCTACAGGCCAATCTGATAGAAACAATTCCTCAACTCAAATTCCCTTTCACAGTTAACCCTGGATTGCTAGTCCTATAGTTAAGCATCTATTGCTTACTTGGAATAGTTAACAGACTCTTCATACAGTGAGCTATTAGAGATGCTGGGAAGACTTATTTGTAGCTTATTTTACCCAAAGAAACTGAGACACTAAGTAAATAATTTGCCCAAATACCTGTAATTGCTATGTGAATGATTTGAACTTGGTGTTGCCTGATTCTGAAACACAGTGATTGTGGGACACTCTGCTAGGCACTTTCAGGATATAACTCATTGGCTGTGGCTATGAACCTTTTAACTTGTGTGCTATCTTCTATGAAACTCATCCCTTTGTTTCCTTTTATAAACTTAAAACATGACAAATAAATAATAGTTTATAGTTATACAATAATGTGTATTCTTTGTTAAAACTGTGGGAAATCACAATGCCACAAAAATAAATTAAAGTTAGCTCTAGTTCTACAAAATTTACAACAGCGTGTCTAACATTTTCTGTACTATAAAATGGTCATAAAATGGTTAGATGCTCAAATGTTGGGGTTAGATAGGCTTGGGTTCAAATCCTACCTAAGGCAGTTAGGATCTCAGTAAATCTGCACAGAAATTATTAATTTTATTTGTTTACATTTTAACTATATTTAATATATGACATATTTCACTTTAAAAAATGATAGTCAATACTTCCATGTTATTTTCTCTGCTAAGTTCTTTCTCCCTCCCTCTACCTCCACTCTTTTGTGAGTTTCTCTCTGTGTGTACATGTATTATACATGTGTGAGAATGGGTATTCATATAGCAGGTTTCTGGCTAATGAGCTTCTGAAGATTCTACTGCCTCTGCCTCCAATCTCTCTGAAAAAAAATGCTGAGTTCATTGTCATGTGCTATGTGGGTTCTGGGGCTTCAATCTCAACTGCTCACACAACAGGCATATTAGACATTTAGGCACTGAACCATTTCATATATGTGAACACATTTAATCTTCACAGAGAGAGAGACAGAGACAGAGACAGAGACAGAGACAGAGAGAAAATAAGCTGAGCACAAATGTCTTCTCCACATCACAAACATGAAAACTGAAACAAAGAGATGGTTTTCAAACTGACGTAGCAAGAAAGTTGTGGAGCTAGAATTAAAACCTGGAACTTCTAACTCTAAAGCATGTGTTCTCAACCATTAGTGAATTACTTCTGGTTTTATTTAATATTACTGTGGTTTCCTTCATAATTTCTATTCCCTCAAATTGGAAACACACTGAACATATTGTTTGTTATCTTCTTTCTTCATTTAACAATATGCCTTGAACATCTTTCCAGTCATTAAATACTTTTAGGGAGCACAACATTTTTTTATGTCTCTATGGTATTCAGTTGAACATCTGAAATGTAATTAGCTTAACCCAATATCTATTGTTAAACACTTCAGATGTTTCTAATATTTCACTATAATAAACAATGCTGAGATGAACAGCCTTGTATATGCATTCTCTGGGTATTTCATTTGGATAACTTCTTAGGAATAAAATTGTTCAGTCAAAGGATTATGACATGTTTTATGTGAATATTGGTGTTTTGGTTTGATTTTTGAGAAATTGTGGATCTTTCTGTAACCTCAACACATCATGAACACTAGTGTAACAAGGGAACTATTAAAAGTCACAAAACTAGACTTGGGACACATACACATTACACATAATCCAATATGTATTGTATAGAAAACCAATGGTTCATCAGACCAGACTTCCTGCTAATTCACATTGGAAAATGCAATAATTAGTTAACCTTCTATGTTGGAACAACTGGAGTCCGAAGTATGGAGCAATGTGGATGAAAGTCTGGTGATGGGACTAGAGCTTTATTGAGCAATTACTGTATTCCAGATACTGATTTAGCTTCTGTAATGGCCTTGTATTTGACATTGGAAAATATAATTCACAAGCAAGAAACTTAGAGGTTCTTTGACTATCCCAACATCAGAGAGCTATAATATCAGAGGAAGGCTTAAGTCAACCTGTCACCCAGCTTGTTCCTACCACATACCTCCACATCTCTTCAAATATTTCATTTGCTAGGGGTGAATGCAACTCTTGTTTCTTGTCCGTGCTCCCGATGCTCCTGTATCTACACTTTGGATTGATTTTCTAGACTTCTATCTGTTCATCTTCTCCTGGAATCTGATTCAACCTAAAAAGTTAATGGTTCTTATCTGTCCATATTGCCACTTACTATAAATCTCAAGAGGCAGGTGTATATAAGGTGAAAAACACACCCCCATTTTCCTAGGATGTTCTAAGACTGAAGCTTTCTCTTCCTAGAATCAACAGTACTAGCCAAATTGGGATGCTCACCTAAAAGCATAGCTAAATAATAAAACCCTGGTCTGTCACTAACAGTGTTTCCTTATGAATTTTTTTCACATTTCCTCATTCACTCCTTCATTCATTCTGGGTTGCTGAGAAACCAACCCATACTCAAGTGAGCAGCAGCTGAGATTTCATATAGAAGTATAACCTTAATTCTTCTCTCCCTTGATTAATATTATCCCAGAAAAATGGCAGGAAACTGAAGTTCCACTGTAGAATGAATGTTATAACATGAATATGAGCCAGGGAATGGGTGAGTACTTGCAAGCATTACCAGTTTGGAAGACAAAGGAGGAGAATAAAATGTCAATGTTGTGCACCTCAGGTTCTATAGTACCTGTCCAATATGAAAGATAATGTGTCAGTCAAGAGGGCAAAGTGATCCAGTACACGTGAAAGACAAAGGTGGGGTGCTTTTGAGAAACTATAAGGAATTGAGCATCATTGGGACATAGGATAATTAACCACTGTTGTGTCATGATTCCTTTGTCAACTTCAGGATGGGAAAAGAATGAAAGTATTTGATGGTCAAGCTTTTATACCTTATAACAAAGGCTAAAATCAGAAGAGAGTGTATAATTGAGGATTGTATTAGCTATAATGCCAAACCAAACAAATAAACAAACCCAAACCAAAGTTTGATGTTTTAGAATTTTGTCTACCAGATGACAATTATTTCTTGATTTATTCTCTCATTTGCTCATTAAGTATACATTTATAAAAACAGCTACTCTGTGTCAATAACTATTCTGTAGAATGAATGAATAAGAAAGAGAATAAAGACAAAAGCCCAGCTTTCCTAGAATGAATACCCAAAAATGAGTTTGATTAAAAAAAAATGACAAAATACGTAAGTAGAAGAGTTAACTGGGGTAGGAATACATATGACACAAAGCATAAAAAGAATCAGTGCCATCATCACTATGTGGATGGCAAAGTATAGAAATGTCATTAGACTAGGAACTAAACAATGAGAGAAGTTAGCTGTACTAAGATGGAGGTCAATGTTGTCAGGCATGCAGAATAACAGAGGCAAAAACAGTACCAACATAGTCAAAGAATAGAAACTAAAACCCCTAAAATGATGCTGTAAAATAGGAAATGAAAACGGGAGGATGGGGATGAAATGGGACAGGTCAGTAAAGACCAAGTAGAATAAGAGCTTGAGAAAATAAAACCTTTTGAGAGTGTACTATGGAAGAAAGGGTCTCATCCCTTGGGGCCATTTGACCACCATTCCATTTCTCATTTTATAACTTTCCAGCCTTGCAACAATGGAAAGGTTCTGACAATGTGTTGGGCCAGACTACTGCTTCCAGATACAATGGAAGAGAAAACAAAAGGAGTTCTTATCTGTATGAGGCTCTGTCTAACTCAAAGTTATGGTGATGATGTTTCTATTGGTGAAAGATATTATGAAGATGAACCATGAGAACAATGATGAGTCTAAAATAAAATCCAGGACCCAGAACACAGAAAATGACTAACAATTTCTATTTCACCACAAAACCATAATTCAGAGTCAACTCAAAGGTTTCCTTCTTTTAGTCATGCTCTCTACGTTCAGCTCAAGATAAATTTCCAGTGATTTATCCCCTTTTTGGTGAAATGACCTACCATATTTTGGTATTGGCAATTCTCCCTTCATATTCTAGGGGCTAAGTTGTTACTATAATAAGTAATAGTAAACTAAAATAGTTTCCTCACCAATTTTTAGTAAATTCATTACAAACTTAGAAATTCAATGAGGAAGACCAATGTTTAATATAATTTGATATCTTATGTACTAGAGGCCAGGAGTATAGAAATACTTACATATTGAGGTCAGAAGTTGAGGCTGGTGCCCAGGACTGATGGCAGATATCTTTGTATAAAGTGACTTTACTTACTTGTTCTAACACAAATGAATGACCAGGAAAGTTTACTTATGACAAGCATAGTGTGTTAATTAAAGCATATCAATTTGGAATGAAAATGTCTCTCATAGTCTCTCTTGTGATAGTTCTCAAATATCCAAGGACCTTTGGCAAAGTGGATGATGACTGATAAATTTCTGAAGTTCTTCTAAATAGGATATGGTTCCCTTTACTGTAGAGTTTCTAAGATTTGGAAATCTAAAATAATCAAGAACTCGTTCTTAAATCTTCCTTTGTGGCAATTATTACCTGCCAGGAAGCAATTCACAATGACCATGTGACTTCAGTCTGCCCTGAAGTCATTTCATTTCCAGTTAACATGACTTTTGGTTTTTTTTTTTTTTCTGTATTCCATCTAAAGCCCAACAACCTCTCCAGTGAGTCCCAGAAGTCCTAGGAGGCTGCTTCTGCCTCATTGTCACACTTTATTCCCTCTGAACAAATAAGTGGTCTTCCTTAGAAATCTTTTATCCTGTACAGTTGCCTCACTTTTGGTAATCTTTGAATATTCCACAGAAAAACATGAAAGGCATACCCAGTCTATAGTCCACAGTTTATGTGATGTGTATTCTTCAATAGGACAGTTCCTGCTCTGGCCTTCATGTTTACCTTGCTGTGTCAGATCCAGTAGGGTTAAGTCTGCTTTGCCATATGTCTTTAATAGTCTATAATTCTAGAGCTGAGCACAAAAACTAATAGGACAAATCAAGAAATGTGATAAAAATTCTTCTTGGGCAAAGAGATAAAGCATCTTCCTTCTGTTTACTCACACCTATCTTTCCAGAGTGATAGGAGTGATGTCAGCAGAGCTGCCTCAATATCAAATGCACACTATTTATCTTCTTTTATTTTCTAGAAGAGAGAAAAATCATTGACTGAAAATCAGACCAGAATCAGTCTTCAGCTCCCACAACCCTACATCAATACAGAGATGCATGAACACAGAACTCAAATGAGATTCGATCATGAAGTCATGGAATCAGCATGCCAAAGAGGTCTCAGATTCCCACCCATGCAGCAACACAGAGTTCCACCTGAGTCCTGTCTCTGATCCTCATGTCTGTGCTTCTGTACAGATGTGCCTGCCTACAAGACCACAGGAAAGATCTGCCAACACACATTAACACTGGCTGGCTTCCTTCTCCACAGGGTGAGCTCTGTGTGTGATATAGGGAAACCAAAACAAGGAAATACTTGGATCTATAAAATCAAATTAAATCATCAGTTCTGGCTGGAGATTCAAATGTCCTAGCGGCTCTAGCTCTAATTTCTCTAGAGAAGCTGAGAGACTAAGCCCACTCCTGTCATGCACTATCTTCACAGTTGTAGCATGTTTTTGCCTCAGGTTTTCAATCTGGTTGAAAGTTCACTGCTTAGAGAAGATAGAGTTTCTGGGCTTGAAGAAAAGAGAGCATTGTATGCTCTGGGTTGACTCCTATTTGCTATTCTATGCTGCAAAGCATGCTGGGAAATCTGGACTACAGTAGGTTCCAAGGATCAGGAAAAAGGAAGGCTTTGATGTTCCTAAGACTAAGCTACTGCAAAATATTTTGAGAGCTGTATATATCTGTTAATACCCATACCTATGCCATCACTCTATAGGTAGATATTATTTTTCATGCTTATTTTAAAACTAAGGGATTGAGATGCAGAGAAATAAAGTAGCTAGCAAAAACTACACAGCAAAGTTGAAGCCATGATTCAAATAATGGATATTATGACTTGGTCCCTTTACCTTTGGGATGAGTCTGCCACCCCCTTCCTATGCTAGAATATTATCTGTATCCTAAGAATAAATGAAATGAATTGTTCAACCTAACCCCAAAAGAGACACATATTTTATAGTCACCAGGACTTGTGGCTGGGTTATATAAACAGGCAGTTTTAATAAGGTCTCATAATGTTGATGACTGTGCTGGTTTCAATGAGAATGGCCCCCATAGGCTCATATATTTGAATGATTATTCACCAGGGAGTAGCACTATTTAGGAAGTATTAGAAGGCTATTGCCTTGCTAGAGGAGGTATGCCACTGGGGATTGGTTTTGAGTTTCAAAAGCCCAAATCACTCCCAATCTCTCTCTCTCTCTCTCTCTCTCTCTCTCTCTCTCTCTCTCTCTCTCTCTCTCTCTCCCTCCCTCCTGTTCCCTCTCTCCCTTCTTCTCTCTATCTTTTCCCATCTCTGCCTCCACATCAAAATATAACTCTCAATTTCTCCATCACTATGCCTGATGCCATGCTCTTCACTATGAGGACAATGAACTAAGCCTCTGAAACTGTAAGCAAGAAAGACGCTAATTAAATGCTTTCCTTTATAAGAGTTGCTATGGTCATGGTGTCTCTTCATAGCAATAAAACAGGGAGGGACTAAGACTGTGATATTCAAATGGGTTAAGGACTATCATAAAACATCATCAAAAGAGTATATACAGGAAAACAGAATTGAAAAGAGAGAAAGGGGGACTTTGGGAGTTTCTTTTCTTTCTTTCTTTCTTTCTTTCTTTCTTTCTTCCTTCCTTCCCTTCCTTCCTTCCTTCCTTCCTTCTTTCTTCCTTCATTTATTTCTTTCTGTAGCTGATGAGAGTGATGAAGCATAATAGTTAAACATTTGAGATTTTGCATCAGTCAATCAAGAATGCTGCACCGGTCACACCTCTAATCCAACAACCTTGACATATACCCAGTATCTTATGTTCTTTACCTTTAATGTGAAAATAAGGACCAATGAGATGGCTCAGAACTACAAACCCCTGATGACCAGAGTTCAATCCCCAGAACCTATGGTGGAGGGGACAATTTAGCTCCCAAAGGCTTTCTTCTTACTGGACACACACACTGTGGTAACCCACCCTCACTCATGTATATATATCACAAACACAATAATAATAATAAACAATAACAATAGTAAATTCTTTCACTAAAGATAAAATAAAGTTACATTATGTGTTTTTAAATAAGACTAGATCAGTCTCTACAAAGATTCCAGAGTGCTTGATAGGTAATATATATGTTGTGGGTATTATTTTTCTTTTTTCATATGAATGTAAGTATAGTGTGTATAGTATGCATATGTGTGCATATATGTGGGCATTCTTGCATGTATGAGCACAATATTTGTAGGAAGCTGAGTATTCATGAATATATATATATATATGTATATATATATATATATATATGTGGAAGTCCCAGGTTGATGTCCTAAATCTCTCACTCTTTCATCTCTTTCTTTGATACAGGGTCTTTCAACCAGACTTCTCTGGTTAGGCATGTCTTCAGGCCAGATTTCTGTGAACTAAAATTAAAGGTGATCCCTCCTCGCTTTCCCAGTATCATGAGTTCTAGGGATATGAATTATAGTCTCTTGGTTTGGTCAGCAAGTGTTTTAAACTTTGAGCTCTCTTCCCAACCTGTTAGTATTATTTTAACAGTTCTCTGATACATTCTTCTTGCATCATACTTAAAATGTAAAGATTAGTATATCTAATTCAGAGTTGTTCAACATTTAATTTTAGAATATTCCATTATCCTCTGCCTTTTAATAGTTACTATCTATTTATTCCAATTCTTTGTCTTAAACAAACTCTAATATATATTCTATCTTTACTGACTGACAAATTCTAGGCATTCTTGTGTAAATGAAATCTTACAACTTGTAGGATTTTGTCTTCTTTCATGTAGTCTAATGTTTTTCTGACTTATCCATGAAGCACTTTATCATTTCTTTATTCCTTTTAATGACTGTTTGGCTTTCTAATATGCAGGTGAAGCATATTTTATTTATGCTTATCAGTTGGTGGATGTTTGGTCTGTCTCCATTTTTTTGGTTACTCCAAATAATGTTGTAATGAACATTTTGTAGAAGTGTTTTGTTGTCAAATATTTTTACTTTTTTGCATCTAGGAAAGGAGTTTCTAGGTCGTAAGTAACTTTATGTGTAACAGATATAGAAAGGAATAATTACATGCTTCCTAGATATAAGTAATATGTGTTCATATCAGTGAACTCCAGTTTGTAAGTATCCTCAATTATATAGATGATAATCCATCTTATTCTAACCATATTGTGGGGAGATGGTAACTAGCTGTTATTTGATAAACATTTTCCTAATGGCTAATGATGTTGAGGATCTGTTTGTGTGTTTATTCATTTTTATATATCCTTTGTTGATATTTTGGTAAAATGACTTTTTAGGTCTTGTCTACATTTTTAATGAACTATTTTGTAACCATTGTGTCATAACAGGTCTTTATATATACCAAAGCTGTACATCATTTACCAAATATATAATTTAATATAATTTATCTCATAGTTTGGGGTATATTTTCACTTTTCAGTGATTTTGAAACATATTATATTTTGCTAAAATTCAATTTGCTACAGTTTATTATAGATGTTTTTTTGTATCACAGCTAAGAAGATTTTGTCCAATCCAGGTCATGAATATTTACTCTTATACTGTCTCCTAATATTTTTGGAGTTTTAACTCTGCCATCTACATCTATACTCTATAGTTAATGTGATGGTGGCTTATATGGAATTACTCTGGGCAAATCTTGTGAGCTTAGGAAGGATTTTCTGCATTAAATTAATTAGGATGGGAAGTCACACTCTAAATATGTGCAACTCCATTCCATGATGTAGGGATCTGGAGTGAAAGAGAGAAACCAAGCTAAGAGTGAGTGTTCATCTAACTCTACCTCATCATTGTGGATTCAGTGTAACCACTCAGGTCCTGTTACATCTTTCTGATTAAAGGCCTTAGTACTCGGAATTGTAACTAAAAGGGAAGACTTCATTCCCTAAGTTGCTTCTGTTTATGGATTTGGCTCAGTAATTAAAACAGTAAGCAAAACAATTCCTTTTGTATACAAAAGGAGAGAAGGGTTCAACCTTACTGTTTTCTTTGGAGATATTCTAATATTCCAAAGCTGTGAGCTAACACAACAGTCTCAATTTCTGTAACTCTGGAGTTAAGAGTGTCACTCATCCAACCCTGCTCTCCTTTGTAAAGGTTGATTCAGGTGTCTTCAGTTTATTCAGTTTCCACAGGAATTTTACATCAACTTGTCATTTATGAGACTGAAAAAATTTATGTGGAGATTTGAAGAGTTGTGTGGTGAATATGAGTCTCTAAATCACTTGCAGATTTGAGGAATATATATTAATATATTTGCATTAACATAAATATTATAAATAATATGTTATATATATATATATATATATATTTGTTGTTCTGTTTTGTTTTGTTTTTCAAGTCAGAGTTTTTCTGAGCAGCCCTGGCTGTCCAAGAACTCACTTTGTAGACCAGGCTAGCCCTGAACACAGAGATTTGCCTGCCTTTGTTATTAAAAGGGTGCACCACCCCCACCTGGCTAATTTTAATTATTTTTGTTTTGTATTTTTTAAATAGTTTCACTCTGCAGCTCAAACTGGACTCAAACTCACAATCTGGGTAGCATGTATGTATCATAAATTGATAAGATTTTGATTTTCTAACACATGATGTCTTCAAATAGCATGGTAAAGTTCTTTGTTTTTTTCAGCAATGTTCTGTTTTCAATATACAGATTTTTTTCTTTTGTTAAATCTATGATAAAATATATTGCATTAAATTTTGGTGATAATTGTAGGTGTACTAATTTCGCCACCTTTGTATTCTCTTTAATTTTTAATTTCCTTTTATTTATTTTTATTGTAAAAAATTTAGCTTTTTCTTCAATCATATTCTTTCTGCCAACTCTCCTCAAATACTCCCCACTTCCTGTCTTCATAATTTCTCCATTTTCATATGTGTCTTTCTCTGTGTTCTCTATCAAATAAGTTCATGTCTAAGGAATAGTTGCCCAACATACTACAGACTCTGTGTCTTATTTGGGTGTTTTGTTTTCATTTTGTTTCAGTTTTGCTATTTTTTTTGTCAACTGCAATTCTTTTAATCATTTCTAAAAAAATACTAATAAAAGATAAATGTATAGACAATTATATGTACTATTGAGATGGATCATTGAAACTGTCACCACTATTTTTAAGCTTTGTTAATATTGTATGGTTCTTGACATTCAAAAACAGTAATTTTAGATGACCTATATTACAGGTATCTTTTCTTTAGACATTTCCATTACTTGAGACAACTCATTTGATTCTTAACAGTTTTGTTGCATTTTAGTCATAAAGAAATTGTAAGAGATGCTGCTTCATCAATTTTGAATTTCTTTGCTAATTCACAAAGCTACATAAATTTTACAAATTTTTAGAACTGGTAAATAGGAATTAAGGACCCAAAATGAATATGACCACCTCCAAATTCAGTCAGTTTGCCTGTATGGAAGAATAGTCCTATCATCTAATATGAATTTCTGGAAGAGAAATAACTATCTGTGTTCTTTTGGATTAAAAACTTTATGCTAAATTCAGATTTTATCTGTATAATATTACCAATTGCTTCTTGTTTAACTTGGTATTGGCAATATATTTGTTCTGTGAGGCAAAGACTTCTGTTCTTAAGCCTAAAGAATAAAGAATAAAACAGTTGACCATACACAGAACAAATTTTACAGTGCGGGGTATATCAGAAACAGAACAACCAGGATCTGCAGCTAATATAAAGCACGTCAGGGAGCAATTTATAGTAAATGGATTTTCTTGTTTTCAAGGCCACCAAAGAGACAGTGATAGTTACCAAAGTTTACACATTAGGTCACTTGTTTTAGGGGATGAAGATTTAAGCCAAGAGTGACAGCAATTATGTGATAAATACAGAATTAAAATTCTTATCCTCTGACTTGGAATTTAACACTGTATTCAAAAGGCTTGTAGGAATGATCAGTATTTTTTGCATATAGCCAGAGAATGGAAAGCTCTGAGAATTGAGGAGGTGATGTAAACAAGGAGACTACAAACAGATAAAATTGTATGTAGCACCTGTTCAAATTACTTTGATCACAATAGTATCTACTCTGTGGTTGTCAACTTGAGATGTCATCTCGTCATTCTCTAATAAATAACTATTTTCTCTTTTTTTTTAAACTTAAGCTGGCTCTATAATTGTTTTTGGCTATTAGACTGGGAAAGAATTACTGTTGTCCAATCACCAGGAAAAATTTATGATATTTTCAGCTTCTACTTTCATATTTTGTAATGTGTCTTTTAGTAAATTAATCCCCATTCTGTAAAGGAGCCTAAGTAGTTATATGTGTTATTGAAGAGAACTCTTTGACGTGGCTGATAGCCTCAGATGAACTTTCAGTCCAAAACAAGGGCCAATTGCAAGACAGATAAATGCAGATGGCTTTATCCAGCCCCAGCTGATAGTGAGTATAACAGAAGAAACATCCAGACAAGCTAAATGTAGCTGAAAGATTCAATCACTATTTTATCTGGTAGAAGTGCACATTATTTCTCCTTGTTCCTAAGTAGGTTTTTTAAAGTTATATTGCTTTTAATTATATCTCCTGTATCTATCCATGCATCCATCTATTTATATCTCAATCCATCTATCTATCCAACAAATATTTTGTGAGTGTCTGCTAAGGTCGAAGAATATGTTGGATATTATGGATACAAATGTAATAGTAAAACAAATGGATGCTCTTGCTGTTGTATACTATTATCATTCTTGGGGAATTAATTAAGTCACTTTATAAGTTACAGATGACTTGACAGCTTCAGGCTAGAGAAATATGCAGTTAAACTCTCAAGATGTAGGCCCAGGTCTTATAAACTGTAACATTCTCCACATCTGTTATCTCTGTGCTTAGAGCACATAAAAGTACTCAGCAAATATTTGCAGGAAAAAAAAGAATGAAAGATTCAACATTACATAACTTAATTATGATAATGGTTACAATACAATGTAATCATAATTTATATTTTTGATTTCTAATAATTCATAACTTTTGAGTCCAAATTAATTAACTATTGAGAACAGTAGCATGAAGACAGTCCACATCATGTTAAAATGTCAAAAGAAAAATTTCCTGATTAAAAGACTAGGACAGGAAATCTGTCAGATGAACCTCCAATATTCTGGAGTTACAAAGAAGTGCTCAAGCATCAATAAAATAAGAAAGTTTCATTGTGATGTTGTAGATATATTAAAAGGATAGAGAGACCTGTTAAAAGAGTTTTCAATTGTCAAAGCTATAATAACATGAACAACAAAATTAAGTTATAGTAAACTATATCCCTAAATATAAAACAAATAACCATAACTAAATATTTGCACAGTTATAGGGCCACATACTGGAGTATGAGAAACCTATATGTAGTTACATTAAAAAAATCATGCTGGGCAGTGGTGGCACATGCTTTTAATCCCAGTACTCAGGAAAGCAGAGGCAGGTAGATCTTTATGAGTTCAGAGGCAGACTGTTCTACACAGTGAGTTCCAAGACAGCTAGAGCTACACAGAGAAAACCTGTCTGGAAAATCAAAATCAAAACCACAAGATCATGACTGCCTCTACCCCAATAACTATCCACTGCCAATAACTTCTCAGTAAGAGTTGGGTTCTGGAAACGATTTATCTTATATAGCCCAGAATTTGAGAACACTTGTCTCCATCTACTCTTACATGCTTTCTGACTCCTCTTCTGTGATGTTTCCTGAGCCCTGGTGGGAAAATACAAATGTCTATACTAGGGCTGAAACTAGTGAAATGGAATGTTGGGAGCAGATAGGCTTAAAGAGTGGGGAACAAGGGAGTATCAGAGAAATCAGAGGTTGAAGGGAATGAATAATCCAAAGGAGGCTATGACAAGCCACATGGAAGCCTACTGTCTCACAACTCAACTTAAAAGCATAAGTTAAGGGAAGGAAAAGCACATATAGTATGTACCAGTGGTCTGGAAAATAAATGTCACCCATAGGCTGTAGTTTTTGAACATTTTGTTCCCAGTTGATGGTGCTGTCAGCGAAGGTTTAGGGGCACTTTAAATTTTGAATCGAATACATTTGCACTCTGATATGGCCATGACCCTATGGGAGCCAGTAAGTAGAGTATAGTAGTCCAAATGAGAAATATGCCCCACAGGTTCATGTATTTGAACACTAGGTCATTTGAAGTATTGTTATTTGGGGATGTTTGGCAGTACAGTCATATTGGAGGAAGTGCATAACTGGGGGCAGGTTTTGAGATTGTATAGCCTCAACATACTTCTAATTGACCCTCTCTGCTTCAATTTTGTTCTTTTATTAAAAATAAACTTTTTCTGCCAGGCGTTGGTAACGCATGCCGTTAATGCCAGCACTCAGGAGGCAGAGGCAAGCAGATCTCTGTGAGTTCAAGGCCAGATTGGTCTCCAGAGCCAGGATCCAAAGATACACAGAGAAACCCTGTCTCGACAAAACAAAAAAAAAAAAAAAAAAAAGTTTTCCACATTATATACCCTAACTATGGCTTCCCTTCCATCTATTCCTCCCACTTCCTCCCCACTCAATTTCCACTCAGATCCACCCACTTTCTATATCACAATAGAAAACAGAGACACTACTAAAATAAAATTATATAGAATAGTAAATAAAACAAAAGCAAACACATCAGAATAGTACAAAACAGAAAAAAATGAAAAGAATGTAAGACAATGCACAAGAAACATATATAGATGCAGAGACCCACTTGTTTGCACATTGAGAAATCCCATTTAAAAAGAAAACAAAAACAGGAATGTATATGCACAAAGGACCTATGGAGTAAACAGAAAAAAATGATATAAAAAATAAAATTGAAAAATAAATGTTAATTTTTATTATTTTTTAAATATTTTAGTTCAAATTAGAAACAAGCTTGCTTCACATGTAAATCGGTTCTCCCTCTCTATCCCCTCTTCCTCTCCTCCCAACAACCCCCCATACCATGGACCCCCTGCTCCCCAGGGAGGGTGAGGCCTTCCATGGGGGATCCCCAAAAGTCTGTCATATCATCCTGGCCAGGAATGCTTCCAGAAGTTCCTTTATTTTACAGGGTTGTTGTTATCCTAGGTTTTTTGTTTTTCCATATAAAATTGAGTATTGTTTGTCAAGGTCTGTGAAGAACTGTGTAGGGAATTTGAAGTTTGCTTTTGGCAAGATTGCCATTTTACTGTTTATCCTACCTATCCAAGAGCATGGGAGATCTTTCCATTCTCTGGTATATTTTTAATTTCTTTCTTTAAGACTCAAAGTTCATACTGTACAGTTCTTTTACTTTTTTGGTTAGCGTTACCCCCAAGACATTTTATGTAGTTTGTGGCTATTGTGAAGGGTGATGTTTCTCTAATTTCTTTCTTATTGCATTTATCATCTTTATATATTAAGGCTCCTGTTTTTTTTTAGTTAATAGTGTATTCTGCCATTTTGCTAAAGGTGTTTATCAGCTGTAGAGTTCCCTGATAGGTTTTTGGGGTCACTTTTGTAAACTATCATATCATCTGTGAATAGTGAAGGTTTGAATTCTTCCATTCCAATTTGTATCCCTTTGATGTCCTTTTTTATCTTATTGCTCTAGCTAGAATTTCAAGTACAATATTGAAGAGATATGCAGAAAGTGGATAACCTTATCTTGTCCCTGATTTTAGAGTAATCATCTCTCCATTGAATATCTCTCCATTTATTTTTATATTGGCTATTGGTTAGCTGTATATTGCTTTTTTCATGTTTAGGTATGTTCCTGTTATTCCTTTTCTCTCTAAGGTTATTATCATGAAGGATGTTGGATTTTGTTAAAGGCTTTTTCAGCATCTATTGAGATGATCATGTGTTTTTCTTTTTCAGTTTGTTTATATGGTGGATTACATTGATGGATTTTCATATGTTGAACCATCCTTGCATTCCTGGGATGAAGCCTACTTGGTCATGTTGGATGATTTTTCTGATGTGTTCTTGGATTGGATTCACCAGGATTTTGTTGAGTATTTTTGCATCAAATTTCTTGAGTGATATTGGTCTGTAATTCTCTTTTTTAGGTGTATCTTTGTGTGGCTCAGGTATCAAGATGATTGTAGCCTCATAAAAAGAGATTGGCAATGTCCCTTCTGCTTCTTTTGTGTGGAACAATTTGAGGAGTACTGGTGTTAGCTCTTTTTGAATTACTGGTAGAATTCTGCAGGGAAGCCATCTGCCCCTGGGATCTTTTTGGTTGGTCGACTTTTGATGGCTGCTTCTATTTTATAAGGGGTTATCTGTTCTTGATTTAATTTTGGCCAGTGATGTCTATCCAGAAAATTGTCCATTTCCTCTAGATTTTTGAATTTTTTGGAGTACATGTTTTCAAAGTATGACCTGAGGATTCTCTGGATTTCCACAATTTCTGTTGTTATATCCCCTTTTCTGATTTTGTTAATTAGCATACTCTCTCTCTCTCTGCCTTTTGGTTAATTTGGATAGAGGTTTGTCTATCTTGTTGATTTTCTCTAAGAACCAACTCTTTGTTTCATTGATTCTTTGTAATGTTTTCCTAGTTTCTACTTTGTTGATTTCATCCCTCAGTTTGATTATTTCCTGGTGCCTAGTCTTCTGGGGCAAGTTTGCTTCTTTTTGTTCTAGAGCTTTTAGTTTTCTGTCAATCCTCAAGTGTGACTATTCTCCAGTTTCTTCATGTGGGCACTTAGTGTGATGAATTTCCTCATAGCACTGTTTTCAAATTGTCCCATAAGTTTGGGTATGTTCTGTCTTCATTTTCTTTAAAGTCTAGAAAGTCTTTAATTCCTTTTTTTTATTTTTCCCTCGATCCTGGAATGGTGCAATAATACATTATTCAATTTCCATCATTTTGTAGGTTTTCTGCATTTTGTGTTGTTGAATTCTAACTTTAAAGCATGGTGGTCTGATAAGATACAGAGGTTTATTTCAATTTTTTGAAACTTTGGAGGTTTGCTATGTTGCCAAGTATGTGGTCAGTTTTATAGAAGGATCCATGTGGCACTGAGAAAAAGGTATATTCGTTTGTTTTTGGATGGAAGGTTCTATAGATGTCTGTTAACACCAATTGGGTCATAAATTCTGTTAGATCCTTCTTTGTTTTTTGTTAAGTTTCTGTCTGGTCCTGTCTAGTGGTGAGAGCGGGATGTTGAAATCTCCTACTATAAGTGTGTGAGGTTTTATGTGTGGTTTGAGCTTCAGTAATATTTCTTTTACAAATGTGGGTGCCTAGGTATTTGAGGCATAGATGTTCAGGATTGAGACTTCATCTTGATGGACATTTCCTCTGACAAATATGAAATGCCCTTCTTCATCTCTTTTGATTGATTTTAGTATGAAGTCCAATTTGTTAGATATTAGGATTACTACACGAGCTTGTTTCTTGGGTCAATTTGATTGGAAAAACTTTTCCCCACACTTTACTCTGAGGTAATGCCTGTCTTTGAAGTTGAGGTGTGTTTCTTGTATACAGCAGAAGGATGGATTCTGTCATGGTATCCAATCTGTAGCCTTTTTATCGGCAAGTTAAGACCATTGACATTGGGGGATGTTAACATCCACTGATCATTTCTTGTTTGTTTTGGATTTATTGGTGATAGTGTTATTATGTAGATTTCCCCTCTTTTTTTCTTTTTTGTGTTTGGTAAAGTGTGATTATCTATTGCCTATGTTTTTGTGAGTGTAGTTATCTTCTCTGGGTTGGAGTTTTTCTTCCAGAACTTTCTGTAGGGCTGGATTTGTGGATATGTATTGTTTAAATCTGGTTTTCTCATGGAATATCTTGTATTCTCCATCTATGGTGATTGAAAGCTTTGCTGGGTACAGTAGTCTGAGTTGTCATCCATGTTCCCTTAGTGCCAGGACCTTCTGGCTTTCAATGTTTCCATTGAGGTATCGGGAATAATTGTGATGGGTCTGCCTTTATATATTACTTGCCTTTTTCCTTCGCTGCTCTTAATAATTTTCTTTATTCTGTAATTTGGTGTTTTGATTATTATGTGGAGAGGGGACTTCTTTTTGTGTTCCAACCTATTTGGTGTTCTGTAATATTCTTGCACTTTAATGGGCGTATCCTTCTTTAGGTCAGGGAAGTTTTCTTCTATAATTTTGTTGAATATGTTTTCTGTACCTTTGAGCTGTATTTCTTCACCTTCTTCTATGCCTATTATTCTTAGATTTGGTCTTTTCATGGTGTCCCATATTCCCTGCATATTTTGTGTTAGGATTTGTTGGACTGGGGATTTTCTTTTGTCACTGACTGTATGTCCTCTAGTGAGTTTTCAACACCTGAGATTCTCTCTTCCATCTCTTGGATTCTATTGGTTATACTCACATCTTTAGTTCCTGATTGTTTATCCAGCCTTTCTATTTCCAGCATTCCCTCTTTATTTTTTTTTCAGACAATTTCCAACTTTATTAAGAACATCAGGCAATTTATACTCTGAGGGTTAAGAATCACACAAATGGTCCAACTTCTGCCTGCCCAACCTGGCGAATCCCTCCCTGGGATCTGCAGGCAGACTGAATAGGTCCCAGGAAATCCTGGGATGCTGACTCTTCTGAGATCACTGGGCTATTCCAACCCCCACAGAGTGCAGAGGGTGCACAGGTGAGCTGCTTCAGCCCCTGCCTTGGGACCAACTCCTGCGTGCCCATGCTGGGAACTCCTGCCCAAGGGTCTTCAGACAGGACAACAACTTGACCACTGAGGAACAAGCAACCCAGAGTCTGCTGACATCTCAGTGCCAGTGTTGCTCTCACCCACCTGGAGAATGAGTGCCTCAGACCTGCCTACGCCCAACTTAAGAACCATCAGAGTATCAAAGTCAATTGCACACACCTGAAGAGAACACTGGATCCATACACACCAGGAAAGGAAGTGACACCAACTATACCCACTGGACGAAGAGAAGGGAAGATGACAATATAAGAACATATCCAACAACAGGAAAACCAATATGACACCACGAGAGTCTGAGGACTCTACACAGTAAGATAAGAACATCCCAACATAGAAGAAGCAGAAGAGAGCAACCTTAAAAACAACTTCATGCAAATGATAGAGAACCTAAGAGAGGAAATCAAAAAATCCTTCAGAGAAATGGAAGAAAAGACGAACCAAAAGATGCAAGAAATCAAGGAAAGCCAAAAAAAAAAAAAGCCAAGAAAATACAATTAAACAGCTGAAGGAAACAGTTCAGGACCTGAAAACTGAATTAGAGACAATAAAGAAAACACAAACTGAGGGAATGCTGGAAGTGGAAAAGCTGAGTAAACAATCAGGAACCACAGATACAAGCATAACCAACAGAATAGAGAGATAGAAGACAGAATCTCAAATGCTGAAGATAAACTACAGGAAATAAACTCATCAAGCAAAGAAAATCTGAAGTTAACAAATCAATAACACAAAATATCCAGGAAATATGGGACACAATGAAAAGACCAAACCTAAGGATAATAGGTTAGAAGAAGGTGAAGAAATCCAACTCAAAGGAAGAGAAAACATATTCAACAAAATCATAGAAGAAAACTTTCCCAACCTAAAGAAAGACATGCCAATGAAAGTACAAGAAGCCTACAGAACGCCAAATAGAGTGGACCACAAAAAAAGTCCCCTTGTCACATAATAATTAAAACACCAAATGTACAGAATAAAGAAAAAATATTAAGAGCAGCAAGGGAAAAGGCCAAGTAACATATAAAGGCAAACCTATCAGAATTACACCAGACTTCTCCATGGAAACTCTGAAAGCTAGAATGACCTGGATAGATATTCTACCAACTCTAAGAGAACATGCATGCCAGCCCAGACTACTATACCCAGAAAAGTTTTCAATCACTATAAATGGAGAAAAAAAGATATTCCATGACAATACCAGATTTTAAAAATATGTCACCACTAATCCAGCCCTACAGAATGTACTGGAAGGAAAACTCCAAACTAAGGAAATTAACTACGCTTGCATAAACTTTGCAATAGATACTCCCACTCTACAAAAACACAAAATAAAAGGCAGGGTAAATCCACATACAATACCAGTACCAAAAACAAATCAAAAACAAACAAGAATAAACACTCAATGGACCTTAAAGTCCCTCAATATTAATGGTTTTAACTCACCTATAAAATGACACAGGCTAACACATTGGATACAAAGATAGAATCCATCCTTCTGCTGCATACAAGAAACACGCCTTGAATTCAAAGACAGACATTACCTCAGAGTAAAGGGTTGGGATAAGATACTTCAATCAAATGGACCCAAGAAATGAGTCAGGGTAGCTATGCTTGTATCTAACAAGATAGACTTCAAACTAAAATCAATCAAAAGAGATGAAGAAGGTCATTTCATATTCATCACAGGAAAAATCCATCAGGAAGAAGTCTCAATTCTAAACATCTATGCCCCCAATACAGAGGCACCAACATTCATAAAAGAAACATTATTAAAACTCAAATCACAAATAAGACCTCACACAGTTATAGTGGGAGACTTCAACACCCCACTCTCACCCCTGGACAGGACCACTAGACAGAAACTTAACAAAGAGACAAAGGAACTAGCAGAAGTTATGACCCAATTGGGATTAACAGACATTTATACAACTTTCTATCCAAACACAAAAGAATATACCTTCTTTTCAGCATCACATGGAACCGTCTCAAAAATCGACCACATTCTCAGCAACATAGCAAACCTCAACAGGAACAAAAAAATTGGAATAATCCCCTGTGTTTTATCAGACCACCATACTTTAAAGTTAGAAATCAAAAACAAATCAAAGTGCAGAAAACCTACCAACTCATGGAAATTGAACAACATGCAATTGCAACATTCCTGGGTCAAGGAAGAAATAAAGAAAGGAATTAAAGACTTCCTATAATTCAATGAAAATGCTGATACAACATACCCAAACTTATGGGACACTTTGAAAGAAGTACTAAGAGGAAAGTTCATAGCTCTAAGTGCTCACATGAAGAAACTAGAGAATAACCACACCAGAGATCTGACATCACAGCTGAATGGAACTCCAGAAAAAATGGAAGCAAATTCATCACAGAGGAGCAGACACCAGGGAATAATCAAACTGAGGGCAGAAACAATAAAGTTGAAACAAAGAAAACAATTCAAAGAATCAATGTAACAAAGAGTTGGTTCTTCGAGAAAATCAATAAGATAGACAAACCGTTATCCAAACTAACTAAAAGGCAGAGAGAGATCATGCAAATTTTAAAAAATCAGAAATGAAATGGGGGACATAACAACAGACACTGAGAAAATCCAGAGAATCTTCAGGTCAAACTTTGAAAACCTGTACTCCACAAAATTTGAAAATTTAAAGGAAATGGACAGTTTTCTGGATGGTTATCACTTACCAAAATTGAATCAAGAACAGATAAGCAACTTAAACAGACCTATAACTTCTAAGGAAATAGAAGCAGTCATAAAAAGACTCCCAAACAAAAAAAGTCCAGGGCCAGATGGATTCACTGCAGAATTCTACCAGAAATTCAAAGAAGTGCTAATATCAATACTTCTTAAATTGTTCCACACAATAGAAGCAGAAGGGACATTGCCAGACTCTTTTATGAGGCCACAATAACCATGATACCCAAGCCACACAAGACACAACTAAGAAAGAGAACTACAGACCAATATGCCTCATGAACATTGATGCAAAAATTCCCAATAAAATACTGGCAAATCCAATACAAGAACACATCAGAGAAATCATCCACAATGATCAAGTAGGCTTCATCCCAGGGATGCAAGGATGTTTGAACATATGAAAACCCATCAATGTAATACACCATAAAAACAGACTGAGGAAAAAAAAAAAAAAACATGATCATCTCACTAGATGCTGAAAAAGCCTTTGACAAAATCCCAAACCGCTTCATGATAAAGGTCTTGGAGAAATCAGGGATAACAGGAACATAACTCAATGTAATAAAAGCAATATACAGCAAGCCAACAGCCAACATCAAATTAAATGGAGAGAAACTCGATCCAATTTCTCTAAAATCGGGGACAAGACAAGGCTATCCACTCTCTCCATACCTCTTCAATATGGTCCTTGAAGTCCTAGCTAGAGCAATAAGACAACAAAAGGAGATCAAGGGAATACAAATCAGAAAGGAAGAAGTCAAACACTCATTATTTACAGATGATATGATAGTCTACATTAGTGACCAGAAAAACTTTACCAGGGAACTCCTAAGACTGATAAACACCTTGAGCAAAGTGGCAGGATACAAGATTAACTCAAAAAAATCAGTAGCCCTACTATATACCATGGACACATTGGTGGAGAAAGAATTCAGAGAAACATCACACTTTACAATTGCCACAGACAACATAAAAAACCTTAGGGTAACACTAACCAAAAATGTGAAAGACCTGTACCATAAGAATTTTGAGTCTTTAAAGAAAGAAATTAAAGAAGATACCAGAAAATGGAAAGATCTCCCATGCTCTTGGATAGGTAGGATCAACATAGTAAAAATGGCAATCTTGCCAAAAGCAATCTACAGATTCAATGCAATCCCCATCAAAATCCCAACACAATTCTTCACAGACCTTGAAAGAACAATTCTCAACTTTATATGGAGAAACAAAAGACCCAGGATAGCCAAAACATTCCTGTACAATAAAGGAACTTCTGGAGGCATCACAATCCCTGACTTCAAGCTCTAGTACAGAGCTATAGTCCTGACAAGAGCTTGGTATTGGCACAAAAATAGACAGGTAGACCAATGGAATAGAGTTGAAAACCCTGATATTAGCCCACACACTTACGAACACCTGATTTTTGACAAACAATCCAAATATATACTCTGGAACAAAGAGAACATCTTCAACAAATGGTGCTGGCATAATTGGTTCCAGACATGTAGAAGACTGCAGTTAGACCCAAGGCTATCGCCTTGCACAAAACTTAAGTCAAAGTAGATCAAAGATCTCAACATAAATCCAGCTATAGAGAACCTATTAGAAGACAAAGTGGGAAATACCCTTGAATTAATCAGTACAGGAGACTGCTTCCTGAACATTACACCAGTAGCAAAGACACTGAGGTCAACAATTGATAAATGGCACCTCCTGAAACTGAGAAGCTTCTGTAAAGGAAAGCAAAGGAGACAGTCAACAAGACAAAACAGCAGCCGACAGACTGGGAAAAGATATTCACTAACCCCACATCTGACAAAGGGCTGATCTCCAAAATATACAAAGAACTCAAGAAGCTATTCTCCAAAACACCAAACAATCCAATTAAAAAGTGGGGCACAGAACTAAATAGACAATTCTCAATAGAGGAATCTAAAATGGCTAAAAGTCACATAAAAAAGTGTTCAACATCCTTAGCCATCAGGGAAATGCAAATCAAAACAACTCTGAGATACCATCTTACTCCTGTCAGAATGGCCAAAATCAAAAACACCAATGACAGTTCATGTTGGAGAGGATGTGGAGAAAGGGGAAGACTCCTCCACTGCTGGTGGGAGTGCCAACTTGTACAGCCACTTTGGAAATCAGTATGGCGACTCCTTGAAAAAAAAAAAATGGGAATCAGTCTACCACAAGATCCAGCAATTCCACTCTTAGGCATATACCCAAAAGAAGCACATTCATTCAACAAAGACATCTGTTCAACAACGTTTATAGCAGCACTATTTGTAATAGCCAGAAACTGGAAGCAGCCTAGATGCCCCTCAACCAAAGAATGGATAGAGATAATGTGGTACATTTACACATTGGAGTACTACTCAGCAGAAAAAACAATGGAATCTTGAAATTTGCAGGAAAATGAATGGATCTAGAAGAAACCATTTTGAGCGAAGTAACCCAATCACAAAAAGACAAACATGGTATGTACTCACTCATATGGAGATTCTAGACATAGAGTAAGGATTTCCAGCCTACAATCCACATTGCCAAAGAAGCTAATAAACAAGGAATACCCTAAGAGAAATATACGTGGTCCTTGGAGAAGGGGAGAGGGTCAAGATTTGCTGAGCAAATTGGGAGCACTGGAAGAGGGACGAGGGAGCTAGGAAAATGAGAAGGGGAGAAGAAGAGGGATGCAGAGGACATGAGGGAGCAGAAAGTATGAGTCAGGGAAGAATACACGATAGCAAGAATGGAGATATCATAATAGAGGGAGACATTTTTGGTTTACAGAGAAATCAGGCACTAGGGAAATTTCTGGAGCTATACAAAGATGACACCAGCTAACAATCTAAGCAACGGAGAAGAGGCTACCTTAAATGCCCTCCCCTAATTATGAGATTGATGACTGACTTGTATGCTATCCTATATCCTTCATCCAGCAGCTTGTGGAAGTAGAAGCAGACACCCACAACTAATCACCGAACTGAACTGGAACCCAGATGCAGAGAAGGATGAGTGAAGAGCACAGGGGTCCAGACCAGGCTGGTGAAACACACAGAAACAGCTAACCTGAATATCTGTGAACTCTTGCTCCCCAGATTGATTGCTGAAATACCAGCATGGGACTGATCCAGACCCCGGGAACATGGGTTTCTGTGAGGAAACCTCAGAAATCTATGGGACCTCTTGTAGAAGTTCAGTATTTATCCCTAGCATAGGTGTGGACCGTGGGAGCCCATTCCATGTGGAGGAAGACTGCCTGAGCCAAGACACACGAGTGGAGGGCCTAGGCCCTCTCCCAAAGGATACGAAAGACTTTGATGACATCCTATGGAAGGTCTCACCATCCAGTGGGAGCAGAAAAGATATGTAACAGATAAGGTTTTAGTTGGGGAGGGTAGGGGAGGATGGGTGGGAGAAGGAAACTGGTATTGTCATGTAAAACAATCCTGTTTCTAATTCAAATAAAAAAGTTGGAAAAAAGTTGAAAATAAAAAGAATCACACAAATAAAGTGTTCTATTACAAGGATAATCCATACATGGTAAACACATAGAGACATATGAATAGCAGTTGAAGTAGTCTCACTCATATCCACTATACCTGGGAGGAGCAAGAAAACACATTCCAAGAACAATTTTATTTTCTGAAGAAACTGAGGTCAAAAGACTCTTGTCTTGTTGTCTCACAGGACTCAATTCTTGGACCATGTTCTGACAATAGTCAAAAAGACCAGAATTGTTGCTGGACCTCAAAGGCAGGCAATATGTTACAAATATAACATCCATTGACTTCATATGTAAGATTACTCTCCTGCTTTGTGTTCATCCTGTTGGTTTAACCAGTTGCAGTGGCAGGAATGAGAACAGCCCCCACATAGGCTCATATATTTGAACATTTGATCTCCAGCTGGTAGAACTTTATAGGAGGGATTAGGAAGTACAGCCTTGATGGAGGATGTGTGTCACCGGGGAAAGGTTCATGGTTTCAACAGCCCTCTCCAGGCCCAGTTTCTAGCTCTGCCTCACATTTGTGGATCAGATATCAGCTCTTAGCTACTACTCCAGTGCCATGACTTCCTGCCTGATGCCATGTCCCCCACCATGATGGTCATGGCATCCCCTCATTCTGTGTTTTCTTTATTGCTTCTATTTTAGCTTTCATGCCTTGAATGGTTTCAATTGCTTCCTTCACTTCTTTGGTTGTTTTTTCTTGGCTTTCTTTAGATTCTTTAAGAGAATTATCTATTTCTTGAATTTTTTGTTTGTTTTTTCTTCTATTTTTTAGGGGGTTTTATCGTTTCCTCTTTAAGGGTCTCTATCATCTTTGTAAAGTATATTTTATGTCTGTCTCTTCTTCTTCCTTTGTGTTGTGCTTTTCAGGTCTTGCTGGTGTGGAGTCCCTAGATTCTGACCTTGTCATATTGGTCTTTTTGTTACTGAGTGTGTTCTTAATCTGTCATCTTCCCATCACTTCTTCCAGTGGGTGCATGTGGGGTCTGTCTATCTCTTCTTGTCACCCCGTGGCATACATGGACCAAGACTTCAGTGTCTACATCTCTAGATGGTCTGTCCTCTCCTTGTATTCTCAGTGCCTCCTGCAAATAAGGCAACTAAACTAAGAATTTTCTTTAATGCCTGTCAATTTGATTTGAAGGTTTCTTGAATCTGAAAATATAACAAAACCTATAATAAGGTGTGAATATTTGGGTATTGGACTTAAGACTTGGAATACAGTAGCCATAGTTCTTAATTTGATGGGAGAGGGGAATCTTGGGATTACACATATGGGGACAGATTGTCATGAAATACACTCAGTATAAGGAGGCATGAATTATGCTGTGATTCTTTCCCTAAATTATAAAAGGCAGCTGTTTCTCTGTAGCTCTTTCTCTAAAGCAGCTTAGATAATCCCATGTAAATACTCTCTCAGCCTATACACTTGGGGGAGGGCCTAGGTCTTGCTCCAAATGATATGATAGACTTTAAAGATCCCCCTTAGAAGGCCTTTCCCTCTCTGGGGAGCATAAAGGGAATGGGATAGGGGGTTATTCGGTGGCACAGGAGGAGGGGATGTAGAGGGAACTAAGATTGATATGTAAAACAAGTTTGTTTCTAATTTAAATAAAAAATAGAAAAAAGTGGAAAATCTAGTTAAAAGTAGATAAAAATAGCTTTGTATCCTTTTTCATGACTCAAGTGTCCATCACCTGCATCCAGTTTCTCCACTTCATCTAACATTTTCTTTCCTTATTCATCTGTCTACATGTTTGCTTTATCCACATAAAATTTACCTGTATGCATATATAAGTTTGGATCCACACATAATGGAGAACATAAATTTTTTCTGCCTCACTTTCTTCATCTGTCATGAATGACATATAAAAATCAATTAAGGGGTGTGTTAAAAGCACTTACCCAGTAATTTGTACTTACTCACTAAACTCTACCTGTTGCCCTTTTCTAGAACTAAAAAAAAAATTCAAAATGGAATCTATAGACTTGAGTGCTAATGGGGAATTAAGTAAGAAGTGGAAGGAATTAGTGTAAGGTCTTCAACTGAGTTTCTAACAAACCAAATGGCACAAGGTTGGTATGATCTCATGGAATTGGATGTGGATTTTTATAAATGTAAGGCAAAATATATTTACAAAGTCAGTGTTCCCTGGCTATAATCAAGTACGAACTCACTTGTGAGTCAACACAATTTCAGAACATTGACTTTAATTCAGTTAACTAATTAATGTGTTTATTTATCTTTTCAAGCATACAGATGGACTTAGAATGCATAACGTCAACTAACATTATACAATCTTACTGAGAAAAAATGCATGTTCTCCATTATGTGTGGATCCAAACTTATATATGCATACAGGTAAATTTTATGTGGATAAAGCAAACATGTAGACAGATGAATAAGGAAAGAAAATGTTAGATGAAGTGGAGAAACTGGATGCAGGTGATGGACACTTGAGTCATGAAAAAGGATACAAAGCTATTTTTATCTACTTTTAACTAGATTTTCCACTTTTTTCTATTTTTTATTTAAATTAGAAACAAACTTGCTTTACATATCAATCTTAGTTCCCTCTACATCCCCTCCTCCTGTGCCACCGAATAACCCCCTATCCCATTCCCTTTATGCTCCCCAGAGAGGGAAAGGCCTTCTAAGGGGGATCTTTAAAGTCTATCATATCATTTGGAGCAGGACATAGGCCCTCCTCCCAAGTGTATAGGCTGAGAGAGTATCCCTCTATGTGGAATGGGTTCCCAAAGTCCATTCATATGCTAGAGATAATTACTGATCTACTACCATAGGCCCCATGGATTTCCAAGGCCTCACTGACACCCACATTCAGGGAGTTTGGATCAGTCTTAGGCTGGTTTCCCAGCTATCAGTCTGGAGTCCATGAGCTCCCATTTGTTCAGGTCAGCTGGTTCTGTGGATTTCATAACCCTAGCCTTAACCCCATTGATAATTACTGCCCCCGCTCAGTGTTTAGCTGTGGGTATCTGCTTCTGCTTCCATCAGCTACTGAATGAAGGCTCTAAGGATGGCATATAAGGTAGTCATCAATCTCATTATCGGGGAAGGGCATTTAAGATAGCTTCTCCACTATTTCTGAGATTGTTAGTTGCTGTCATCCTTGTAGATCCCTGGAAATTTCCTGAGTTCCAGATTTCTCTTTAAACTTGTAATGGACCCTCTATTATCGTAACTCTAATCTTGATCTCTTCTATTCTTCACCCAACTCAACCTTCCTGCTCCATCATGTCCTCTTCTCCCCTTCTCTTTCTCCCAGTTCCCTATCCCCTCTCCCCCCTCCCCCTGTGCTCCCATTTTGATCAGAAGATCTTGCCCCTTGCCTCTTCTATAAGGGGCAATGTATGTCTCTATTAGGGTCCTCATTGTCTCCTAGCTTCAGGCAATGTGGATTATAGGTTATCTTTGTTCTGTGTCTAAAATCCATATATGAGTGAGTACATAACATGTTTGTCTTTTTGTGACTAGATTGCCTCACTCAGGATAGTTTCTTCTAGTACCCTCCATTTGCCTGGTAATTTCAAGATTCCATTGTTTTTTGTTGTTGCTGTTTTGTTTTTTGTTGTTGTTGTTGTTGTTGTTATTTTCCACTGAGTAAACTGTTTAAATGTACCACATTTCCCTATCCATGCTTCAGTTGAGGGGCATCTAGGTTGCTTCCAGGCTCTGGCTATTACAAATAAAGCTGCTATGAACATAGTTGAACAGATGTCCTTGTTGTACGAATGTTCATCTTTTGGGTATATGCATAAGAGTGGAATCACTGCTTCTTGTGGTAGACTGATGGTATTCCATTTTCCTGATGAATATACATACTGATTTCCAAAGTAGCTGTACAAGTTGGCACTCCTACTACCAATGGAGGAGTGTTCCCCTTTCTCCACATCCTTTCCAGCATATACTGTCATTGGTATTTTTGATTTTACACATTCTGACAGGAGTAAGATGGTATTTCAAAACTGTTTTTGATTTGCATTTCTCTGATGGCTAAGGATAGTGAGCATTTTCTTATGTGTCTTTCAGCCATTTTAGACTCCACTATTGAGAATTGTCTGTCAGATGTGGGGTTGGTGAATGTCTTTTCCCATTTTGTGAGCTGCCACTTTGTCTTGTTGACTGTGTCGTTTGCCTTACAGAAACATCTCAGTTTCAGGAGGTCCCATTTATTAATTGTCAAACTCAGTATCTGTGCTACAGATATTATGTTCAGGAAGTGCTCTCCTGCACCAGTTCATTCAAGGGTACTTCCCACTTTCTCTTCTAGGAGGTTCAGTGTAGCTGGATTTATGTTGAGGTCTTTGATCCATTTGGACTTAAGTTTTGTGTATAGCAATAGATATGGATCTGCCTGCAGGCTTCTACAGTTATGCCAGCACCATTTGTTGAAGACTCTTTCTTTTTTCCATTTTATAATCTTAGCTTCTTGGTCAAAAATCAGGTGTTCATAGGTGTGTAGGATAATATCAGAGTTCTCAATTCAATTCCATTTTCCCACCTGTCTATTTTTGTGCCAATTCCAAGTGGTTTCAGGACTATAGCTCTACTATAGAGCCTGAAGTAGTCAAGGATGGTAATACTTCCGGAAGTTGGTTTATTATATGGGGATCTCTTGGCTATCCTGTGATTTTGTTTTCCATATAAAGTTCATTATTGTTCTTTCAAGGTCTGTGAATAATTGTAATGGTATTTTGATGGGGATTATACTGAATCTGTAGATTGCTTTTGCAAGATTGCCGTTTTTACTATGTTTATCCTACCTATTCAAGAGCCTGGGAGATCTTTCCATTTTCTGGTATCTTCTTTCTTGAAAGACTCAAAGGTCTTGCTATACAGGTCTTTCACTTGTTTGGTTAGCTTTCCCCAAGGTATTTTATGTTCTTGTGGCTATTGTAAAGGGTGTTGTTTCTCTGATTTCTTTCTCAGCCCATTCATCATCTGTATATACTAGGGCTACTGATTTTTTTAATTAATAATATATCCTGCCACTTTGCTGAAGGTAGGAATTCCCTGGTAGAGTTTTTTTGGGGTCACTTATGTAGACTATCATATCATCTGCAAATAGTGAAAGTTTGACTTCTTCCTTTACAAATTGTGTCTGCTTGAACTCAGTTTGTTATCTAATTGCTCTAGATAAAACTTGAAGTACATTATTGAAGAGATGTGGAGAGAGTGGAAAGCCTTGTCTTGTTCCTGATTTTAGAGGAATAACGTTGAGTTTCTCTCACTTATTTTGATGTTGGCTGTTGGTTTACTGTATATTGCTTTTACAATGCTCAGGTTATGTTCCTATTATCCCTGATCTCTCCACAGCCTTTATCATGAAGGGGTATTGGATTTTGTCAAAGGCTTCTTCAGCATCTAGTGAGATGATCCTGTGGTTTTTCTTTTTCAGTTTGTTTATATGGTGGATTACCTTGAAATATTTTCATATGTTGAACCATCCCTACATCCCTGGGATGAAACCTACTTGATCATGGTGGATGATTTTTCTGTGTTACTGGATTTAATATGCCAGTGTTTTATTAAGTAATTTTTTATCAGTGTTCATGAGGGATGTTGATCTGTAGTTCTCTTTCTTAGTTGTGTCTTTGTGTGGCTTGGGTACCAAGGTACTGGTAGCCTCGTATAAAGGGTTTGACAATGACCCTTCTGCTTCTATTTTGTGGAATGACTTGAAGAGTATAGGTATTAGCTAGTCTTTGAATTTCTGGTAGAATTTTGCACTGTAGCCATCTAGCCCTGGGCTTTTTTTTGGTTGGGAGATTTTTTATGGCTGTTTCTATTTCATTAGGGGTGATAGGTTTATTTAAATTGCTTATCTGTTCTAGATTTAATTTTGGTAAGTGATATCCAGAAATTTTCCATTTCTGATGGGGGAGTTCCTTCTGTGTATTTTTTCTTATTGTTTGTTAAATAAAGCACTATTGGCTAATACGGGAACAAGATAGGTGGGACAAGGAGTCGAAGAGAATTCTGTGAAATGTAGTAAAGACAAGTCTTGTGGTCCTGGCAGGAAGTGACATAGCAGGCAGACTCAGAATATAAGCAAGGACAAGCAAGAAATTGTTCTCTTCCTCCACCTCTCTTCTCTGTGGAGCCGCCATATGATCCCGGCAAGAGAAGACACCTGCCACTGGCCTCTGATAAGATAAATTCTTATAAAATATGTAGATCAGTAGCTATGGTTGATAATTAAAGCTGAGATAGCTAGTAAGAAATCCTAGTCATTGGCCAACAGCATTGTACCTAATATTAATCTCTGTATGTTATCCTTGGTGTCTATGTCAAAGTGGGGCTCAGAAGGCTTGGTAGAAAGATTTATTGTTACATATTTTCTTTAAATGTTCACATTTTGTAGAGTACAGGTCTTCAAAGTATGACCTGAAGATTCTCTGAATTTCCTCAGTGTATGTTGTTATGTCCCTCTCTTCATTTCTGATTTTGTTATTTGGTATGTTCTCTGTCTGTCTTTTGGTTAGTTTGGATAAATGTTTGTCTATCTTGTTGATTTTCTTGAAGAACCAACTCTTTGTTACATTGATTCGTTGTTTCTACTTTATTGATTTCAGCCCTGAGTTTGATTATTTCCTCAAGCCTACTTCTTTTGGGTGAGTTTGCATCTTTTTGTTCTAGAGCTTTCAGTTATGCTGTTAATTCTCTAGTGTGACTATTCTCCAGTTTCTTCATGTGGGCACTTAGTGATATGAACCTTTCTCTTAGTATTTCTTTCAAAGTGTCCCAAAAGTTTAGGTATATTGTATCTTCATTTTAATTGAATTCTAGGAAGTCTTTAATTTCATTCTTTATTTCTTCCTTGAATCAGGAATGGTGCAATTGTGTGTTATTCAATATCCATGAGTATGCAGGCTTTCCACAATTTGTGTTGTTGTTGAATTCTAACTTTAAAGTGTGGTGGTCTATTAAGATACAGTGCGTTATTCCAATTTTTTGTACCTGTTGAGATTTGCTATGTTGCTGAGTATGTGGTCGATTTTAGAGACGTTTTTCTATGTAGCACTGAGGAGAAGGTATATTCTTTTGTGTTTGTATGGAATGTTCTATAGATGTCTGTTAAACCCAATTGAGTCATAACTTCTGTTAGTTCCTTTGTTTCTTTGTTAAGTTCCTATCTGGTGGTCCTGTCTGTCTAGTGGTGTGAGTGGGGTGTTGAAGTCTTCCACTGTAACTGTGTGAGGTCTTATATGGGATTTGTGTTTTAGTAATGTTTCTTTTACGAACATGGGTGCTTTGTATTTGGGGTGTAGATGTTCAGAATTGAGAATTCTTCCTAATGGATTTTTTCCTGTAATGAATATGAAATGTCATTCTTCATCTCTTTTGATTGATTTTAGTTTGAAGTCTAATTTGTTAAATATTAGTTTTGCTACATTCACTTGTTTCTTTGGTCCATTTGATTGGGAAATCTTATCCCAACCTTTTACTCTGAGGTAGTACCTTTCTTTGAAGTTGAGATGTGTTTCTTGTATGCAGCACAAGATGGATTCTCTCTTCATATCCATTCTGTTAGTATGTGTCTTTTTATAGGTGGTTTAAGACCATTAATATTGAGGGAAATTAAGGACCATTGAGTGTAAATTCTTGTTTGTTTTAGATTTGGTGGTGGTGATGGTATTGTGTGTGGATTTACCATGCTTTTTCTTTTGGCTTTTGGTTAAGGGGTATTATCAATTGCCTAAGTTTTTTTAGTGTAGTTAGCGTCTTTCGGTTGGAGTTTTCCTCCTACTACTTTCTGTAGACCTGGATTAGTGGATATGTATTGTTTAAATATAGTTTTGTCATGGAATATCTTGTTTTCTCCTTCTATAGTGATTGAAAGCTTTGCCAAGTATAGTAGTTGGGGTTGATATCTCTAGTCTCTTAGTGTTTGTAGAAGATCTATCCTGGCTTTTGGGGTTACTATGGAGAAATCATGTGTAATTCTGATGTGTTTGTGTTTATATGTTACTTGTCCTTTTTCCTTTGCTGCTCTTAATATTCTTTCTTTATTCTTTATATTTGGTGTTTTGATTATTATGTGAAGACGGGACTTTTTTAGGGTCCACTCTATTTGATGTTCTGTGAGCTTTTTGTAGTTTCATTGGTGTGTCTTTCTTTAGGTTGGAAAAGTTGTCTTCTATGATTTTGGTGAATATGTTTTCTGCATGTTTGAATTGGGTTTCTTCACCTTCTTCTATACATAATATTCTTAGGTTTGACCTTTTCACAGTGCCCCATATTTCCTGGACATTTTGTGTTAGGGATTTGTTGGACTTAAGATTTTCTTTGGTCGATGAACCTATTTTTCCTATTGTATTTTCAACTCCTGATATTCTCTCTTCCATCTCTTGTATTCTGTTGGTTATGCTTGCATCTGTAGTTCCTGATCATTAGAAAAGTCCCAGATTTTCTAATTGCAGCATTCCCTCAGAATGCATGTTTTATTATCTCTATTTCATAAAAATAAATTTGATACTAAAAGTACAAAATTTCAGTGTGTATGAAAGTAAAAATCCAGAAATTAAAATTGACTATCCTAATTGTCTAGAAGTTCATTGAGATGTATAGACTTAGATTTCACTGAGTAAATTTTTTGCCAGTCCTTCATAATAGTTTCAATTCAAAAGAATTATGAACATCTTATTTCAAGAGAGGGATCTTTCAGTCTAGAGAGCCTGAAAGCTGCTGAGTGAGAGCCCAAGGATTAAAAATATATATATATTTCATGGTATCATTCCTGAAGAAGTTTGTAACTAGAAGAAACAAATGACTTTTATGGTGCAGGATAGCCGCCCTCTCCAAGCATCTAGAATGTGCTTCTGTAAGTAATTATGGGAGCCATCCCAAGGGCACTTTGGGTGATAGGTTTTCAGAGCATTAACACAGAGCATTCCTCATACTTAATTTCTCTCTCTGTTTTCTATGCACTGAGATGTACAGAACATTTCCCTCCTTGATCACTTTAAACTTCACCGAGAACATGGAGCCAGTAAGGATCACATATGTACCTTCCTTCCAGCCTATATTCACCTTATTATATATGCCTATGGTGGATATAAAATTTATGCTTTTTGTCTAGCATTAAAGTACTAACTGTCCTCAGGGTTCTCAGGCAAGATCATAGCTTCCAAATAGCTAGGTCTCTAAGTCCATATTCTCAGTTAGTTCAAAGTACCCCTTGAGCATTTAGCCTTTCATTATGCAAAATTACCACTATTCTTCTTTTTAACATAGCTTGAGGAATAGGTGGGTGAGTATAATCAAATATATATATATATATATATATATATATATATATATATATCCCATTATCTATATGATTAGTATTTACTAATGAATAAACTTGACACTACTTTTTCTTCCATCAATCTCCCTTAATGAAAAACTTGGAAGTTAGAAATTTCTCCCCTCTTACTCTCTCTTGAACCCACCTTAGTAAAACTTTTACTGACACTATTTCACAAGAACCATATTTAACAAAGCGAACAATGATTACCATGTTGTTAGTTCAAACAACTAAATATCAGTGCCCAGTAAACTTTATCAGCAGGGTTGAGAGTATTGACTCACTTTCTTTGTAAACGTTTCTTCATTGTCTGTGAGACTGTCTCACTCATCTAGCTTCCTTCCTTCCTCTTTGGCTACCCTCAGGTCTCCTTTGAAGATTCCCTCCTATCTCTTCTATTTGTAATCATTGACAGCACAGGACTCGTCTCACTGTTTCTCTTTTTCTGTACTCACTCATTCCATCACAAGCCTTTAAAATAACATCTACTTGATGACTCCCAGATTTTACTTGGTATGACTTTACTTAGCACCAGACTTCTGTATCCAACTGCCAAGTCAACTTCTCCACACAGGTCCCTCACTTAGCAGTTAAAATAGACTGTTCAGAGCTCCTGAGATCAGTAGAGAAAGATGATTGCCTCTAAGTGTAACAAACTGAGGTCGATTGTTGACCCCTTTACTATGCAAGAAAAAACTCTCTAAAATGTTCATGAATTTACACATAAATACACATGCATGAACATGCATGCATGAACACACACACATAAAAAAAGCAAACTCTCCAAACACACAGTCATGATGTGGTTTCAGCACCTTGGCACTAAGTTCCCTGGAGCCTTAATAAGTCATAACATTGTGAGCCTCTCCCACTCTGCTTCTCCTCTCCAGTTTTTTCTCTTTACCTACTGTCTTATTCTTTCTCTCCCTCCCAAATTCATCAATTCTCTAGCCTCCTGCCCTTCAAATTATACATAAAATGCCATTACTTTTCACAACCTGTACTCTGTCTCATTGTTGAAGCCTTCCATGTCCTATCACCCAGACAATCCTTCGACTTTCCCACATTCTTCACTTCAATATTTTCTCTAGCAGACAATGTTGCTTTCATTTAAAATATACATAATTCTCAATACAAAATTTTGAAATAATTGTACATCATGGAGTGGCCAAATTGATATAATTAACCTATTCATAACCTCTCATTATCATCATCACTGTTTGTTTAGCACACTTAAAATCTGTTCAGTAGTTTTTGAAAATATAATAACTTCCTCATTAACTGTGGTCACTTTGTTGTATAGTAGACATCTTGAGTATGTCCATCTCATCTAAATTTCATGTGTGTCCTTTGGTTAGCATCTCAACTCCTCATCCCTTTAGCTCCTGTTATTCATCATGTCATTCTCTCCACTTCATGACTTTAATCTCTTTATTTTTCAGGTGTAAGTGAGAGTGTATGATGCTTATCATTCTACCAGGCTTATCTCATTTAACAGTGCTACCTAAGTTCCTCTGAACTAGCTGGAATAAATAAAATTTCATCATTTTAAAAATTTCTGTTCATACACATAAATACATATAATGCTCCTTGATCAAAATTCTCCCATTTTCTTCTCTTATTTCTCCCCCTCAACCAAATTCAACCTCCCCTCTCAATTTCATGTCTCTTATGTTTGATTGTGAATGTGGTGTGTGTGTGTGTGTGTGTGTGTGTGTGTGTGTGTGTGTGTGTGTGTGTGTAATCCACTGTATTTAATTGGGGTTGTGTGTATGAGCATGCATGAGGAATTACTTATCTAAAAGAAGGCAATCATTAGACCAATAAGGAACATGAATATTCTTGCTGCTACCAATGTAAAAGAGTAATGGAAAGCAAACCAAACCGTGGCAAGCCCTAAGGATTTCATATTGCTCCTGAGGTTGATACATTTTTAAATGTACACACACATAGAAATCACAGATGCCCAAGTTATTTACATAATATTCTGAACTATTCTGGTCACCACTCTCTTCCTCTTCTGCTGTAAAGCCCATAAAAGAACACTTAAGTATGTTATTCTTTGGAATTTGGAGTGTGTGGTCAATGGAAACCACTGTTTTAAATTCTCTGAAAACATGGGTCATGGATGCTATATTTAAATATGTTTCAGAGTCATCAGGTGGCTGAGTTTTTCCACCAATATTTTCACCTTGGCTACAGTAATTCACATACACACCCTTTCATCTTTCCAACTCTCTCCAAGCAAATGTGTCACAACCCACGTCACTCTGATGCACAACACTGTGATGATATCAGAGCCCATGGGGTCTCTAATTTGTTTTTTATTTTCTTGAGAGAGAGAGAGAATTTTCCACCGGCATTGAATAATAACAAGTAAGAGTAAAGTCAGCCTTGCCAAAACAAGTAACCCAGTCTCTAGCCTGGACAGTGTAGGTGGAGAAGTGCTTCTTGAATTATCACTGGGGCTTTAGTGAGGTCTGAAGTGCAGGCTTGGTGGCTTGGCAAGACCTTGGAGGCAAGACCCAGGATGTGACTGCTACTGATGTCTAGCTTGTCCTATTTCCCCTGGAAGCTGAAGATACATTTTCTTTTCCTTTTCAAAGCATCCAACTAATATGCTTTCCCCCTAATGAGTGGGATGACCCCACAAGGGCTATTGAGTCTGCCCCAGACCTTGTCAGGGTTCAGCCAGAAGAAGACTATAGATATACAGTCCCAGGGTATAAGGGTTTTGGGGGCCAGACTTCATATCATTCTGTGTCACAGTAGAAAAAAGGTGAGTGTGTTGTTTTCCAGTTTAGGAATTTTTAAGGCTCTGATTACACATCAACTGCCAAATCAGGCTCATTTTAGGTCCCATCAGCTAACATTAGAGGAAGCTACTTTGATGAATGCCCTAGTTTCTACCTTAAAGCTAATGATAACCAAGTGGAATGACCTCACCTGCTCTGTCTAGCTTTTCTCATACACAAAATAACTGAAGCATGGCATTCCTTTTGTGTCCATGCTTCACTTTCTAAGAAATCACTGTGGCAGAGGAATACCTGAAAATTTTGTTTCTGTTTAAAAGGCATGTGCCCTGTACAAAGACAAATAAATATGCAAAACAACAGCAAAAAATCCAGTCTTTATAAATAATGAAAAGTGTCTCTTCTCCTTAAATTACAGTTATGGGAAAAGAGGTAAAAAGGGAGAGTTGTCTCTCACTATCTTTTACACACATCTAAACTCTACTCAATGGTTATGCATGACATTCTGGAAAGAGCTATATCCATCTGTTTCCTGTCACCAGCCAGGTGACAAAGCATGATTTAGCTACAGCTTGTTTTTCAGTTATGTGAGGGACAGTTGTTTCTCACTCTCTTTGCACACATCTAAGCCCAAATCCATGGCTAACTGTGGTATACTGGATAGAGCTATTTCCATCTGTTCTCTGTCATCAGCTAGGTGACAGAGCATGATTTACCTGCTGCCTGTAGAAGACAAATGACCCATCCATAAAATGGAATTATGCTCATGTTACGGTTTCTGGATTATTTTAAGATGAACTTTTACATCACACTTATTTGTAGGAGAGTTATAACAGCCTGATATATATGTTAATATATACATATGTATATGTGGCTATACATATGCTTTTCTTTTTTAGTTATTTATTTTTATTTAATATGCACTAGTGTTTTAGCTGCATGTGTGTCTGTGTGAGGGATTCAGATCCCCTGGAGCTGGAGTTAAAGATAGTTGTGAGCTGTCAAGTGGGTGCTGGGATTTGAAACTGGGACCTCTGGAAGAGCAGTCAGTGCCCTTAACCACTGAGCCATTTCTTCATCTATACTTATACTTTTCTAAAATATCATTTGTCAATGTTATGTTGCTTTGCTACACAACTCTTTAACCTCCTTTGTATCTTTATTCCAAATTATTTCATTATTTATGATGTTATTATGCATGAATAATCTTAATTTTATTTTCAAATAGGTATTATTAGTATATAGAAAAACAACTGATATTAACATTTTATACCCAACAGTTTTATTGAATTACTTAAAGTTCTACATGAGTTTATTTATTTATCTATTTATTTATTGTGAACTATTTTATACAGGCAATATCATGCCATCTTCAAACACAGACAGTTTGATTTTTACTTCTATCATGTGTCTGTTCAGTGAGGTACTTAGGTGGCATATTGTGTGCAATATTGGAGGACCAATAATGGCTTTTTTTCATTCTTTGTTTTTTACAGAAAATAACCTGGACAATTTCCAATTTTATGTCTTCACGTTTATCAATTTTGTATTTGTATCAATTGAATCTGCTGTTGATGTCTCACATTGAAGTTTTTCACTCAGTTATTGAAGTCTTCACTTCCAGAGTTTATATTTTGTTCTGTTCTATGACCTCCATGTTGTTATGGATTATGTATGCTGTTTTTTCTTTGATTTTATTTAGTTTCTTATGTGTGTTTTCTTATACTCCACTGATTTCTGAGAATTCAGCTACACTGATGTTTTTGTCAAGCAGTTCATGGACTGTCATCTTTTAAGGGTTGCTATGGGAGCTTTATTGATTTCCCTTGTTGGAATCCTGTATTTCTGAATCCTAATGGTTTTTGAGGCTTCTCTGTGCACTTGTAGATTCAATTACAACACCCTCTTTTTCTTCTTTTAATTAGAAAGAAAATTATTTTACATGTCAACTCCAGGTCCCTCTCCCTCCTCTCCTCCCATGACCCCCATCAAACACCCTACCTATCCCATACCCTTTCTGCTCACAAGGGAGAGTGAGGCCTTCCATAGGGGGTCTTAAAGTCTGTCTTATTCTTTTGGATAGGGCCTAGGCAAACCCCCTTGTGTCTAGGCTCAGGAAGTATCCCTCCATGTGGGATGGGTTCCCAAAGTCCATTCCTATGCTAGGGAAAAGTACTGATCCACTACAAGAGGTACCATAGATTTTCAAGGTCTCCTCACAGACACCCACATTCAGGGGGTGTGGATCAGTCCCATGCTGGTTTCCCATCTATCAGTCTGGGGACCAAGAGCTCTCCTTTGTTCAGGTCAGCTATTTCTGTGGGTTTCGCCATCCTGGTATGGACTGCTGGCTCATCAGTCCTCCTTCTCTGCAATAGGATTTCATTTCAGTTCAAGGTTTAGCTGTGGGTGTCTGCTTCTACTTCCACCAGCTGTTGGATGAAGACTATACGATGTCATATGAATTAGTCATCAATCTCATGATCAGGGGAGGGCATTTAAGGTAGCTTCTCCTCTGTTGCTTATATTGTTAGTTGGTGTCATCTTTGTAGCTGGCCAGACATTTTCCTAGTACCTGATTTCTCTTTGAACTTATAATGTCTCCCTCTCTTATATTATCTATTATCTTGCTCTTTTCTGTTCTTCTCCAAACTCAACCTCCCTGCACTATCATGTCTTCCTTGCTCCTCCTCTTCTCCCCTTCTCATTCTCCTAGTTCCCTCTCCTTTAACCCCATCCTCCCAATTTGCTCAGGAGATCTTGCCCCTTCCCCCTTCTCCGGGGAACCATGTATGTCTCTATTAGGGTACTCCTTGTTTACTAACTTCTCTGGCAGTGTGGATTGTAGGCTGGTAATCCTTTAGTCTATATCTAAAATCCACATATGAGTGAGTACATACCATGTTTGTCTTTTTGTGACTAGGTTACATCACTCATAATGGTTTCTTCTAGCTCCATCCATTTGCCTGCAAATTTCAAGATTCCATTGTTTGTTTGTTTGTTTGTTTGTTTTTCCTCTGAGTAGTACTCCATTGTTTAAATGTACTCATTTTCTCTATCCATTCTTCAGTTGAGGGGCATCTACGTTGCTACCAGGTTCTGGCTATTACAAATAATGCTGCTATGAACATCATTGAACAGATGTCCTTGTTGTATGAATGTGCTTCTTTTGGGTATATGCCTAAGAATGGGATTGCTGGATCTTGTGGTAGACTGATTCCCATTTTCTTGAGGAGTCTCCATACTGATTTCCAAAGTGGCTGTACAAGTTGGCACTCCCACCAGCAGTGGAGAAGTGTTCCCCTTTCTCCACATCCTCTCCAGCATAAACTGTCATTGCTGTTTTTTATTTTAGCCATTTAGACAGGTGTAAGATGGTATCTCAGAGTTGTTTTGATTTGCATTTCCCTGATGGCTAAGGATATTGAACACTTTTGTTATGTGTCTTTTAGCCATTTTAGATTCCTCTATTGAGAATTGTCTATTTAGTTCTGTACCCCACTTTTTAATTGGATTATTTGGTGTTTTAGAGACTAGCTTCTTGAGTTCTTTGTAAATTTTGGATATCAGCCCTCTGTCAGATGTGGGGTTCGTGAATATCTTTTCCCAATCCATGGCTGTCATTTTCTCTTGCTGACTGTGTCCTTTGCCTTACAGAAGCTTCTCAGTTTCAGGAGGTCCTATTTATTAATTGTTGATCTCAGTGTCTGTGCTACTGGAGGCTGGCATGTAGAAGAATTTAGATAGATCTGTATCTATCACCATTCACAAAACTTAAGTCCAAATGAATCAAAGACTTCAACATAAACCCAGCCACATTGAACTTATTAGAAGAGAAAGTAGGAAATACCCTTGAATGAATTGGTACAACAGCCTCTTGTAGTTTTCAGTTTACCATGAGCAGATATTCCCTGCCAGGTCCTTAGGTAGACACCAGTACTGAAGGACCTATGACAGAAGTGCTGGAACTAAATCAGGGGACTGAGTCAGGCTCGACAACACACCTAAGGTAAGGGTTGCCATATTTTCTCCAGCTCCTTGAGTGGACGATGTTGATTCCAGAATATGGTCAAACAAAATTAGAATGAGCTCATGGAGATAATTTTAGACTTATACTGAGATGGGCAATAGGTAGTCTTTCAAGACATAATCCTGTATTTTAAAAGAGGTTTTTCTCAAGTATAGTCTCCATTGGTTGTTACAATCTTCTGTCTGAATCTCAAACATCTTTTTCCTTTTTTTATTTACAGTAGAAACAATCTTGTTTTATATGTCCCAGTTCCCTCTCCCTCCCTCCTCCCCTACCTCCCACCAATGCCCTACCCAATTCCCTTTCTTCTCCCCAGGGAGGGTGAGGTCTTCCATGAGGAATCTTCAAAGTCTGTCAAATAATTTGGAGTAGGGCCTAGGCCCTCCCACATGTGTCTAGGCTGAGAGAGTATCCCTCTATGTGGAATGGGCTCCAAAATTCCATTTGTACACTAGGAATAAATACTGATCCACTACTAGAGGCCCCATAGACTCCCCAGTCCTCCTAAATGACATCTTTGTTCAGGGAGTGTGGTTCAGTCCTATACTGGTTTCCCAGCTATCAGTCTGGGGTCCATGATCTCCATTTTGTTCAGGTCAGCTGTTTCTGTGGGTTTCTCCAGCCTGGTCTTGACCCCTTTACTCATCACTCCTCCCTCTCTACATCTGGATTCCAGGAGTTCACATCAGTGCTTAACTGTGAATGTCTGTTTCTGCTTCCATCAGCTACTGGATGAAGGCTCTAGGATTGCATATAAGGTAGTCTTCAATCTCATTACCAGGTAAGGGCCTTTCAAGTAGCCTCTCCATATTGCTTAGATTTTTAGTTCGTGTCATCCTTGTACGTCTCTGGACCATTTCCCTAGTGCCAGATTTCTCTTTAAGCCTATAATAGCTCCCTCTATTATGGTATTTCTTATCTTGATCTCATCTATTCTTCACCTGATTCAATCTTCCTGCTCTCTCATGTCCTCTCTCCTCTTCTCACCTTCTCTTTATCCTAACTCCCTCTCCCCTCCCCCCATGCTCCCAATTTGCTCAGGAGGTTTTGTCCCTTTCCCCTTTTCTGGGAGACTGTGTATGTCTCTCTTAGGGTCCTGTTTGTTTTCTAACTTCTCCGGTGGTGTGCACTCTAGACTTGTAATCCTTTGCTCTATGTCTAATATCCATATATGAATGAGTACATACCATGTTTGTATTTTTGTGTCTGGGTTACCTCACTCAGTATTGTATCTTCTAGTTCCATCCATTTGCCGGCAAATTTCAAGATCCATTTTTTTTTCTGCTGAGTTGTACTCCATTGTGTAAACGTATCACCACATTTTCTCTATTCATTCTTCAGTTGAGGGGCATCTAGGTTGCTTCCAGGTTCTGGGTATTACAAATAATGCTGCTATAAACATATTTTCACAGATGTCCATGATGTATGAATGTGCATTTTTGTGTATATTCCTAGGAGTAGATTGCTGGATCTTGTGGTAGACTTATTCCCATTTTCTTGAGGAATCTCCTTACTGATTTCCAAGTAGCTATATGAGTTTGTGCTCCTACCAGCAGTGGAGTAATGTTTCCCTTTCTCCACATCCTCTCCAACATGAGCTGTCATTGGTGTTTTTTATTTTGGCCATTCTGACAGGAGTAATATTGTACCTCAGAGTTGTTTTGATTTGCATTTATCTGATGACTTTCAGATAAAGGATGTTGAGCACTTTCTTAAGAGTCTTTCAGCCATTTTAGTTTACTCTACTGAGAAATGTCTATTTAGTTCTGTACCCCACTTTTTAGTTGGATCATTTGGTATTTTGGTGACTAGCTTTTTGAGTTCTTTGCATGTTTGGGAAATCAGTTGTCTATCAGATGTAGGATTAGTGAATATCTTTGCCCATTCTGTGAGCTGCTGTTTTGTACTGTTGACTGTTTCCTTTGCCTTACACAAGCTTCTCAATTTCAGGAGGTCCCATTCATTAATTGTCATCTCAGTGTCTGTGCTACTGGTGTTATGTTCAGGAAGTGGTCTCCTGTACCAATTCATTCCAGGGTACCTCCCATTTTCTCTTCTAAGTGGTTCTGTGTGCGTGGATTTATGTTGTAAATCTCAAATATCTTCCAGATACTTTTCCTTATTTTAGTTGTGAAATCATTGTGCAATTACATTTCTTTCTTCACTTTCCTCCCTCCCAAACTGTCCCATACATCATTCAGTATTCTCTTCCAAATTTCTGGCCTCTTTTTTATCTATTGTTACCTACATAAATAAATAAATAAATAAATAAATAAATAAAATTATAATTATAAGCTGCTCTGTCTGTATAATGTTACATGTATGTATGTTTTCAGGGCTGACAATGAGGAGTTACCATACTTGTCTCTCTGTGTGTGTCTCTGTCCCTCTCTCTCTCTATCTGGGTGGGGGGGTATTCTGTTCTGCCTTTTTGCTTGCTGATATCACTCTACATCCTGCTTCTTTTTGCCATTACTCACTTAATACCCTTAATTTTTATAATACACTTGGATCACAATGTTAGAATCCAATGTTTTCTAAATTATGGGGATTGGTTTTGTTTTGTTTTGTGTTTTGAGTTGGGATGTCAGTCCAGTGAATACTAGATGCCCCAAGTTTATTCAACATTCTTAAATGTCCCAACCAAAAAGGAGGAGAATATGGCAAAGCACTTCTTTATCATATACAAGGAATAAATAGAGTTTCTTCCTTAATTCTCCAAACATTTGTTAACCACACCTTAGACTCAATTTTTTGTTATCTGGCCTTGGTGGTCAAGAGTAACAATACCTCAAATCAAGTCTGTTGTTATTCAGATAAGACATCCACTACAAAGATCAGACATCCTACAGTAGCCAAGCCTTAGACCTTTAGGTGTTATGACTTTAACCTTGGAAGAGTAAGGGCAGTTTTGAACTCTCTGACCTTAAGTCAAACTGTAGCAGAGCCATCTTTGTGGCCCCAACATTAATGGTAAATCATTAGATGCCAGTTTAATACTATGTATAAATGTTGTTTTTCATTTATGCAAGAGGAAGAGGTTGTTAAAAACAGATCAGTTCTCTGAATGATTATTCATCTTCATCTCACATCATGAAACTTGGACTCCTCAGCTCTCCTGTGCCACATTAAAGCTAGCTGGAGGTAAAATTCTCATGATTCAAATATGAAACGTCTTACATGTTTACATGTTTGGACACCTGGCCCAAATTCGTTGGTGTTTCTTTTCTTTCTTTTTTTTTTTTTTTTTTTTTTTTGGTTTTTCGTGACAGGATTTCTCTGTGGCTTTGGAGGCTGTCCTGGAACTAGCTCTTGTAGACCAGGTTGGTCTTGAACTCACAGACATCTGCCTGCCTCTGCCTCTCGAGTGCTGGGATTAAAGGCGTGTGCCACCAACGCCCGGCTTCATTGGTGTTTCTTTTAAGAGGTTATGAAAATGACGCTGTAGTTACCCACTGGAAAGGACAAGCCAACAGAAATCAGGCCTATAAAGTAAATGTTTAGCCAGGGTTCTGATTTTGCTCTGTCTGACTCTTACAGGCCCTATGATCCCACTGATTCAGACTAAGCAATTCCAAAATCAGTCCTTCCTCACAAAGCAATGGAATTTAAAAAAAAAAAAAAAAACGGAAACAATAAGACAAAATAGTTATTTTCTCCCTTTAGTTGAATCTGTCAGGTTTTTGTTACAGTGATGAAAAAAGATAGTGAATACAAACCCCACCTTAGGCTCCATGTTTCCCTTTATCTTATTGAAGGTGAATGATCTGAAACAGGAAGTATAGATGATGCCTCTAAAATAAAAATCAGAGTTCTACAGGCAACTAAGGTATTCTGAGAGCAGGAGAAATAGCATACCAACTGGTTATCTAAAGCAATAGGTCAGCCCTGAAAGCATACATACAAGTAACATTGTAAAGACTGAACAGGTTATATTTAGGAATAGATATGTGTATGCATATATGCATGTAAGAATAATGAGAAAAAGGCTATGAATTTGAAAGAGAATAAGTAAAGGCTTATGGGAAAGGTTAGAGGAAAGAAAGATTAAAGAAGAAAAATATGAATGATGCAATTGCAATATCAAAAGGAAAAGAAAAAGGAGAGAAAATCAGAGTTCTTGTCAAAGATATCTCCTTTCCATTTATTTTCTCTGTACAAGTAAGATTATGAAGACTGAGCAGGTTTCGTTTAGGAAGATATATGTATATACATGTAAGTATGTAATAATAACGAGAAAAAGGCCATGAATTTAAAAGAGTAAGGAGTGGTATATGGGAGGGTTTGGAGGAAAGAAAGACTAAAGGATCTGGGCAGTGGTGGTGCATTCCATTAATCCCAGCACTCAGGAGGCAGAGGCAGGTGGTCACTGAGTTCAAGCCAGCCTGGTCTACAGAGTGAGTTCCTGGACAGTCAATGCTACACAAAGAAAACTTGTCTCAAAACAAAGCAATCAATAAAAATAAAAAAAAGGAAGACTAAAGGAGAAATGGTGAATGGTGTAATTTTAATATCAAAAATAAAAGAAAGAGGGAGAAAAATTAGAGTTCTTATCAATGAATTATCCATTCTCTATATTTTCTGTCATTTTTCTACTAGAAAGTTGAGCCTCAGGCCTAACTATGTTGACTCCTCATGGGAACCCTTACCCACGAGGCAGAGTAGCCTAAGGAGTGGGCTGGGGGGTGGTGATAGGAGATGGAAGGAAGTGAGGGGGTGAGAGGAGGGGTGGAAGGGAGAACTGTGGTTGGAATGTAAAATGAAATCTAATAATTAAAAAAGAAAAGGAAAGAAAGTTGAGCCTCAGTGTACTTAATCTTTTTACTAAACTTTAATATGCAAAGCTTTATCGATTGATTATTTCCACTGATCTTGGACTTAGTGTGCACTAAATGATATTCCTACCACTATTGTTCTTCCAAATTTAACCATGTTTCCTCTCAACATTACTACATATAATAAATAATAATCGTTTTCACCGAGAGACAACAAGTCACCACAATCCATCAATATAGTCCTAGGCTAGACTACTCATATATGATCATTAATCTTGGTGACACAAACGTAAATAAATACTATAACCAGTCAGGCTTTTGGAGGGACAATGAAAATAGTTGGTGACTCCAATATAAAACCAAAGAAAGTTATGTGTATAGCCGTAGACAACTTCTTGCCATATTCACCTATTCATATACAAAAGTGTTTACTTTCTTAATCCAAATTAAGTACAGTGACCTGGTGTCATTTTCAAGTCTTAAATTCATCACTACTTCTTTTGCACCAGCTCCATGGCCACTTGTGCTTACTGGTAGACACTTGTGACTTCATGCCTCTCCTTTGACATGAATGAAGGTGCATTTGTTCTTAATGTATATATCACTGTCACATGGGACAAACCACTCAACCAGAAACAAGAGAGTCATTCCTTGATTTTCAGTCTACTTTTCACTTTTCTCCATCATTCAAAGAATCTAAGTGAGACTACCCTGTCAACCAGAATCCTCTATGATATTAGGCATGTGGCTTAGGCATGCTCACCACAGTTGTAATGATAAGTTAACTAGTCAAAATATTTATAGTTTTTCCTTTTCAAATGTCAGAGAAAATATAGAGTAATAATCATTAATCACTAAATGGTGCCTGTCTATAGTTTAAAGCTGGTGAGTGAGCATTTTGTTACCTAGCTTCCCTGGAGTCATAGACTATAGGCTGACTATAATTTGCTTTGCATCTAATATCCACTTATGGTTGAGTACATACCATGTTTGTCTTTCTGGGTACCTGACTTCTTTGACTCTCCATGGGAAGCCTTACCTTCTCTGAGGAGTGGATATTGGGTGATGGGGTCAGGGGAAATTGAGGAGAGCAGGGGGAGTGGAGGGAGTGGGAAATAGTATTGGTATGTAAAATGAGAAAAGATGGCTTTAAATTTAAAAAAAAGATTGAAAAAACTGTTTAGTGAGCATTCTAATCATTTTCCTGAAGTTAATTTCAAACAATTATTTAAAAAAGTATTAGCATGTATTTATTGCACTAAATGATGAATTCTATTATGACATCATCATATTGTGTGTGTGTGTGTGTGTGTGTGTGTGTGTGTGTTTGATAATGTTTACCTTTATTATGTACTTGGGATATAGAACCAGAAACCATCTCTTCATGTCAATGCAATAATACAAAAAGCAACATGAGAAAAGTGAAAATAAAAACAAAACAATGGAAAAAACTATGCTGTGGTAGGAAAGGAAATTTATCTTTGACTAAATAAATTCAAGAAGTACAGAAATAGTACCTGGGTATCAATGGTTTTATAATTTGAGTAGAAGTTGCTCTTATGTGACAAATATAGTATTAAAGGAATGAGTGGGAACATCATCTCAGAAAAAACAGTTTTGGAGAGAGTAGTATTGATGGTTTGTTCTTTTTCTGTTACTCATGGTAACAAGAATAGAATATCTAGAAGCTCTGCATTGCTACAACAAAATACCTGACACAATCTACTTATAAGGTAAAAAGATTTATTTAGCAGTCTCTCTGGAGGTTTGATTCCAGATTTGGCTGGCAGCCCCATTTAGTGATGCCCTGTGACATCACATCATGTCAGGAACATTTGAAGGACTTACATTTAATCTGGAAAGGAAATCAGAGCTCAGGATGATGCTGTATATATTTGTTTCCTGATGAACTCATTCATAGAGACAAGTGTTACCTTCCCAGAGCAGTGTCCCCAATGACCTAAAGATTTTATAACAGCCCCACTCTTAAATATCCACATCACCTCCCAATACCAATACACTTGGAACCAAATTCTCAACATTCATACCCTTGGAAGAACAGAGAGCATCTGAAATACAGCTTGTGGGATTAGACAATAACTCAAATTTCTTCTATCTTGATTCCCCAAAAATGTTTCAATGTCTATAAAACTGGCAAAGTGAACTCTCTCCTAATCTGTCTTAATATATTCTTCAGCAGGGATTCCTATCAAATTTTAGAGCATGTTAATTGTAAATAAGTAAGTAAACTCATGACATTTCTATGTATGAATGAAATGCATTTTGATTATACAAGTCACCTCTATTCTCCTTCTGTCTCCCCTGCCTTCCCTTTCCCACATTTCTTACCTCATCTTTTATAGTTGTATTTTTATTTTCACATCATACTTCCCTCCCAAGTTTTGCAATGGCAGAAAACATACAATGTCTGTCTTTGTTGGACTGATTTGTTTCACTTGACATGATGCTCTTCTGTTCTACCCATTTTCCTGCAAATGATATTTTCCTTCTTCTTTATGGATGAATAATACTCATTGTACATGTGTAATGTATTTTTTCTTCATATACCTGCTCATTTAGTGGATACCTAGACTAATTCTGTAATTTAGCATATATATATATATATATATATATATTATATATATGTGTGTGTGTGTGTGTGTGTGTGTGTGTGTGTGTGTGTGTGTGTATGTATGTATGTATGTATGTATGTATGTATGAACAGGAATCTCTATAACAGGCTGACTTTGATACTTTTGAACATGTACCCTAAGGTGCCATGGTTATATCACATGGAAGTTATATTTTTCATCTTTCTGATGAATTCTCACACTGAGTTCCATAGTGATTGCATTATCGTATATTCTCAGGAGAAGTATATGAGGGTTCCTTTTTCTCTGCATCCTTGTGATATTTCTTTGATTTCTTTGTCTTAGCCATTTTTACTGAGTCAAGTAGAACTTAATAGGATTTTGAATTGTGTTTCTCTAATAGGTAAGGATAGTGACTGTTTTGCATGTATTTGTTAGTTGTTTGTAATTTTCATTGAAAAGAGACTGTTGTGATCAATTACCAATTTATTGGTTCAAGTATTTGATCATTTTGTTTAGCTTGTTTAGTTCTGTATATATTATATACAGTAGTCCCTTCTTAGATGAACAGATGGTAAAGATTTTCTTCAATTCTGTAGCATGTCTCTTCACTCATGATAAATTGTTTGTTTTGTATGCCATTGTGTTGTGATGGAACACTATCTCATCTGTCATTCTACCTCTTATCACTTGATCTGTTAGAGTCCTTTTCAGAAAGTCCTTACATATAACACATCCTAAAGGTTTTATACCTGTTTTACTCTAGCAGTTGCAGAATTATGGGTTTAGAACCAAGTGACTTGTGTTCTAACATTTCTTTATTTATGTGTTGATCACCGGAATGCAGCTACTTTAATTTACTCCGTGTGTGTGTGTGTGTGTGTGTGTGTGTGTGTGTGTGTGTGTGTGTGTGTGTGTTTTCATCTGTATTCATGTAGAGGACAAAGGTTGATGCCAGGACTTTTTCCTTGATATTTATCTTTTGAAACATGTTACCTCAGTAACTCTGGAGCTCAACAATTAGCAAGAGTTCCTGGTCAACAAGTCTCAGTGCTCCTCTTGTCTTTGCCACTTCAGCACTGACTTTTTATGTTGATGTGGGAAAGCCAAACTCAAGTCTTCATGCTTGAGTAACAGGCATTTTACCAGTGAAGTCATCCCCACTTGAATTTACATTTCTTTTGTTTTTCATGAACATACACCTTATGTTGCAAGACTACCTGTGCAATAACATTAATTACATGTGACTTTTCAGCACTGAGATTAACACATAATAGTTACATGAAAAAATGTTGCACCCTGAGCTTTGTAATCTTCCCTGTTGTGCAAAATATCTGTGGTCTTTCCATTTCAAGGCATTTTTACTTTTGTTGTTTGGCTTATAGCTATAAAGTTTGCCATCTTGCTTATTAAATCTCACTAACACTCCTCTAGAGATGCATAGTCAAGTGATTTTAGTATGTGAAATAAAATACTGCAAATGTTATCACTATGATTATTCAGCTTCCAAGGTGTTTTAAATCAGTCCTCAGATGATGGGTTATATAAGAAGCTCTGTGGTAAATAAAACCCACTTTTGCAATCTTGTAAATGGTTGGTTTAATCTTATTCTTTAGGGGAACAGAAGAAAATCTTCACTTTTAGTCCACTCAAAAGAATTGCTGTTAAAACAGTCTGACAAATTTTATATTTAGACACTTGGGAAATATCTTTTGTTTTCCAGTTTACTATTTGATAATATACATGTGCATATACATTATGTGTGTGTGTGTGTTTTCAGCCCCTAAAAATAATCAGAGAGAAAAGAGAAAATCAAAACACCAAAGTATTTATTGCCATTAATGAGTCTATAACCCAACTATATGTTATTTTTAAAGAGAAGAACTCACTGTGTTTCCTTTGACATACTGTCACCAGCAACCTACATGATTCTTTACTGCAAGTTATTGTTTGAAAAATTTAATAACATTAACCTTGTGGAATAGGCTGATATTCTTACATCAAGTTCTTTAGCCAATGACCCTTCAGTTTAAAAATGTTCTGTGAGGGCCCTGTAAGGGAGAAAGGGGAGGGGAAGTTATTACATGGACACATAATATGTTCACAACACGGCATAACAAACACATAAAATCAAAATGTTCAAAAGAGAAGGACACATCCAAGATACAACATGATGTATAAGCAATATAGATGAATTACCTGGCAAGCAGACATGAAGTAATATATAAACATCCTTTTATGGAGAAAAGACATTATATGGCACAACTGTTTGGTAGTAGTGGGATTTTGATATATTATTTTCTTTTCTTTGATTGTTTTTATCATGACTGTAACCATCAAGAAAATAGAAAACAAAAAATGTTGACAGGGATACAGAGAGAAGGGAATCATAATATATGGTAGTGGGGAATGTAAAAAATGTATACACTAAGGATATCAGAATGGAGCAAACTCAAATGAAAGCAGTTGACTACTGAACCAGCTGAAGGAACCAAAGATGCAATTTAAGAGAAATGCCTTCACACCTTTGCTTATTATGATAGGGTCCATTATACCCAAGGATAGCATAGCATAGGCATTCATTGAAAGATAAATAATGAAACTGTCACACACACACACACACACACACACACACAGAGAGAGAGAGAGAGAGAGAGAGAGAGAGAGAGAGAGAGGGAGAGAATAGAGTACTGCTTATTAACAACAAAACCATCTCATTTTCAGGAAAATGGGTGGAACTGGAAAACACTGTGCTAAGTTCGATAAATCAGACTGAAAAAGAAGAGTACCAGGTGATTTTCTCATAAGTCCAAGCTATAAACCTATAAATAAATTGAATTAAACATAATCAGTAAAAAGGGAGACTTTTAGGGAATAGGAAAAGTAGTAGGAACGTAGACAAGGTGAGTAATTGGGGACATGCCCATAATAAAAAGCAGTACTTTGGATGTACACACAAAGGTATCATAATTAAGATTATTGTTATAATATACATGAAAAATCTTTTGAAAGGGCATTGATTAGGGAATATGTGTGTGTGCATGTTATATTTGAGTATGTACATATATCTGTGCACAAATGTGTGTGCAGCATCGACCCCAGATGCTGTCTAGGAGGCCAGTATAGGACTGATCCAGACCCCTGAACGTTGATGTCAATGAGGGGCCCCTGGTAGTAGATTAGTATTTTTCCCTGGTGTAAGAAGGGACTTTGAGAGCCCATCCCATGTGAAGGGATTCACTCTTTCCCTGGATACATGGGGAAGGGCCCAGGCCCAGCCCAGGATGATGTGGTGGACTCTGCGAAGCCCTGGTTTTAGGCCCTACCCTGCCTGGGGAGTAGAGGGTAGATGGGATGGGGAGTTGGTCAGGGGTGGGGGAGGAGGTATCGGGGGAGGGGAGGGAGAGGGAGAAGGGATCCACATGTGAAACAAGCTTGTTCCTAATTTGAACTACTAAAAAAAAATGTGTGTGCAGGCATACATGTCTGTGTAGGGGTAGGCCAGAGGGGGATACTGGGCTTCTTCCTCTATCAAGCTTTGCTTTATTCACTAGAGACAGAGTTTGTCACCTTGATATTGCCATTTGGGAATTTGTCTAGAAGCCAGCAAGCCCTAGTTATCTTTCTGTATCCATCTCCCATCACTGGTGTTAAAAATTTTTGTGCTCATAGTCACATTTTTTTTGTAATGTTAGAGAACTGAGTCCATATACTTGAACAGCAAGTACTCTTACACACTGAGCTAGCATATGAGTTCCAGAGAAGATTATTCTACCAGGAAAAAATACTTTGTTCTACTTGTCACAAATGAAATCATGATTGACAGTGGCCACTTCACAAATATTTCATTGGAAGATACTTCCTTAGAATATTCCACTTGGCCAAGGATCTCCGTGATTTCTGAATGTGTAACTTTTAAAACATTTTTCAGTCTGTATGTGTCTCACAGTTTGGCCATGTTTGGAGAATTGTCATTTGCTGCTTTGTCTAAAAAGTAAACTTATGGTTCTTGTTCTGTCTCCTCCCAAAATACAACTGGCCTTTAGAAAGTGTTGACATGAAATATCTACAATGGTCCTAAAGAGCCAGCCTTAGAGAAAATCTATGTGTGATATAGTCAGCAGGTTGAGAGAAGCTGGCTTCTTGTTTTGATCATTGTTTTCCTTGTTCTGTGTCCATTCCTTCCTTTTTCTTTTTTTCCTTTTTTCCATTCCTTCCTTTTAAACTTGAGTGATGTCTCCACAATAAGGAAGACCAAAGTCTGTGGCAGCCAACAGAAACTAGAGAGTGACTCCAGACACACAGATTATTCCTACAAAAAGAGGCATCCTTGCTGATGCCTTGCATATTTTGCTTTCCTTTATCTCTTTTTCTCCTCAAAAAACTGTACATATTTCTTACATCATCTTCCGCATTGGTTTATTCCTTTACACTGCAGATCAGGATAATTGCACTAAGTAGTAGGCACACCACAGCCTAAATGCTGCACCCCCTTGAAATTTCCTCTACCAGACAAATTAACCCATTGTTTTTAAATTTGAATTAAAACAAGGTTTTAGTGCATGGGCAAAATACAGTCCGATTTTTGGTCAACACAATAAAATGGTCTTTAGCCTGGTCACTAATGGAGTCCTTGTTTGCCTCTGTCTGAGTTAGCGTTTTTTATTACTGTGAAGCAACACCACGGTCATGACAACTATTTTTTTTTTATTTCAAATTAGAAACAAGCTTGCTTCACATGTCAATCCCTTTTCCCAGTCCCCTCTCTCCTCCCAATAGTGAAAATTTGACTTATTCCTTTCCAATTTGTATCGCCTTGATCTCCTTTTCTTGTGCTATTGCTCTATCTACAACCTCTAGTACAATATTGAAGAGATACGGAGAGAGTAGACAGCCTTATATTGTTCCCGAGTTTAGAGGAATCACCTTGAGTTTCTCTCCATTTAGTTTGATGCTGGCTGTTGGTTTGCTTTATATTGCTTTTATCATGTTTATACATGTTCTTGTTATTCCTGTTCACTCCAAGAATTTTATCATGAAGGGATGTTGGATTTTTGTCAAAGACTTTTTCACCATCTAGTGAAGATGATCATGTGGTTTTTCTTTTTCAGTTTGTTTATATGGTGGATTACATTGATGGATTTTCATGTGTTGAACCACCCTTGCATGCATGGGATGAAGCCTACTTGATCACAATGGATGATTTTTCTAATGTGTTCTTGGATTTGCTTCACAAATATTTTGTTGAGTATTTTTGCATCAATGTTCATTGGACTATAGTTTTCTTTTTTACTTGTATCTTTGTGTGGCTTGGTATCAAAGCAATTGTAGCCTCATAGAAAGAGTTTGGCAATGTTCCTTCTATTTCTTTTGTGTGGAACAATTTGAGGAGTACTGGTATTAGCTCTTTTTTGAATTTCTGGTAGAATTCTGCAGTGAAGCCACCTGGCCCTGGGCTTATTTTGATTGGGAGATTTTTGATGACTTCTCTATTTCATTAGGGATTGAGTTAGGTTGATTTAAACTGCTTATCTGTTCTTGATTTAATTTTAGTAAGTGATATCTAGCCAGAAAATTGTTCATTTTCTTTATATTTTAAATTTTTTGGAATACAGGTTTTCAAAGTATGACCTGATGATTCTGTGGATTTCCCCAGTTTCCATTTTTCTTTCCCCTTTTCGTTTCTGATTTTGTTAATTAGCATGTGCTCTCTCTGCCTTTTGCTTAGTTTGGATAAAGGTTTGTCTATCTTGTTGACTTTATGGAAGAACCAACTCTTTGTTTCATTGAGTCTTTGTAGTGTTTTCCTAGTTTAAATTATATTGGTTTCAGCTTTCAGTTTGATTATTTCCTGGCATCTACTCCTCCGGGGTGAATTTGCTTCTATTTGTTCTAGAGCTTTCAGTTGCACTGTTAATTCTCTAGTGTGACTATTCTCCAGTTTCTTCATGTGGGCACTTAGTGCTATGAAATTTCCTCTTAGTACTGCTTTCAAAGTGTCCCATTAGTTTGGGTATGTTGTGTTTTCATTCTCATTAAATTCTAGGAAGTCTTTAATTTCTTTTTTATTTCTTCCTCAACCCAGAAATGGTGCAATTGGGTGTTATTCACTTTTCATGAGTTTGTAGATTTTCTGCAATTTGTATTGGTATTGAATTCAAACTTTAAAGCATGGTGGTTTGATAAGATACAGGGGGTTATTTCAATTTTTTTGTGGAGGTTTGCTATGTTGCCAAGTATGTGGTCAATTTTAGAGAAGGTTCCATGTGGAGCTGAGAAGAAGGTATATTCTTTTGTGTTTGGATAGAATGTTCTATAGGTGTCTGTTAATCTCAATTGGGTCATAAATTCTGTTAGATCCTTTGTTTCTTTGTTAAGTTTCTGTCTGATGGTCCTGTCTAATGGTGAAAGTGGGGTGTTGAAGTCTCCTACTATAAGTGTATGTGGTTTTATGTGTGGTTTGAGCTTTAGTAATGTTTCTTTTACAAATGTGAGTGCCTTTGTATATGGGGCATAGATGTTCAGGATTGAGACTTCATCTTGATGGACTTTTCCTGTGATGAGTATGAAATGCTCTTTCTCATCTCTTTGATTGATTTTTAGTTTGAAGTCCAATTTGTTAGATATTAGGATTGCTACACCAGCTTTTTTCTTGGGCCCATTTGATTGGAAAACCTTTTCCCAACCCTTTACTCTGAGGTAACGCCTGTCTTTGAAATTGAAGTGTGTTTCTTGTATACAGCATAAGGATTGATTCTCTCTTGGTATCCATTAAGTTAGCCTGTATCTTTTTATAGGGAGGTTAAGGCCATTAACATTGAGGGATATTAATGTCCATTGATTGTTGGTTCTTGTTTGTTTTGGATTTATTGTTAGTGGTGTCATTGTGTGTGGATTTCTCCCTCCTGTTTCTTTTCCTGTGTGGTAAAGTTGGATTATCTATTTCCTATGTTTTTGTGAGTGTAGTTATCTTTGTTGTGTTAGAGGTTTTCTTCCAGAACTTTCTGTAGTGCTGGATTTGTGGATATGTATTGTTTAAAACTTTTTTTTTCATGTACTTGTTTTTTCCATCTATAGTGATTGCAAGTTTTGCTGGGTACAGTAGTCTGGGTTGGCATCCATGTTCCATTAGTGTTTGTAGGACGTGTTTCCAGGACCTTCTGGCTTTCAAAGTTTCCATTGAGAAATCAGAATTAAGTCTGATAGGTCTGCCTTTATATGTTACTTGGCCTTTTTCCTTTGCTGCTCTTAATATTTTCCCTTTATTATGTAAGTTTGGTGTTTTGATTATTATGTGGAGAGGGGACTTCTTTCTTTTTGTTCCAACCTATTTAGCGTTCTGTAAGCTTCTTGTACTTTCATAGGCATATCCCTCTGTTGTTTGGTGGAAATTTTCTTCTATGATTTTGGTGAATATGTTTTCTGTACCTTTGAGCTGTATTTCTTCACCTTCTTCTATACCTATTATTCTTAGGTTTGGCACTTTCACTATGTCTCATATTTCCTGGATATTTTGTGTTAGGGATTTGTTGGACTTGAGATTTTCTTTTGTCAGTGACTGTATATCCTCTAATGAGTCTTCAACAACTGAGATCCTCTCTTTCATCTCTTGTATTCTATTGTTTATACTCACATCCTTAGTTCCTGATCGTTTATCCAGCCTTTCTATTTCCAGCATCCCCTCATTCTGTGTTTTATTTTTCTATGTCAACTTTCATGCCTAGAACTGTTTCAAGTGCTTCCTTCACTTGTTTGGTTGTTTTTTCTTGGCTTTCTTTATATTCTTTAAGACAATTACATATTTCTTGAATTTTTTGTTTGTTTTTTTTCTATTTCTTTAAGAGATTTTCTTGTTTCCTCTTTTTCCTCAAGCATCTTCATAAAGCAGATTTTTAGGTCGGTCTCTTCTTCTTCCTCTTTATTGTGCTTTTCAGATTTTGCTGGTGTGGAGTCCCTAGATTCTGGTGGTATCATATTGGTCTTTGTGTTGTTAATGTGTTTTTATTCTGTCTTCTTCCCATCTATTCTTCCAGTGGGTTCAGGTGGGGTCTCTCTATCTCCTCTTGTCAACTGGTGTTGTGTGTGGGCCAAGACTTCAACGTCGGCAGCTCTGGATGCTCCTGTGTCTCCTGGTAGTCTCTTCACTCAGCAGAGTTCAGGGTAGAGGGGGAACTGAGAGTGAGGTGATTCTGGGCTTAGGGAGGTCCTCTCTGTCTGGGTGGGTCCACTCTATGCCAAGTGTAGGCCCAAAATAATCTGGGGGGTAATGGCGGGAGTTGGGCAGGAGTCAGGCAGCAGCAGAGGGTACTCCCACATCAGCAGGGATCAGGGCTGAGGAGAGTGAAGGAGGTCATGGTAACTCTTATAAAAGAATACATTTATTGAGGTGGCAGTTTACAGTTGCAGAGGTAGAGTCCGTAATTATTATGGTGAGGCATTGTGGCATACAGGCAGGCATGGTGCTGGAGAGATAGCTGGGAATTCTACATCTTGTAGTCACCAGGAGGTGGACTGTCTAACTGGGAATGGCTTGAGCATACATAAGACCTCAAAGTCTGCCTCCATAGTGACACACTCCTTCCAAGAAGCCCATACCTCCCATTAGTGCCACTACTTTTGGAGGCCATTTTCTTTCAAACTGCCATAGTCTCTGGAACCTCATGAACTAGGCCCCTACTCTGCATGATTTTTCAGCATTCTTTTCTTCCAAATTCTCATTAAACCCTGGTTCTGATATGTTACAACATTTCTAGCCACAAGTACCCAACTCTTCTGCATTACAGCCAAAATATAGTTTCAATGTCCTGTCAGGTTTATCATAATAATGGCCCCACATCTTGACATTGATTTTCTTTCTTATTTATTTTTTCTATTGTTATAAAATACAAACCTTTCATTCCCCTCACCATCACAACTGCAATGTGCTTTTTTATTTTGTAACATAACCTTTTAATACAGGCAAGCAAGGCTCCAATTGATTCTTCATAGAGCACATTTGTATTTAGGCTAGGGTGATCTTTTTTACAGCCTGTTGTTTGACCCTTTGTTGTCTTTTCAGATCCACATTTAAAATCAGCCAACTAATCCCCACGCTGCTGAAAATGCTTCTTGTTGATAGCCTAAGATATCAGTAGCAACCAGCAGCCCACGAAAGACCATCTTGTTTTTATCCTTGTATCTATCAAATAACATTTCTACATACATTTATAAAGGTTCGAGAAAGTATACAAGGCATCCATAAAATTAAATAGTGACTTAAGTACAAGACCCAGGGATTTTTATTCATTAAAGGTAAAGTTTTCCTTTTCCACAATTCCTATGTGAGCCCCTCCTGACAGAAACACATGACAGTACAATTTAGCATAGAACTCCTATCTATACAATACAAATAAGTGCTTCCAATATTTATTGGGTCAATTCTTCTCTCTTTCACCATTGCTGATAGATACCTTGGTCTCTCTCATAAACACTCTTTTCAAGAGACTTACTAAACTCTGTAAAGGTCCTAGAGCTATTTGGAGCATGGTTTGCAAAGTAAGAATGTCATAACATTCTTTCATTCTCCCAAACAAGGACAAAACTCTGCAGGAAGAAGTGGTGTCATGATAGGTTAGTGCTGAAGCAAAGACTACAACTTAGTCTCCTCATTTGTCATTTGAACTTTGTTTTCCTTTTGTTCATCCCTTATTAGGCCATTTCCAGACACAATTAAACAAAGCCTATTTTATCATTCAGATAGCTCAGAGACAAATCTTACATAAATGTAAAACATTACTAAAATAAAAAGATCAATTTAGCCTTTAATGAAAGTTGCAAATATGGCTGGGTTTCTTATTTTTGCACATCATCCAATAGAGCTTCCCATTTAAAACAAAAGAACCAGGGGTAGAAATCAGATATAGTTTTAAGTTATTATTTAAGATGTGTTAGAAATGTTTCTTCCTAAGAAGTACAATAGAATTGGCCACATCTTTTATGATAATACCTTCTCTATCAGAATATGCAGATTGCAGTAGGAAGATACATGGGGAAATGATGAGAATGGGAGCAATCATAAAAAGATATTGGTTTTGATGAAGATGTGTTGTGTTCTTGGAAATGTGGTGAAAGTAAAAAATCAAGCTTGTGATGCCAAAATATCATTTGAGTTTTTAAGTTATTAACATATATTTCAAAAGCTAGCATGTGTAATAACATTACCTGCTCAATCAGGAGAGGTTGGCATATCTTTTTTTTTTTTTTTTTTAGTTCAATTTAGGGAACAAGCTTGTTTCAAATGTAAGTCCCTTCTCCCTCTCCCTCCACTCACCCCATCTCTCCTCCCCCCCCAAACTACCCCCCACCTCAACCACTCACCACTCCCCAGGCAGGATAGGGCCCTCAATGGGAGCTCTGCAAAGTCCACCAAATCTTCCTGTGCTGGGCCTGGACTTCCCTATGTGTCCAGGGCCAGAATGTATCCCTTCATGTGGGATGGACTCTCAAAGTCCCTTCTTACACCAGGGAAAAACACTAATCCACTACCAGAGGCTCCCAGGAGTGCAGAGGCCTCCTTATTGACATCCATGTTCAGGGGTCTGGATCAGTCTTGTACTGGCCTCCCAGACAGCATCTGGGGTCAATGTGCTCTCCCTTGTTCAGGCCAACTGTTTCTGTGGGTTTCTCCAACCTGGTACAGACCCTTTTGCTCTTCATTCCCCCCTCTCTTCAACTAAATTCCAGATTTCAGCTCAGTGTATATCTGTGGATGTCTGTCTCTGCATCCATCAGCCACTGGATGAGGGCTCTAGGATGGCATAAAGAGTAGTCATCAATCTCATTTTAGGGGAAGCGCTTTTAGGTTATCCTCTCCACCATTGCCTGGATTGTCAGATCGTGTCATCCTGGTAGGTCTCTGGAGATCTCCCTAGTTCCAGATCTCTTCTCGGACCTATAGTGGCTCCCTCTAATAGGGATCTTTCATTCTGCTTTCTCTCCTCTATTCTTCCGCCAACTGAATATTGCTGCTCATCAATTTCCTCTCCTCTACTCCTCTTGTCTTGCTCTTATTGTGGCAGCACTCTCTCCTCTACCCTCATGCTCCCAATTAGCTCAGGAGTTCATGCCACTTCCCATTCCTGGGGTCCATTTATCCCTTAGAGTCCTTCATGTTTCCTAGTTTCTTTGGTGAAGAGGATTATAGGCTGGTAATCCTTTGCTCTATGTCTAAAATTCATATATGAGTGAGTACATACCATGTTTGTCTTTTTGTGACTGGGTTACCTCACTCAGGATGGTTTCTTCTAGTTCCATCCATTTGCCTGTGAATTTCAAGATTCCATTGCTTTTTTCTGCTGAGTAGTACTCCATTGTATAAATGTACCACATTTTCTCAATCCATTCTTCAGTTGAGGTGTATCTAGGTTGCTTCCAGGTTCTGGCTATTACAAACAATGCTGCTATGAACATGGTTGAACATGTGTCCCTGTTGTATGAACATGCACTGTTTGGGTAAATACCCAAGAGAGGAATGGCTGGATCTGGAGGTAGACTGATTCCCATTTTTCTGAAGAACCGCCATACTGATTTCCAGAGTGGTCTTACAAGTTCACACTCCCACCAGCAATGCAGGAGTGTTCCTTTTTCTCCACATCCTCTCCAGCATAGATTGTCATTGGTATTTTTGATTTTGAGGTTGACATATCCTAATCTACTTCCATTGCCTCTGCTATGTGTGCCCTAAATCCAGAAATGAAACAGTTATTTTTTAAGTTAGTAGAAATGAAATAGCTACTCTAAAGACCAGGTATCATATATGTGAGGTGGAAGATATTTCTCCTTGTGAGAAAAATGTATGCTGAATATATTAGTAAGATATTACACATACTCATAGTAAAGCACCTTTTATGAAGGAAAGCTGAGTTAAGGAGTTTGTGAGGCAGGGGAAACCATGTGAAATTCACAGAATGAATATGTGTTTAAGTCTTGCTCAACAGAAGAGCAACCCTCATTCTTTGCCTTCATTCCCACATGTTTTATCATTTTAGGTGAAACAGTTACTACTGTACAAATAGCTTTGATATTTGAAAATTGTCATTGTTAGTTTGTTAAACTTTGGCTGGAAGGTACTATAGATAATGATACCATCCATCCTCCCTTGGGAACATGGTTCCTATTTCACTGTCATACTAGTTTAATTATTAATAGTTCATCTCTCACTGTCAATTGTGTCCCAATTTAGATGATAAGATATTTTTCACCCTATTTATAGGGGACATTGAAGGAGGGTAATGAAACTGGTAATCTCTGATGTGGAGGGGAAACGTTGCGCCTATCTCGACCAGCAAGAAGGACACGACCACGACTCTTCTTCAAGCAGTTTATTCTGGAACCTTGTACATTAACTTCTCCTTCTACCTCAGCTTCTCCTCTGCTTCTCTCTCTGCTTCTTCTATATCTCTCCCAGCCCCCTGGCAAGCCCTTAAAAGCAAGCTCATTACCCAATTAACTCATGCCACCTGCCGATCCCGGATAGGTCACAGCTGGAGGAGGCACACCAGATCCACTAAGCACTTCCAAATAAGGCTTGTTTACAGCTAAGCTCCGTCTCCCTGGCATCCAGCCAGGCACCATCTTGGGGCTGTGGCTCCCCACAGGGAAAGAACAAGGTGGTAGAATAGTTTATTCAAGAAAATAACTTGGAGGAAAACAGACATAGCATTTCTTGGGCTCTATACATCAGGCAGTAGCCTGAGCCAAAGCACTGGACAGAGATGAAAGAAGTAATAAGCACAACTGAAGAGGAAAATAAAAGAATGAAGGGGATCATGGAGGAAGAGAGGGAGAGGAAGAGATCAAGAGAGGATGGGACCAAGAGAAGGGGGAACAAAGATGAGGGTTGCTAAAGGGAGGTAGGCAGGGAAACCGGAAGCATGGAAAGGAAAATTATTTGTGGGAGATGCTAACTGGTTAATGATGTGGAGACAGAAACAGATTGGAATATTTTGTCATTGGTTCCATTAAATAGTTTTTCCCCCATAAGTTCATCAATCAACCAAAGGGGATGACCAATCTTTCACCTCAGTGGTCCTAATACTGATTGAACTTTCTTTTGAATCAAACTAGATCTTAAAACTTTGTCATATGGCTACCAAGTCATACTAAAGTCACTTATTCTTTAAAGAATGGACCAAATTTTTGACAAATTGGTAAATGGCAGAAGGGGAACTTCTATACAATATGAGAAACACCCCCTGTGCCCTTGTATTCTTGCCCAGTTATGTAGGTAAGTCCACAGGAAAGGTCAAAAATGCTGGCTCAGGCTTCATAACAGAAAAGAGAGCTCACCCTTCCCTTTACAATCTCAACTTTCTCAAAGTCCTTTCTAGCTACCAAGATGAGCCCCATGAAGTTTTCAGAGATGCAAGAAAAAATAACCTAGAAGATATTCTACAAACTGATTAAGTTAACAGATACATTCAGCATTAGAGTTGACAGCACAAAACAATTCAGTCCTTTTAGATTTCTCCCCATCCTTGTTTCTATTTCTTTCTTAGTTCAGTATAGTCCAACCATATAACTTTATAAGAATGGAAACTACATCCTTGCAGAAGCTATGAGTTTTTCTAGTTTTTTGGGGGAGGGAGGTTGTTTGTTTGTTTGGTTGGTTGATATTTGGGAAGAAACTCACCAATTTCCATGAATTCTTTTTGAAATACAATTTGGACCCTTATACCCTTTATAGTCACAGTGGATAGAATTCACTGAGCCCTACAAACTCACTTTTTCCCAAGACCTGGGATCTTCTATACACTAAAACTAAGAATATTGATATTAATGTGGGATTCCCAGATGCTGAGGAGGGAATTCAAGCCCCAAAGGCTCCAATATTTTATACAGCTGGGACTGTTGAAAAGTAAATGCAAGAGTATAAAGAGACAGCTTAGAGCCCACGAAGAGCATATTGTTATGGCTGTGGGGAGGAAAACTTGTACTGTAAAGATATAACTGATGTAAAAAGAATCAAAATGTAGGTCCCAAGACCCACATTGCAAAGAGGTAGACTATAACTTAGCAATGAGCATAGAGTCAAAGAATAGTTCCAGCCCTGGCTCCACTCATTATTATAATAGGTGACTGAATCTAGTGTCAGCTCCAGAAGACTTGCTGTTGCTTAAATGAAACTGAGTGTCTTTCTGTCCAACACCTCAAAACAGATGCATCCATACCAAATAAATAACCATGTGGAAGCTTTCCAAAATGCCCCCCCCCCCGCACTTAATAGTAGCGATACAGAATTCACACTACAATGCAATAAAAAGTTTTAAAGAATAATAATTTTTTTAAATCCTCCTGGATGGGATCCCAGGTTGGTCCTTGGTGGGCCATTGATGTTAGGTGTGACTATTAAACCCTATATGCCTCACAGATGGACACACCTAGAAAATGTAAGTTGCAACCTGTCACGCAACGTTGGTAAGTTGTGGTCTGTAGGTCTACTCTAGGAGCTGTGAAATAAGAATAGCTGTTAGATCATGTGACTAGCACAGACCTCAACTGTTCACTTCATCCAAAGAAAAGTAGTCTGTTCAGTTTGGACTGAAGGTCTTTTAATTGCTGCTAATGAGGTTTGCATCCATGACAACTTGTAAACAGTGACAATCTATGCTGGAGAGGATATGGAGAAATAGGAGCACTCCTTCATTTCTGGTGGGAGTGCAAAGTTGTACTACCTCTTTGGAAATCAGTATGGCGGTTTCACAGGAAAATGGGAATCAGTCAAGATCCAGCAATTCCTCTCTTGGGCATATACACAAAGAATGCACATTCATACAACATGGACATATGTTCAACTATGTTCATAGCTGTGTTGTTTGCAATAGCCAGAACATGGAAGCAACCTAGATGCCCCTCAACTGAAGAATGGTTAGAGAATATGTGGTGCATTTACAGAATGGAGTACTGCTCAGCATAAAAAAAGCAAGGGGATCTTGAAATTTTTAGGCAAATGGATAGAACTAGAAGAACCTAACCTGAGAAAGGTAACCCAATCACAAAAAGACAAACATGGTATGTACTCACTCATATATGAATTTTAGACGTAGAGCAAAGGATTACCAGCCTACAGTCCACATCACCAAACGAACTGGGAAACAAGGAGGACCCCAAGAGAAGAATGCATGGTCCCCTGGTGAAGGGGAAATGGACAGGATCTCCTGAGCTAAGTGGTAGCACAAGGGTAGGGGAGAGGGAGCTGGGAAAAAGAGAGAGGAAAAAGAGGAGGGGGAAGGAGGAAATGGGGGAACAGGAAGGTTGAGTCGGGGGGAATAATAGAGGAGAGCAGGATGAGAGATACCATAATAGAGGGAGTCATTATAGGTTCTGGCATTAGGGAGATTTCCAGAGATCTACAAGGATGACACCAAATGGCAATCTAAGCAATAGTGGAGAGGCTACCCTAAATGCCCTTCCCCTATAATGAGATTGATGACTACCTTATATGCCATCCTAGAGCCTTCATCCAGTGGCTGATGAAAGCAGAGGCAGACACCCTCAGCTAAATACTGAACTGAACTCTGGAACCCAGTTGCAGAGAGGGAGGAGTGATGAGCAAAGAGATCAAGACCAGGCTGGTGAAACTCACAGAATCAGCTGACCTGAGCCAGGGGGAGCACATGGACCCCAGACTGAGGTCTGGGAGGCCAACAAGGGACTGACCCAGACCCCTGAACATGGATGCCAGTGAGGAGGCATCAGCACTCTATAGGGCCTCTAGTAGATCAGTATTTATCCCTGGAGTAAGAAAGGACTTTGGGAGCCCATCCCATGTGGAGAGACGCTCTCTCAGCCTGGACCTATAGGGGAGGGTCTAGGCCCTGCCCAGGATAATATGACAGACTTTGGAGATCCCCATGGAGAGACTTACCTTCTCTGAGGAGCAGAGGGGGGATGGGGCAGGAGGTTGGGGTCAGGTGGGGAAGGAGGGGAGGGAGAGGGAGCCAGGGATTGACATGTGAAGCAGGCTTGTTTCTAATTTGAACTAATAAAAAGATAATTTCTTGGGAAAAAATAATGTAGGTCTTCTTTCCTCACTTATCCATTCCAGAAAATCCATCACATAAATGCCCAGAGGTGTCTCTTCTAGGTGATTCTAGATCTTGTCAGGTTGGCAATCTATATTAACCATTACAGAGGGCATGGGAACTCAAGAACAGAGATGAGCACAATGTATCATCAGCCAAAGAACACTGCAGATTGCTCCAGCCATCTGGTGAGTGGCATGCCTGTCAGCTGATTCAGGTCCAAAAGATTCATTCCAGTTCCTGCCCCTCCAACCTCATCAGCAGCCCCAAGGCTAAGCCCTTCTCCCAACCCCAGGGAACTTCTGTTGTTCAGGTGCAGGTCCCATTACTCAGAACAATAGGTGCAGGCCAAACTAGTCAGAAGAACAGAGACCCCCTGATGCAAAAAGGTCAAGCTAACTGTAAGAAGGCCAACTCCCAATGTGGACAGAGACTCCCTACTAGATAAGAGGTTACACCATCCATGAGAAATCCAGGCCAATGGACTAGAAGACAAAAGAGGAAACAGAAAAAACAGAAAACCAAAGAAGAAAACACCCATCCAAGAAAGACAAACTCAGAAACCAGAACCAATGTAAGAATACAATCAATGAATATTCCAATGCAGCTGAAGCACAAGAAAAATGGCCTTAAAAAACAACTTTATGAAAGTGATATAAATAATTAAGTGGAAATGAAAACTCCCTTAATGAAATAGATGGAAAGACAAACAAAAAATTGAAGGAAATCCACAAATTCCTCAAAAAAAAAAATGCCAAGAAAGCCATCCACCCCCCCCAAAAAAAAAATAGGTGAAGGAAACTATTCAAGAACTGAAAATCAAAATAGAAGCAATAAAGAAAACACAAACTAAAAGAATTTTAGAAAAGGAAACATATGTAAGTGAACAGGAACTAGACACAAATATCACCAACATAATAAAGACATGGGAGAAAGAATATCATATATTAATGATATGATAGAAGAAATACGTACATCAGTCAATGAAAATGTTAAATCTAAAAAAACTCCTACCCATAACACAAAGCATCCAGGAAATCTGGGATGTTATGAAAAGACAAAACCAAAGAATGACTAAGATCAAAAACACAACTGACAGAATATTATTCTAGGATGTGGAGTAAGAGAAACACCCCCCCACACTGGTGGTAGGAGTACAAGCTTGTACATCTACTTTAGAAATCAATACAGTGGTTTGTTAGAAAATTGGGAATCAATCTACTTCAAGACCCAGCTATACCACTCCTGGGCATATACCCAAAGGATGCTTCATCCTATCACAAGACACTTGCTCAACTTGTTCACAGCAGCTTTAGTTATAATAACCAGAAGCCAGAAACAACCTAGATGTCTCTCAACTGAAGAATGGATAAAGAAAATGAGGTCCATTTATGCAATGGAGTATTACTCAGCTGTTAAACATAGCAGTATTAGAAAATTTGCAGGCAAATTGATGGAACTTGAAAAATCATCCCAAGTGAGATATCCCACACACAGAAAGGCAAATATGGTATGTATTCACTTATAAGTGAATATTAGCTATAAAGTAAAAGATAATCATGCTATGGTCTGCAGACCCTGAGAGGCTAAGTAACAAACAATGTAATGGAGGACACAGAACATGGATCAGCCATCTTTTGCAAAGCCTCAAGTGGAGGAACAGGGACATGACCCAGCCACAAAACTATCAAACTATAGATGGTCCTACCTGCAAAGTGTTCTGGGACCAGAGCCTAGCAGAATAATCATCAAAGTGATCAGAAAGACTTCATCTGCAATTGGTAGGAACAGATGGAGTCTTACAACTAAACATTAGGCAGTGCTGGAGGAATCCTCCAGAGGAAGGAGAGAAAGGATTGGAGGATCCAGAGAGGTCAGGAACAGCATGAAAAAATGGCCCACAGAATTAAGTTGACTATGACTTATGGTAGCTTGCAGACATCATGGAGGCTGTGGGGTCTGACTTAGATCCTCTGCATTATATTATGGCTGTATAGATTGTTGTTCTTGTGGCATTCCTATCAGTGGGAATGAGGGCAGTCATTGACTCTATTGCCTACTTATGGAACTCTTCTCATCCTACTGGGTTGCCTCATCCAGCCTTGATTTGATAGTTTATGCCTGGTCTTATATTAGCATATTTTTCTGGGTTTAGTTAATGTCCCTGGGAGACCTATTCTTTTCTGAGGGGTGAGAGAGGGAGGATGAATCTGGGGGAGAGGGGAGGTGGTAGGGAGAGCCTAGGGGAGAAGAAATAGGGGAAAATCTTGTAGGGATGTAATAGCTGAGAGAATAATGTAACTAAATAAACTAAATAAATATACTTTTAATGTAAAAAATTAGTGTATGTTCAAAATAGGGAAAAGTATTACAAAGTTTTAGTAGCAAAACTCTTGGTGGGACCTGCAAGTAGTTGAGGATAAGAGGGAAGAGTTGCTTGTGGATCAACCTGATGAGAACCAAGTTTCCCTGAGATGCATAAGAACTAGACCTTGGAGGAGAAGTCTCTTGGTACAAGTCACTTGTCTACTCTGTGGTCTTAATTTTCACCAACTTAAAGAATACTTTAAACTCAAATACAAGTAATGCTACAAAATGGCATGACTGAATAACTGAATGCCTCTTGTGGTTCATGAGTGATCTGATTGTTGAAAATTGTCATGTATGTCAGTGTGAAGGTCTAGGATAGAAGACAAATCCAAAGAAGATAATTGCAACAAAAATGCACAAATACAGTCCTGTGGTGGAGCAGAGACAGGGAAGAAGGACTCCAAGAAAGATTCCCAGTATTTGTAACTCTTAAAAACAGAAGGCATGGTTCACACATGGAACTTTGAAGAGCACTTTGAGGGTGAGAGTTCAAATGTTCAATAAGGTATCCAAGATGATGGTGATGAGATCTAGAAAAGGGATTCATTTCTCGTGACGTAGCTTGCCATTTGAGATTTCTGGCAGCTGTCACTGATCCAGTTCCAGTTGTCAGATTCCTTGGAGCCTTCTGAATACATCACTCTTATTAGTCAAATCCAATCTCCTATGTCTGCTAGTATCAAACCACCCATCTGACCACTGGCTGTCCTGATTCAATTAGGAACTATGTTCTCCTAAACCATTAGTGAGGTCACTTTTTGCTTTTAGTGATAGAAAACCAAATTTGAATTAGTTTGCCAAAGGGAAGGTATTTTATTTTGTTTGTTCTAAATGAGGACTAAGAGTTCAATTATTCCTTGTTGTTAGAACTTGTGTGTGTGTGTGTGTGTGTGTGTGTGTGTGTTGAGGGGGGCTGTTCTTTTCTGATTGCAACTGGGAAAAATGTATCTCAACCATGAATCCTAGTTGAATGAACATTGTTAGTCATTGTCTGAATCACTCATTTGCTGGGTAGAATTCTGTTTTTTATGCAAATTATCCTGGGCAGTCAGTTTAAATGGAGTCCTTGAATTCATTGACATCCCTTTTGGAGTGATTACATTTTAGAAGAAAAACATAGGAGCTGGCTCAGAGTATAATGGGTAAATGGCTTCTCAAAGCTGGGAGAAGCTCTCACCACTATTGTCTAGCATTCCTGCTATTAGAAGACACTGTGAATACTGCTGCTGGAGAAAAGCAATCATCAATGTCACCTAGCTACAAACTCTACAACCTACAATAGTGACTAACCTCTAAAATATACTGATGCAATTGTGTCACAAATGTTACTGAAGTAACAAGCCACTTTTTGATTGGAGTGATGGCCCACTCCAAGAGATGGAAGCTACACCTGCTAAAGTGTCAAAGAATCCAAAACTAGAAAATTCATAAGACATGTAAGAAAACTTACTACTATTATTCTGCTAAATTTATGTAGCAATAAAATGGGTCTTATGATATATTTCTATGGCCATAGATATGTACACAACAGAATTAATGCATATGTGAATTCATAGAGACAATGACAGCACTCACAAGACTTATAAAAGTTCAAGACAGATGGTTGACACAAAGACCCAACCCTAGCCAAGAAGTAATTTGCAATTGATACTTGCTGAGAAATGGAAATTCAGTTTTCTCCAAAGGATTGTCACTGAATGTACCAACCATACTCCATGGCAGACTATGCTCAGACCAACACGAAGCAGATTCAATGGATTTGGGGTGTCTTTTTTGTTTAGTTTGTCTTGGGTATTTGTCTTTTCATTGCCCTTTGTTTGTTTTGACTTTTGTTCAGTTTCTTACTGAAAAGATGAAAGAACATGAAATTGGATAAATAAGGAAGGTCCTTGGGAAGATATGGGAGGAGTTGGGTGAGGGGAAGAATAAAATTAAAATATATTGTATGGAAAAGGGCAATAAAAGAAAGAAACTAATAATTTTTGAAAAGGGGAAGCTCAACACAGACACAGAACAGTTGTCATGGACTGGGAAAACATTCTGAATGTCTATGTTGTCCCTTTCTTCTTTCCACAGTGATCTTTCTTTCCTCTTCCATTAATATAGCTGTGTCTCACAGATTTCACACTCTGGTTCCCATAAGGAAGGTCTTCTTTGAGGTCAAAGCAGAAGCACAGACCCAGAAATCAGGGAAGGGGAAAAATACACAGGATTCAGGCACAGTTTAATAACTGAGATCTTCTCAGACCTTCATACATAGCCTAATTCTGAGAAACATAAACCTAGTGACTAAAACACAATGAGTTTCCCACAATCAAAGAAGAGAAGAGAGCCAATACTGGTTAGTGTAAGCATGAATGCTACTTGTACATAGACATTGTACATCTATGTACGAAAGGGAAGTCTCTATGAGAGCACATATATATAGTATACTTAATGACTGGATACCTTTAGAGCAAGCAAATAAAGACTGCATGAATTGTGGGTCTAGAAGGTTTCCCCTCTTATCACAAGATTGAACATTCAGGGAGATAAACTTCTTGGTTCCAGAAGGAAAACATTAAGTATCTTTTGTCTGAATGTAGGATCAGCAGTGGTTGAGCAAACACCTCCTTCTACATGGCAAATGACTAAAGCCAAGGGATGCCCTCTCTGTAGGGAAACACAAAGTCAGACTTCAGACCAGAAATTTGGTGCCTGGTTGGCATGTTGATATTTTTAGCTGTGAGACTCCGTGTCATCAAAAAAGTCAAACAGCCAAGCCTTTCAGTTTCTAGAAGACACGTCACTGGACAGGTCTGAGTGAAGAGTATGTTCTCTTGGCCACCAGCACAGGCCCCTCCATGGCTCTATTAGAGGTGGGTTCATGTGGGAGGACATGGCTGATTGTGGCAAACCTCAGTTCCCATCATGTCTGGCACTGGCAACCAGCAAAGGTTAAAATAATTTTAATAAAGTCTTAATGAACAGCTCAGAGTCTCAGACTTATTCCTAGGTCAATGATATTTAAAGCAAAAATCTGGCTTTGACATATTTTGCTAGAACCATTTGCCACCATGCTTCATTTCAACCATTTACTCATCCATGGGATACTTGCAGAGCGTCACAATGAATGTCTAAGGCAAGTAGGATGACAATCTCAGTTTTCCAAGCACTACACCGAGCACTCATCTCATACCATCCTCAAAACAACATTCCTGTTTTACAGATGAGCACATTGAGGCTGCAGAAAGTGAAATCAGTTTTCACTATCACTTGGAAAGCAATGATAGGGATTGGATTCAAATTCAAGTTCTTCCCATCTTCAGGTTCTTCATCACCTAGTAATATAGGATGATATGTAATTGATGACAATATAGTAGCTAGAGAACAGTGGTTTTTTTTTTTTTCAAACCTTGAAGAGCTATAAAAATTTTGATGAGAGGCAGCTAGGCCAGTCAAGGCAAACAGATTTCTTGGCATTACAATTTAGAGACTGGTTTGCAATAAACAGGACTTGTCATTTGGACTAAAATGAATAGAGTAACCAAGGCATAAAGAATCAAGGATGATCTGTTCAGGGGAGTTATGAGTGGCACAGCAACCCTGTATGTACATCAGGAAGTAGAAAGTCAGTAAAGGAGATATTTGGGAGGGTAGAGAGCCTCCAGCAACACTGTGAAGCCTTGGTTGGCAGCAGTGAACATGGTAATCTGGGATGCTGAAAGGGTATGGGCAGATATGCAAGCTCTGTCTCTTCTGGCAAGTGTGGAAACATTGCTGTTTGGGTACATGTGGCCATCATGTAGCTTAAAACAGTCATGCTTTTTATTTACTTGTTTGCACCTTGGAGGTTCAAACAACTCTGTGGGTTCTTGAAAATCTACTCAGACATGATAACTGAAAAAAAGCAAGAAAAAAATACAAACAAAAAATAACCCTGAAGTATGTGCATGTGTAAGTGTGTGTGTGTGTGTGTGTGTGTGTGTGTGTGTGTGTGTGTGTGTGTGTGTGTGTGTGTGTGTGTGTGTTCACAGCTACTTAAAACAACATTTGACAATATGGAAGGAGGAAAATACCTTAGTTCTTGAGATCCAGAAGGGACATGGCTGATGAAGTGCCTTTATCTGCATTATGATACACTGGAATGATCCAGAACCTGGCCTGCTGGAGTTTATCCTGACTAAAAATATAAAGAAATGATCATTGTGAGTTATGGGAAGCTATTGCCCAAAGCCTCTCCAAATCTGTGGAACTCTGTAGAACCTCATACCTTCCCAGGACACCAATAGCTTCCTTCTTCCACAAATCCTCTAAAGGGGAAACTATTTACACCCTTGATTTTTCTTCAATATGCAAAGAGACACACTGTGTCATTCCAAGGAGAAAAGAGGGTTGACATGATTGATTTATGGGGAAAGAAAAGTTAAAAGAACTAAGTAACTTGTAGCTGGAGCAAGACTTAAAGATAACAAAATGAAAGCATGACAATTTGGAAAAATCTCTTGGGAGACATCCAGGAAAAAAAATGGAAAGAGTAGGAAACCAAATTCAAGAGAAATGGAAGAGGAGTGCTAGCAGATACTTCCTCCCAGCACAGGAGTAGCTTCATCTACACCAGCTCCCTTATTCACCTCAATAGCACCGTTAGTTATTACTAAGGCTTTGGGTAAGAGAAATTGATACCATGAAGAGTTGAACAATTAGTCTGAACTCCACAAATATTACATAGTGTGGGTGAGTGTAGAATTTAGATCTTTTAAACTCCCAAATAGACATTCTTGAATTTGGCAAATAAACAGACTAACATATTTTGTTCAACAACTAATAAAATATAAACTTTACAATAGGGAATATCTGATTTTAATATTTTGACACTATGCCGACTATAGAAGCAGAATTTTAGTTTTTATTCTGTAGCTCAACTAAACAAAATAGTTACGTTTTGTGAAATGTATGAATCCTTCTCTAAGGTTCTAGCAAAATAGTAAAGATAAATCTAGGATTGGTTGTTGTTGTCTTGAGAGGAAAAAATGCAACAAAGGGTTGGGTGTTAATTGTACTTAGTTCATTCTCAAGCTATTTAATTTTTACCATGTTGTATTTAGTTCTGTCTTGGTTATTGTGCTTATAGAACAGTAGTATATCACTTATCTCACCAGTGAGTCATTAGAGGTTTATGGAAAAAGCTTGAAAAATGAATAAGATGGATGAGAGAAGAAGAAAGGAAAGTGTGGGAGAGAAGGCATAAAGAAGAGAGAGGAATGAGAGAAAACAGAGAAGGAAATGCTTACCACAAGGTCTGGGTATAGAACCAGGACTCAATAAATGCCTGATGACTTCGGCTTTCTTGATTTGATTAAATAATTATATTTTATTACTAATTTATATCATCACTATTTGAATAGCTACAATGACTACTTCTAGAGTTGCCACTAATATAGAAATTCCCTTGTTTATTGCTAATGAAAATTAGATATTGAAGTCTTTCTTTGATTCTCTCCATTCATAGAGCCTTTGGTGGTTTTTCATAGAAACATAAGGATAGTATCAGAGAAGAAACACACACACACACACACACACACACACACACACACACACACACACACACACACTTTTAACAGTCAAAATGGTAGAATACATTAGCCAAAAATCCCCATTTTTTTTTTTTTACCAGAGCATGTGACTTCATTTTTCCCTCCTTTGATGGATACATGCTGTTGAAGAAAAAATGATTTTCTGTTTGTGGTAAATTATATAAGGTTAACTCTTGAATGTACTGGGAAATTTCAAGTCCAAATTCTTGTTTGCATGTTCGGGCAATATTTTTTTTAATCTGTAGAGTGTTTTTTCCTTACCCACAAATATTTATTTAACACCTATTCCATGATAGGAACAGGTCCAGTCAGGAGTAATGTGATGATGAGCAAGTATAAAACAGAACCTCTCTTTGCAGAGCTTAAAGTCAAAAGTAAAAGGAGGGGAGGTAAAGATGAACCAAATATACTTTGAAAATTGTGTTTGGAAATGTTGATGAATGGGAAGGAAAAGAAGAAATTGTCCCAACCATTGAAAAGAAATTCTCTATTCAGTTTACTAGTGGTAATATCTGTATGGTGTGTGTGTGTGTGTGTGTGTGTGTGTGTGTGTGTGTGTGTGTGTGTGTGTGTGTCTGTGTGTGTGTGTGTGTGTGTGTGTGAGAGAGAGAGAGAGAGAGAGAGAGACAGAGACAGAGAGAGAGAGAGTGAGAGACAGAGACAGAGACAGAGACAGAGAAAGATGTCCCATGTAATAAAAGAACGATGAAGTAAGTGAAGAGGAGCCCTATAGCTTTGAAAGTTCATGGAGCTTGACTTTTGTCCAGGTACCCAGTCTCAGTGTGGCTGTTTGTGGTCCATCTCAGTCTCTCAGAAATGTAGTTTCATGATCTCTTAAATGGAAATAGCTCTCTTAAGGTCCAAAAGAAATAACACATAAATATCAACTCTATCTTAGTTCTTATGTTTCTCATTCTGTGGTCTCACTGATGACTGATGACCTTGTGGGTTTCACTCTACATGCTCCATCCTCCAGAATGTTTCTCTGCCTAGATGCCTCTGTTAAACTCCAGGACAGGACCAGAACTCACCCTCCAGGTAGTTATTCCACTTCCAGTAAATTTTTTTCATGCCTACAATTGCTGTTTCCACAACACATCCTTATGAAGATGAGTACCTTTACTAGACCCCTGTTATCCATAAACATGTTTAGTGAGAACATTGACTAAGGCCATTAGCACTTGCCTGGTACAGAATAAGCTTTTAGTTTAAGGATCCTCTTTATATTTACATTATTTTATGTCAGTAGTGCAGCATAATTTTTCACAATTAAATCTTTGCAAATCACAATGAAGGTTTAGCCATGGCTTAGGTTGCTGATGATCACTATCTCTTCTCTGTAACAAACACACCAACAATTGCAAACACCTGCACACCTCACTTACCTATTACTTTCTAGCTTCAAACACCTATATTTGTAGATTAATAAAAAAAAAACTGCCGCTCATTGGGGGGAAATGGAGCACCTCATGCCATATCACACAGAAATTTACTTAAACCATGGAGCCTAAACCCAAATGTCCATGAGGATCAGGGCTATAGATCAATTAAATATAGTATACTAGGAAGAAATTGAAGCATTCATATCCAAAGGCCAGTGGTTCCCATCCACTTCTGGCAGGCCATGTGACCCAATACTTTTTCTTTTTCAGGAAAACAATAAGAAATCTGGAGTTTTATGTGAGTCCTACCACGTTCCAATGTTGGCATCTGACTGAAATTCTTTTAAAGAAAGTTACAGCCCAAACCAAACACAGCCACAGGTCAAACTCAGCACATTGACCACCAGTTTCTAAGCTATTGCTTCAATTGTCGAATATTTGAAAATAGTTGCATTGCTCTTCCAAGATGATGGAATCTCAAATCCATGCAGCCGTTGGATGCCACAGGCATCATTCAGATGTATCCCAGTGACTAGCAAAACAAAACAGAATATAGGAGACAATTAATTTATTGCTCTGACTTATCCAAATGAGAGATATGATGGTTTCTCCTCCTGCCTTTCTTAAATGGTATTAATCCATGAAATCAAAAGCTTGGAAACCCATGTACTAAGCCCAAGGTTTAGTACAGTATTCTTCATTTTTATGGGAGAGAAGACAGAGAGATAAATAAATATATATATATATATATATATATATATATATATATATATAGGATAAGACAAAATTAGCCAATGAGGCATCTCCATTTGCACAGATCTTGGCTCAGTACAGACTTGGCTCCTGGCTCTCTGGCTCTTTCTGAGCACTTGTTGTCACTTAGGTTGACTGGAACATACTCTTTCAGTACCTTTAGCCCAAGTTCCTTCTCCACTCTTCTATGAACATGGTGTTGAATGCTCAGTATCACTGGAAACCTGAATCTCCACAAGGCCTTCCTAACACCACTGCAAGGTTAACTCAGGCCCTTTATAAAAACTCAAGGTTTGTGGTGAAATTTCCATTGATGTATCTGTTTCAATAGAAGGATTGGTGGACTGCGTGGAGATCATTGGCATAGCCCTACACTATCATAATTTTGCATCACTCACAAGCAGCTGAGGCACCTTGTCTGAAAAAAAATTTTTAAAACAATCACTAAAACATCTTCCTTTTAATGCCCTGACATAGTAGGAACATGTAGGGGATGCTTAATAAATGTGTTTTATGGTTATTTTGTTGTTTGAATGTGAAATTCTCCCATATGTTCAGTGTTTTATGATTTTAATCCTCAGTGGATGGTGCTATTTGAAGAGGTTATAAACATGAGTAAAGGAAGTCTGTAGCTAGGGATACTAGGCCTTGAAGGATACAGCACAGCTCTGTTTCTCCTCAAGTCTTTCTTGATTTCCTGACTGTTACTATGATGTAAAGAGCAACTAGTTCACCCTCCAGACATCAGCTCCTACCAAACTGTCTTATTTAGCATGATGGGAAGTGTGCCTTTCTCTCCTATGTTTTTTCTCTCAGTTATTCTATCAAACTAATAAGCAAAAGAAGAAAACATGTGTAATATATTAGTGTGGTAGGCACTAAACAGGATCTTTATAGTGAATAATTGGGAAAAGGACCTATCAGATTCCTCTTGTTGAGTGACTAGAGGGAGTTTCCAGACACTTACAAGTCAAGTGCAAACACTTCCATTGTGCAGTCACCATGGGACTTTTTGGCCAAGTGGGATCTCTTAAGAATTGTCTGAGGCTGCACTTGGACACAGCTGAGATTATATTTAAAGGGCCCATTTCCAAGATCATACTGGACCCATGCTGCCTCAGAAGGAAAATGCCTCTCATATTGCCAATCCACTCCCAGAGCTGTATTTCTGGCCTCTGTCTCAGTTTGCTTAGACCACCATTACAATATGCCACAAACTGGGAGGCTGGAACAACTGACATTTATTTTTCACAAGCTAGAAATCAGAAGTCTAGAAGACCAAGGTCACTATAAGTTTGTGTCTCTTGAGAACTCTGTCCTTTATGAAAATCTCTCCATGTCCTCACAATGGCAACCTTAGTCTATGTGTTGTCCAGACCCTATTCTTATATAAGAAAATCATCCATGTAGAGGATCACAACTGTCTGACCTTGTTGTACTTTAAGCACCTTTTTAAAGAGAAAATTAGCAAGCTGGACCTGGGAACACAAACTTTATCTGGAAATTGAGGCAGAAAGATTACAAGTCTAGTGGCTGTCTAGGTTCCAGAGTAATTGAATGAGATACTGTTCAAAAATAAAAATGTAAAAAGGAGGGTGGGCATAGTTAAGTGGAAGAATACTTGTTTACCAAGCATGAAAATCCCATGGATAACAGAAAGAAAGAGAAGAGGGAAGGAAGAGAAAGGTGAGCATAGGTACACTCTGATAAACTGGAGTCAAAGAATACAACTGGAGTATATGGATTTGGAGGCAGGGGTGAGTTCCCATCGATGAGAGTCCCTCAAGCACTAAAGCACACAACTTGTTTTGATCTCTTCAAGATGTTTTCTACATTTGAGTTCTTTTCGTGTTTAATAAAACCATTAGCAATGTGCATAACTTTCATTCAAATTACCAGTATTTTTTCCCCAAAAGGTAACAAAAACCCCTTTCTGACATGCATCTTTGTGCCATGTCAGCACTTTCTCATTCCCTCAGGGCACATCAGGCAAGGAAATTTTAATATGTGCTGGGATTCTCTGGTTACAAAATATGATTGTTTGTTATGAGAACAGACAAGGGGGAAGGAGAAAGACCCAGAATCATTTCTGTCATCCATAAAGCACAGTTACACACAGTACCTCAGTTTAAGTGCCCATAAATTTCTGTGAAAATGATTTACGTGATAACAAGTCCAGAAATAACTAGCTGAGGGATGACCAGAGATGACATTCATTGGTAGAGGTTGTCTGTGGATTCTGGTAGGTTAAAAAACAGCAAGCAAACAAACAATGAAAGAAAATATTTACTTCAATCATCTTAACTTGGAACTCCCCACAAACTGTTCTTTAAAATATTTTTGAATACAAAAACAAAAAAGAGAATGTTATGAAGTTAAAGATTTATAGTTCTGTGTAGTTCAGAATATTCCAGAAATGTGTTGGCAAGGTTTCTCAGGACATGCATTGCCACTGAAGCTGTTCCAGTGCTTTTTGGAGTCACCCTTGTCTTTCTTTGCATTGGATCCCTGCCACAGCCATGGTGGGCCAATCCCATTAGCCAGCACATGCACATGCTTGTGCGCGCGCACGCGCGCACACACACACACACACACACACACACACACACACACACACACACGTACACAGACACACACTCTGCTGTGAATTAGGAGAACCATCTAGGTAGCATAAGAAAAACAAATGGTAAACAGCAGAAAACAGCAGTTGGATAGAGACAGTTCTACCATGAGGATTACCAGGGCCACTCAATTCATCCACCTGCAGAGTTAAGTTTCTAATGAGAGCATTACCACACAAGTCCTTGGAAAAAATCATATATTAGATCATTCTGCAATGCTGTTCTCCCTTTTTTAAATTGTTAAGCCAATATGCTATAATTTTGATCAATCTTCTAAAATTACATTATGTTTTAGTAATTTTTTCTTCAGTTGTGTCCAAACTACTGTTTAATGCTTCCTGACTTTATAAATGTTGGCTTGCAAATTGAGGTTTCAAACTGCATGTTCTCATTTTTGAAAACTTCTACTTTTATTGTACCCTTTTTTCATTATTTCACATTTCTATCCTTTGAACACATAGGTTTATATATGTATAAATGTGTTTGCTTGTAAAAATGAATGTACATTTTATAGTAACTGATATATAATACATGTTATGTTTATATGTACAACATAAATGACATGGTGCATGTAGTATATATTTAAATTATTATATTACATATAATAAATTATTTGCATGTTATATAATGTATATTGTAATATGTATGTTAAAGCAACATGTAAGATAGAGCATTTTATTATTTTACGTACTTGAAATCACTTATTCTGTTCATTGCTTCATAGTAGGCTGTGACACAAGTGATTCCTAATATCATGATTGACTGTGTCTTTCATGGAGACTGGGATTTGCATGCAGGCACCTGAGTCCTGCTAAAATCTCCAACACTGAGGTAATTCACAATGGTTCTCCTATTCTAAGGGGGCATTGTATGGAAACCATAACTGACACACTGTACTAGAATTGGAGTCCCAGAAGGTCACAAAGGTCATGTTCAACAGCACATGAGATCCCACCACTCAGTGGTGAAAAGCTGCCTACAGTTTCCTAAATTGGTCCATTGCTTTCCTGCCTTTGACATTTGACACACGAACCTTGTCTGGCCCTTAACTGCTTCTATTCATTCAGCACTGAACCTAAACATGACTTCATCAAGAGTCTTGTTTTTCCACTACTCCCAAGACCAGAAGATTCATTTTCCCTCTATAACCCCATAGTGTCCAGTGGTTTCCGGTTTCCTCTATCATGGCATCATACACTCATTGATGCTCTCTCTCTCTCTCCCTCTCTCTCCCTCTCTCTCTCTCTCTCTCTCTCTCTCTCTCTCTCTCTCTCTCATTATTTTGTGACATTCTTCAGAACAAAGATGTTATTTGTGGGGTAAGTTATTTTACTGTTTAAGAAATAAAGTATTGAGTATTCATTATATACCAGAAAGTGTCAGTAAGCTTTCAAATCCATTATAGTCTGGGTCCCACAACAAACAATGAAATTGGGTATTTTCATCTCAATATTAGAGATGGTGAGAGGAGACTCAGAGGGTCAAAGAAACTTTCTTAAAGTGACTCAGCCTTTAATCTAAATCAAGACCTGTTTCTGAGTGCTCTCAATAATGTACTTTATATGTGTATGTATTTACTCTGTAAGCACATGCACACACAAACACACACACACACAGACACACACACACACACACACACACACACATGTGTTTGTGTGAGCTTGGGTATAGAGTTAATTTATTGACAGTCTATGTGAACTTCTAGATGCAGAAATAACAAAACTTCTCAAACAGGAAGGAGAACAGGGGAAACACAACCTTCTGGTAATGCACTGGCACACTTGAAAATACCCTGAGCTTTAACAGCAACTCTTTTGTTATAGTGCTTGATTTTTTTTATTAAAAAAATATTCTTCTCTCAGACAATTCATCCTGACCACCATTTCCCCTCCCTACACTCCTTCCCAGCTCCTCTCTCAACCTCTCCTCTCTCCCAACTCTATTGTCCCTCTGTTTCTTTTCCAAAAGAGCAAGACTCCATGAAACAACAAACAAACACAATGAAAATGAGATACAACACTACAGGGCAAAAGCCCTCTTATCAAGGTTGGACAAGTCAACCCAATAGGAGGAAAAGAGTTCCAAAAGTAGGCAAAAGAGTTGGAAACACACCCACTCCCATTGTTAAGAGTCCCGCAAAAACCGCAAGCTACTAGACATAACACACCTAGAGGACCTGGTACAGCCCTGTGCAGGCCCCATGCTTGCCACTTCAGTCTCTGTGAGACCATATGAGCCCTGATTAGTTTATTCAGTGTGTCATGATCTTCTCCTGGTGTCCTCCATTTCCTTTGACTCCTACAGTCTTTCTTCCCCCTGTACCACAGGGATCCCCAAGCTCCAAGGGGAGGGACTTTATGGAGGCCTCTAATTTAGGCTCTCTCGCTGCCTCATGTTCGACTGTGAGTCTCTGCCCCCGCTCCCATCTACTGCTGGAGGAAGCCTCTCTGGTGACTGGGCAAGGCCCCAATCTATGAATATAACAGAATATCATTAGGAATCATTTCATTGACTTTTTTTTTCCAGTCAGGTTTGTTTCTGCCCCAGGTCTCTGTGTTATCCAGTCTCTGGTCCCTGGCCACCCAGGCAGTGCACACCATTGGCTGCATCTTAGGACAGAAATTTGATCTGAGTTCAGCCGGGCTGATGTGTTCTTCTACCTTGAAACCCTTTGATACTATTCAGATGATCTCTAGTCTGGTCTGGTACCTGCATGGGGAATTCTGATGGCTTTGTTTTTCAGGCTATCCTCTGTTTTTGTGCACTTTAGAGTCCCTCTACATATATCCCTTTACATGTAGATACACTGGCACAGACAGCAAATTCATACTCATCTGCCATCATCAAGGAGCATGAGCTGAACTCAATAGCAAGTAACTCCAGATGAAGGAAAAAACTGCATCTCAGAGGGAGGTTTGTCTAAGGATATGTGCTTATCAATATTTCACTTGTCACCAAGTTGTGAGAAGTTAAAAAAAAAAAAAACATTGAATTTTTGAATTCACCATGCTTCTATTCGGGTTGAAGCATATCCTCTGTTGTGTTCTCATGACACTCTGATCATTCCTTTCATGATTCTCACATGTGTTTTGGATAATTTTATGTCAGGTTGACACAAGCTAGGGTTTTGAAAGGAGTGATCCTCATTGGAGAAAATGCCTCCATAAGTTCTGGTGACAGGCATTTTCTTAATTAGTGATTTATGGGGGAGGGCCAGCTCATTGTGGTGCCATCCTGAGCTGGTGCTTCTGGAATCTATAAGAAAACAAGTTGAATAAGCCATGGAAGCAAGCCAATAAATGCTACACCCCCATGGCCCCTGCATCAGAACCTCCTGTCTCCAGGTTCCTACCCTGTTTGAGTTCCTGTCCTGACCTCATTCAATGATCAATGGTGATATGGAAGTGTAAGCCAAATAAACCCTTTCCTTCCCAAGTTGCTTTGGTCAAGGTGTTTCATCACAGCAGTAGTAACCATAACTACGACAATGTGTAATAACACATTTTGAGTTAGATTGCTTAATTAAAATATATCTCTACTCCAAACTGTTAGCTGCAAGAGAACAGAGGGCAATTCTGTTCTATATGCAAATGCACACTTAGCTTCCAGCATTGAGTGAGTCCTTAACAATCAATGGACTGAACACATTTTAGATATGTGCAGAAAAGCATGTATGAGTAGTTTTAAGATCTACTGGAGCAGGTGACTGTTACTCAATTAACCCTCTGTTGGTCAAAATGATCATTATGAGTTTTTTCCAGTCTGGCATCTGATAATTGACCAGTTTCAGCACATAAGGTGACTAAAAATAAAGCACGAGCCAATGGTGGAATCTGGTTGCCAACAAAGCTAATAAGGATTTGATGTCTTATGAAGGAGGGTTCTCAGTCCTAGGCTGCATGAAGCACAGTGCCCTGGCCTATAACTGGAAACCACCTCTGATTCTGAGCACTTCACTTCTCAAAAGAGAGTGACATGGTATAAACTGTCCCAGGGTCACCAGACTAGTGGGTAGATAACATAAACTCCATAGGGAAGCTGAAGAAGCTGGGGCATTTTGTTAGAGGAAGGAGATTCTTAATGTTCATCACAGATTGGGCTGGAGAGATGGCTCAGCAGTTAAAGGCTAGGCTCACAACCAAAATGTTCATCACAGATGTATTTAATGTTCAAGTAGTAGCAGAAAAATTATCATTTTTCTATGTAAATTTTGGACATAGCTATGACTGACATATATGATATGAGCATTGGTAGAGATGAGAGCTCTCTGGTGACTTGGCCGCTTTGCTTCTCTGATCTTCAGCTTGAGCCTTAATATCTTTCTCTTGGTTTTTATTATTCATACTATATACTGAAACCAAAGTGTATGGCATCTTCAACAATAAGGCTTTACCATCTGGTTATGGTGAGAAATCAAATAGCTTGTATCATTTTTGGTACTACTAGGGCTTCCATGATCTTATGAGGTAACTTGTGCCTAATCAAGTTATTTAACAGCTCTAAACCTGCTATATCATTTGAAAGGTACCTGTGGGCAAACAATATCATGAAATAATTGATTAAGATTAAATAAGATAACATAAGACAGAAAAAAAGTTGCACAATATTTCCTTTCCATCTTGGTACACAAGTAGTCTTCATTTCCAAGATACTTATATTTTAGAGTATGGGCATTTAAGTGTGGGGGAAAGAATGAGACAATTGTGACACTATGAATATCCTTCTTAAGACTTCAGAACTTTCTCCCCTAGTTGTCACCTGAATGTAATCATCCTATGAAAGATTCAAAATGTATAACAGGTGTCAATGGTAGGTTGTTGTTGGTTGCTTTTTACTCTTTTGGCTCTTTTGCTTTTGGGGGACCTCCACCCAGCTCTGAAATAAATACACACAGAGAGGCATTACTTATAAATGCCCAGCCTTAGCTTGCCTTATTTCTAGTCAGCTTTTCTTAACTTAATTTATCCCATCTACCTTTTGATTCTGGGCTTTTGCCTTTTCTGTTTCTGTATACATTTCTTTACTTCTTTCTCTGTGTCTGGCTCCATGGCTGGGTGACTGGCCCTTAGTATCCCCCTCTACTTGTTCTCTTGTTCCTTGATTCCCTTTCTCTTTTTCTCCTTCTGTCTATTCTCTCTGCCTACCAGCCCTGCTTATCCTTTCTCCTGCTATGTTATTGCTCATTAAGATCTTTACTAGACTTATCAGGTATTTTTGACAGGCAAAGTACACAGCTTCACAGAGTAACAAATGCAGCATAAAAGGATGCAACACATCTTTGCAATCATTAAAACAAATGATCCACAGCATAAACAAATGTAACACATCTTAAATAAAATCCCACAATAGTAGATAACACCTACATAGAGAAAAAGAACCCCAGAAGTGTCCAACAGTGACAATCCAAGTCCACAAATATGTCTGTTCACCCTTCCCATACACTGCTGATATACCTCATATGCTCGCAACATAAAACATTGTATGGCGCTGCATCCTTCCTTTCCTCCCCATTTACATGCCACAAAATGTCAGGATAAAATCATTTTAAGTAATGATATTGTTTCAATTCATGAGTGATCTCAGATAAAGAAAAAACAGCAAATTACTTCTCTGAAAATGTAGACTTCATACAACAGGCAACCCTGCTTTCATCTGCAGCGATACAGACTCGGGATACTTAGCACAATAGGAATGTTCATACGTTGTCTCTGAGCCTCATTGTCAAGTAAGCCTTTCACTCCAAATATCTCTTGCTAATGATGTTTTTTTTTAATTAATATAAGAACACTAACACTCAATGCTTGGCTGTGGGGATTCAGTCCTTTAATACTAGCACTTGGGAGGCAGAGGCAGGTGGATCTCTGTGAGTTTGAGGACAGTCTGATCTATAGGGTAAATTCTACGATAGGTTCCAAAGCTACACAGAGAAACCCTGTGTCAACACACACACACACACACACACACACACACACACACACACACACACACACACAAACACTTATAGTATGGCTGAACTTTACATATTTAATGACAGAGGTGAGAACTGTGAGCCATTGTATCTCCACACTTGTATTCTTTTGAGGTTATGGGAAATTCAGTTTCTCTAATTCTGCATAGTCTACCTGCCAAAAACCTAGTAGAGGAACTTGATATTGTCAGTTTTTAGCTCAGTCGGTCTGCATCAAAATAAAATAAAATAAAATAAAATAAAATAAAATAAAATAAAACCAAATGATCTTCCTTCTTGTTAGTGGCCCCCCAGTCATTAAGAATACAAAACTTTTATCCAGTTGTAGATCCTTCTCAGTCATGGTGTAGCAGCTTTTTAGTGAATCGACCGGATTTCACATCTTCAAAATTCACTACAATTTCCCTTTATTAAATCAAAACTACAGAAAGAAATACTACTCTGACTTTGGACCTACAAAGAGTAAATACATCACCACAAGAGGAAACCCGGTTGCCACTCATCGCTGAGTGATACTATGGCAGATGGAAGTCAGCAGGAGGCATAAAACTCCGTGGGTGTTTCCTGGTGGGAAAAGCTGAATCGTGAGGCTGTTTAATAGCAATAAAAACAAACTACCTCATGCAAACACAATTCATCTTCCCAAAAATATTCTTCCTTCCTTGGTGTTTTTGTTCTGCCTGATGTTTGAGGAATCTCTTCCTGGGTTGACTCACCAAACATCTATTTAGAAGCTTTAATGTTTTAAGTTTAGATACAGACATGTCATTACCCACTGAGAGCTTAGTCATCCTTTCTTGGGGTCACCTCAGTGTTTCCAACCATCCATAAAGTCTAGATTTCCAGTCCTTATATCCTTATATTTACCTTCAACTATTTCTTACACAGGTGAAAATGGATGCCTGCATCTGGCTTGTCCATCATGTCTTCTATCAGTGTTTGTGGTACCTCTTTTGTGACTTTATTAACTCTATAGATTTCTAAGAATATTCTTTTATCTTCCCTCTCTGCTACTTTTCTGATTTGTTTCTTTTTACCTAAAATATTCCTTTGCCTGAGATAGTATCCACAATATTACTTTAGAAACGTAATTACCTGAAGTTTTACAATTGTATTTGTTTCTGGCATTTACAAAGAGAGGGAACATTTTTGAGCATCTCAAGGCTAGAACAAGAAACCATGACTTTGGGAGCACTTGTGCACCAATATCTTTACTCATGTCTGCTCACAGCCTGCTTGTAATGACCTTGTGAGTAAGACCAACTTGATTCTTTTTATTGAACACTTAATCTACAAGATAGTCAAACAGTTTGAGTTATTTTATTTTGTTTTCCAAAACTAGTCCAACTGTACAATAAATGGTAAACCTACATATGGAATACCATCTCTTTGGCTTTCCTCATGAAATTAGGAATAATGCCTGCCCATGGAAATTGGAATAACATATAATATGAAATCTTGTTGTTTGACTAATAAACAATTATGAAACAGTAGAAATTAGATATCAATGCTCACTAGGAAAATTAAATATTTTACCGAATGAAACAGGTATATTACAATACCTAAATCTGAAAAGTCAAGCAGATCCCGATTGGAAGCATGAACTGTATAGGGGAGAGGTAGAGAAAACAAGTGATGGATATTCAGCTCAGTAAATGTCTTTTTTAAGACAACAGCTTCCACTTGTATATGGAAAAAGTCAAATTGTTACTAGGTACTACCTAGACAGCAAATGAAGTTTTTGTGCCCAGAATTCAAAAAAAAATGGATGAGGGCATGTAGAATACTACAGATAGATCTACATCTATCACCATGCACAAAACTTGAGTCCAAATGGATCAAAGACCTCAACATAAATCCAGCCACACTGAACCTCTTAGAAGAGAAAGTGAGAAGTACCCTTGAATGAATTGGTACAAGAGACCACTTCCTGAACATAACAAAAGTAGCACAGACACTGAGATTGACAATTAATAAGTGGGACCTCCTGAAGCTGAGAAGCTTCTGTAAGGCAAAGGACACTTTCAACAAGACAAAATGCTAGGCCACAGATTGGGAAAGGATATTCACCAACCCCACATCTGATAGAAGGCTGATATCCAAAATTTACAAAGAACTCAAGAAACTAGTCTCCAAAACACCAAATAATCCAATAAAAAGTGGTATACAGATCTAAATAGAGAATTCTCAATAGAGGAGTCTAAAATGCCTGATAGACATTTAAGACAGTGCTCAACATCCTTGGCCATCAAGGAAATGCAAATCAAAACAACTCTGAGATAGAATTTTGTTCCTGTCAGAATGGCTAAAATCAAAACCACCAAGGACAGTTTATGCTGGAGAGGATGTGGAGAAAGGGGAACACTTCTCCACTGCTGGTGGGAGTGGCAACTCATACATCCACTTTGGAAATCAGTATGGAGATTCCTCAGGAAAATTGGAATCAGTCTACCACAAGATCCAGCAATTCCACTCCTAGGCATATACCCAAAAGACGCACATTCACACAATAAGGACATCTGTTCAACTATGTTCACAGCAGCATTATTTGTAATACCCAGAACCTGGAAGCAACCTAAATGCCCCTCAACTGAAGAATGGATGAAGAAAATGTGGTACATTTATACAATGGACTACTACTGAGCTGAAAAAAACAATGGAATCTTGAAATTTGCAGGCAAGTGGATGGAACTAGAAGAAACAATCCTGAGCAATGTAACCCAGTCACAAAAAGATAAACATGGTATGTACTCGCTCATATATGGATTTTAGATATAGAGCAAATGATTACCAGCCTACAATCCACACAGCCAGAGAAGCTAGGAAACAAGGAGGTTCCTAAGAGAGACATACATGGTCCCCCTCAGAAGGGGAAAGGGAAAAGATATCCTGAGAAAATTGCAAGCATGGGGAAGGGGAGAGGGAGTTAGGAGAAAGTGAAGAGGAGGGGAGAGGAGGACATGAGGGAGCAGAAAGGATGAGTCTGTGGAAGAATGGAAGAAAGCAAGATAAGAGATACCATAATAGAGGGAGCCATTATAGGTTTAAAGAGAAATTTGGCACTGGAGAAATGTCCAGAGATCTACAAGGATGACAACAACTATCAATCCAAGCAATAGTGGAGAGGCTACAGTAAATGCCCTTCCCTCATAATGAGATTGATGACTACCTTATATGCCATCATAGAGCCTTCATCCAATAGCTGATGGAAACAGAAGCAGACACCAACAGCTAAACACTGAGCTGAACTCCTAGAGTCCAGTTTCAGAGAGGGAGGAGTGATGAGCAAAGTGGTCAAGACCAGGCTGGTGAAACACACAGAAACAGCTGACCTGAGCAAGGGGGAGCTCATGGACCTCAGACTGATAGCTGGGAAACCAGCATAGGACTAATCCAGACCCCATGAACATGGGTGTCAGTGAGGAGGCCTCAACAATCTATGGGGCCTCTGGTAGTAGATCAGTATTTATCCCTAGCATAGGAATGAACTTTGGGAGCCCATTACGTAGAGAGATACTCTCTCAGCCTAGACACATGGGAGTGGGCTTAGGCCTTGCTCCAAATGATATAACAGACTTTGAAGATTTCCCCCTGAAAGTCCTCACCCTCCCTGGGGAACAGAAAGAGGATGGGATAGGGGGTTAGTTGGAGGCATGGGAGGAGGGAAGGGAGAGGGAACTGGGATTAACATGTAAAACAAGCTTGTTTCTAATTTAAATTAAAAAGAGAAAAAAAAACAAAAAATAACCAGTCAATTTATTGTTAAGGGCTTTGTTTAGTAAATGTTTAGTAATGTTTTGTACTAGCAAAACATTAGCCTTGATGGTATGAGGCTCTCTCAAACTTAGATATTGATGTGTGATGTGAGAATGGACACAGAGCAGAATCAGTATCTGTTGAACATTCTTTATCTATTTTAACATGTGCACACATAAAAATGTAAGATTCAACTGTCATTTTCCCCGCTTTCTGCTGCATTCCTTTGTCCTATCTTATATTCCTCTCTACCCCGAGTCATATCACTCCTGTTTCCACCACCTGAGTGCTGGGATTAAAGGTGTGAGCTTTGTTTCTCTTTTAGATTCACTCTCATGTACCATAGGGTGGTCTTGAACTCATAGAGATCCATCTGCCTCTGTCTCCTGAGTGCTTGGATTAAAGGTGTGTGTGACCACTGCCTTGCCTCTATGGCTAACCAGTGAGCCTGCTGGGATTAAAGGTGTGTACCACCATTGCCTGTGCCTAGTTTTGCACTCTGATCTTCAGGCACTCTGATCTAATTTTATATTAGATCACAAAATACCACCACAGAGCTTACTTTCACTGGGAAATCAAAGAAGTATGTAACTACACATGGAATTCTCACATTATACAGGGAAGAAACAACCCATAAATTCACCAACAATTATTACAAATAAAGTTAGGTAGGAAAAAAGAGTCCAGGAGATGAGACATGCACAATAAAGAAATAAGAAATAACGGTGGATAAGATTTTAAGAAGAACAGTGCATTCAAATAAATGAATGGAAAGGTACAACGAAAGAGATGGAGTGAAGCTTGGAAATGATATAATGAAGAAATCTAATATTATATGTGCTGACTGAAGTTTTTAAATATATATTGAACAGTCCAAGTCATCTCTTGGAGGAATTAACAGCATGAATACTTAAATAAAAAGAGAGATTGGTATCTCTTTTTTCTTTTTCAACATACATGCACACAGAGAGAGGGGAGGTACATTATATTTCATGTCTTCTTTGGCTCTAGCTTTTATCCTTGGCCATGTCTATTTTCACAGCATGAGGACTAGATGAAGTATGCATTTCCCAAAGTGGTATTAAAACCTGAATGGTTAAGATGAGGTCTATAAACAGCATCACAATGTGTGTTCTAAGGTATAATTCTAAACACTCCAAATCAGTATATGGTGGAACCAAGAAATAGCAGTGCTAAACGAAGCACCAGGAGGCTCTACTGTAGGGTCAGGAGCTCAACATCTCTTCATCTGAAACTGGTTTACCTCTGATGACTTAGAAACAATGTCTTTGAGAACTTTGGGATGGAGTAGAGACTGACTTTAGAGCCAGGAGGACTTGAATTCTCATATTCGATTTCTCTAACACTTTTTTATCTAATCTGTAAAATGGGAGACTGAGTCCTGCCTCATGGTGTTGCAGAAAGGATTAAATGCGATTTTGCAAGTGAAGTCCTGATATACTCAGTGGTTCCACCTCACCTCACCTCACCTCATCTGCCTTAACACTAGTGATTGCCCCCATACCCAGGTCATTAGATATATCAAGGAAGTCTACTATGTAAGCAGAGTACCAATAAGTTTGTAGGGTGGACTTCCAAAAAAGAATAATTATTGGATCTTAGAAAAAATCATCTGGAGTTGGCCCTATGAGTAAGAACAGGCTAACTTCCTTCCAGAGCCAGAGGGGGAGATAAAGATGAAGAGAAAGCAAAAGAGCAGTCCGGGGAAAGGATAGCTAACACCTGACAGTTTCTCACAAGTTCATTTTTCTCTAAAAATTAATTTCCCATGAATATGCATATATGCAACACCAAGAGATACTCAACCATAAAATTTTGTTCTTTGAGGATAGAACATACTTAAATATATAACATAAAACATTGGTTCTCATCCTATGGGTCATGACTGCTTTGGGGGTCAAAAGACCCTTCACAGGGGTTACCAGAGACCATCAGAAGACACAGATATTTACATTTTGATTCCTAACACTAGCAAAGTTACAGTTATGAAGTAGAAACGAAAATAATATTATGATTAGGGGTCACCATATCATGAAGAACTGTAATAAGAGGTACCAGCACTAGAACGTTAAAAACCACTAAGATAGAGTGTACCTCTCAAATCGGAACTTTGTTCTTACATTGCTTGTGAATTGCATTGTGTGGTCTTTGGATAACTACTAAATCTCTCTGAAATTTAGCTCTCTGTTCTGTAAAATTTGCTTTGAAATATGACATCTGTCTTATAGAGTCAATGAGAAGTGGACATGGTTTAAATCCATGTATGTTCTAAACCCAGAGGAAATACAGTTCCATCATTAAATTTAAATTTTATGTTGGTTTTGAGCTTTTTTTCTTCCTGGAGTCACAAAGTAAACATTTACTTCTACACTTTTTCTATCTAAAGTGATTGTAGTGAACTCTCCCTCACTCCCATGCGTACGAGAAAATGAGGGTCCCTGGGATGTTTGCATGTTGCCAGCAAATGAATCTGGGGTGACAACAGAATAGACTACACAGTTTTTTTAGTAGCACTGTCCTTTGAAGAGAGAATGCACTGAGTGTGTATACTGGCTATATACCACACTAGACAGGGTGACCTGACTCTGATTCCTCAATACATGAAAACTGCCAAAGAGAACCTTGGATTTAAAAAAAAATACCACAAACCAGTCCTCAAGGAGAGAAACCACAGAGATGACTCAGAGTGTTGAAGGAATTTTGTTCCAGTGACATCATGACCTCAAAAGTCCTTTTCATTTCCCAACTGTAACTACATGTTGATTCCAAAGGTGACTCTGTGTACCTAACATGAACAGGGTCTTTCCTGGTTCACGAAAGTGCCAATCACCTTCAGCCAGACAGTAGCTGCTACTTACTCTCTCAGGATAGACTCAACCAAAGAGATAAACCTTATTAGTGTCATCAACTACCCCTGCCCCTATATTTAATCTTCAATAAAAGTCATGGGCTTTTTGCTGTTGTTGTTTTTTGGGTTTTTTTTTTTTTTTTGCATCCTTGTGGAATCAGCCAGGATAAGTTTTATTGCAGTAACAAACATCCCTAAAAACTATGTTTGAAATAGTAAATACTTCTTACTCATGTAACCCCAAAGGAACAAGGGCTGATAGGGAATTCATATGCTTTAGTGTTGTTTGCCCGTGTGTTAGAGGTTCTATAATTTTGGAGAGTCTCTCAGCAATAATGAAATATTCAACTCATGAATGACAGCTCCTTTGAACTACAACCAGTTACTTGGCTCCCCTGTCAACAGAGGACAAGCAAGTACACCCTGACATAAGATTACACTTTGGAAATCAGTATGGCAATTTCTCAGGAAAGTGGTAATCAGTCAACCTCAAGAGCCAGCAATAACACTCCTAGGCATATACCCAATGAATGCACTTTCATACAACAAGGATATCTGTTCAACCATGTTCATAGCAGCATTATTTGTAATAGCCAGAACCTGGAAGCAACCTAGATGCCCCTCGACTGAAGAATGGATAAAGAAAATGTGGTACAATTACACAGAGGAGTACTACTCAGAGGTGAAAAAAAAATTAAATCTTGAAATTCACAGAAGCCATCCTGAGTGAGGTAACCAGTTGCAGAAAAACACTCATGGTATGTACTCACTCATATATGGATATTAGACATAGAGCAAAGGATTAACACCCTACATTCCACACCTCCAGAGAAGCTAGAAAACAAGGAGTTCCCTAAGAGAGATAAACATGTTCCCCTGGAGAAGGGGAAAGGGACAAGAGCTCCTGAGCATGGGGGTGGGGGGGTAGGAGAAAGACAAGGGGAGAAGAAGAGCAGGGAGGAGAACATGAGAGATCAGGAAGACTGAGTCGGGGGAAGGATAGAGTAGAGCAAGGAAATAGATACCATAATACAGTGAGCCATTATGAGTTTAAAGAGAAATCTGGCTATAGGGAAATGTCCAGAAATCAACAAGGATGACCCCAACTAAGAATCTAAGCAATAGTGGAGAGGCTACCTTAAATACATAAGATTGATGACTACCTTAAATGTCATGCTATAGCCTTCTTCCAATAGCTGATGGAAGCAGAAGCAGACATCCACAGCCAAGCCCTGAGCCTAACTCCTGGAACCTAGTTGTAGAGAGGGATGAGGGGTGAGCAAAGGAGTCAAGACTTGTGCTGGAGAAACCCACAGAAACAGCTGACATGAACAAGTGAGAACACACAGACCCCAGTGGTAAAACTGGGAAAACGGACTGAAAGAAGCTTCCTGAATGTGAGTGTCAGTTAGGAGGCCTGGGCAGTCTACCAGACCTCTAACAGTTGAACCAGTAGTTACCTCTAGTTCACAAATGGATTTGGGGAGACAATTCCCCATGGCGGGCTACTCTTTCAGCCTAGACCCTCCACAAAATGATATGACAGACTTTAATGACCCCCCTCCATGGAAGGCCTCATCCTCTCTGGGGAGTGGATGGGGGTGGGAAGGGGCATCAGTGGGGGAGGATGTGATGGAGAGGGAACAGGGATTGATATGTAAAATAAGATTGTTTCTAAATTAAACTAAAAATATTACTAGGCATAAACTGGTCAACATTCTCGTAAACATTCAACCATTTCAAACATATCTCTCTACTGAGCTCCAATTCTGGTTCAATTGCCATGCCTTCCCTCCTGGAATTCTTAGTGAGAGAAGTAGACTAGCCACCTGCGAAATGTTCGGATCTGATACACAGAGTGTAAATGGGAGTATAGAACAATACCAAGGGATGGGCCCGAGAAGAGTTTTTATGGATAACTCAATATTTTAGAAATAAAGAATGAATAGTAATTAAGTCAATGGTTCTCAACTTTCCTGAGGCTGTGCTCATTTATTATAGTTCTTTGTGTGGTGGTGACCCCCAAACACAAAAATTTTCGTTGCAATTTTGTAGCAACACATTTTTGTTTCTGTTATTAATAACAACGTAAATATTTTTTGAGTTAGAGGTTTGCTAAAGGGGCTGTGACCCACAGGTTGAGAACCACTGAGTTAAACAGATGGAAGGATAGGACAGAATGACTTTACAAATCATTTGCCAAGAGTAAACTCTCCTTGACCATGGGAGAATCTTGAGAAATAATCTTACTATAGACAAGAAACATTTATCTCACCATGTGGATAGAATTATTTGAAAACAACAGTTAACACTGATTTCAGGAAGCAAACCTAAAGGAATTCCTCTACTCTATCAACTAAGGCAAAGAATCTTGAGCCAAGGGGCAGGAGAAAGGTGTCAGGGGTGGGTTGTGTACACTTCAGGACACACTGCCTTTTTCCAGACTTGGCTTCAAATACCCTACTCCTTAAAGGAAAGAGGATCTGGCAGGGATGACTGGAAATTCTATGTTGGTGTAAGTTTTCCTATGATATTCCAATTTTAAACTACCCCCCTTTCCCACTTGAGCACATATCCCTTTGGGGTGGGGATGTTGAGTCACTCTGTGCCCACCCCTTACCTGTGTCAGTATTCCTTTCTGAAATCCCTACTTGTTTCTTGACTTGTTTTTGCTTGGTGATTAACTTTTTTGTTATTTGAAGAGTTTAGACAAGAATCATTCCACTTGACCTTTATAGGTTTTAGTATTCTCTTGCTCACACTTGGATACATGCCTTCATAAAAGCCTCTCCCTGGGATGGTTTATTCTGTGGTTGCCAATAGTCTCAACTTTTGTCCCAAATGAAACAACCCTGATCAACCTATAAAAAATTTTATACTAATTAATATAATATGACATAGTGTAAAATATGTAGGATTCAAGGTCAGACAGAGGAGTTCAACTTTGGTTTTAACACCTCTAGTCATGTGATCATAGACCAATTACTTATTATGCACTTGGAGCTTTATTTTTGCATCTGCAAAATGAGGCCAGTAATGGAAAGTCACCATAAGCAGTTGTAACAACAATTGGTGGAGGTAGTGTATTGTAAATTATCTGTTCCTATATCAATTGATTGTGACTGATCACCAAACTACATAAACACTTAACGGCTTCAGAACAAAACAACTTCTCATTGTCCTAAAGTCTTCAAGTTTTATTGGAAGTTCTGATCTTTTCAGGCTTGAATGATCTCATCTGGGCTCATCCAAGTGCATGTCATCTGCTGGTAGCTCAGCTAGGACTGGCTCATCCTGATGACCTCACTCTTTCTTTGGCAATTGGCCATGTGTCATTTATCACTACATAGCCCAGGTTTGTCCCATGGATTACAATAAGGCTCCAAAAGAGAAAGAAAAAGCAATCATAAACTTCTGTACCTACATACATACAAGGTAACTTCTACTATAATATATTGGCAAATTAAGTTCTAAAGATAGCCTCATGTTAGAGAGATAGACTATCCTTTAATGGTCAAAGCTCTTAGTATACAAGGGATATGGATATAGTAATGAATGAAACACTGAAGACTTTTAGGCAAGTAATCTATCATAGCTTCACTTTTTCTTTGTTTCCCATTTCTCTTCTGTTCTACTGCAGTTTTAGACTCACTATGAGCTACTTTCTTAGAAAAAATTATTATTATGCAATTCCATATATATAAATTATGTTCTTTGATCAAAGCCTGTCTCATTTTTCTGTCTTATCTTCTTCTGCCTCCCACCAAATCATGTCTTTTTCACCAAGCCCACCACCTACTTTCATGGGGTTTTTTATGTATGTATTTGTTTGACTTGCAGCAGTTAATTGGGACTGCCTATGCGAGTATGGATAGGAAGTTATTTACAACAAGGGCAATGCACAATAGTTATGTCAATGATTATCACTCTCTCTCAGCAATCATTGATTGCTTATAGATCCTCATGGAGGGAGGCATTAGAACCCCCTCCTCCATTCATGACAGAATGTTGATTGGCCCAGTCTTGTCCATGTCTTCTGCTGGTAGTCAGTTATTCTGTGATTCATGGCTGAACAACCATGTCATATCAGATGACAGCATTCTGCAGCCAGAACTCTTTCACACCCTTAACTTCTTACATTCTTTCTCTCCCTTCCTCTGAGATTGGTCTCTGAGCATTGGAGGGGGTGAGTGAACTTCTTGAAGGAAGACATGATTTTTTTTTTTTTGGTTTTTCCAGACAGGATTTCTCTGTGTAGCTTTGGAGCCTTTCCTGGCACTCTCTCTGGAGACTAGGCTGGCCTCAAACTCAGAGAGATCCACCTGCCTCTGCCTCCCGAGTGCTGGGATTAAAGGCGTGTGCTACCAACGCCCGGCTGACATTATATTTTGTACAGTTAAATACTTCATATTTCCTAAGCATCCAGGGCCACCATTCCTATCATCACTACCAGTCTCCAAACAATGAATGTATTTGAAGTTTTGCTTCAATTTCTTTGTAAAATTCTAAGTACTTCATCATTATAGCTATTCTTATAATTCCCACTCATGACTTCCTTTTGAGTCTCATAGACTTAGTAGGTGTCCATTAAAATACCTATTACATGAATCTGTTTTTCTGCCTCAGGCTGTTTTGTGAGTTTAGCACCTGTTTAGTGATTTGGGGAGATGGAGCCAGTGATGAAATGATGAGTCAGTCATTCTCATCTTTGACGTCTTCCCAGATCCACTTCTGTTCCTCACCTGTCTCACCTCCAGTTCACCCTAAAGACTTGTTATTGTGGATTGAATTGAGCCTCCCACAAACTCTTGTAATACTTCTCATGGCCCATGGAGCTCATATTACTCATCTTGCTCACCCACATAAACTCCTACTTCCCAGTATTCATGCCTGTGCCTATAATCTTTCCAGCACATTGCCAGTGTGAGTTTATCACAGCTAGTTTTCAGAGAAAGAGATATCCTTTCTCTTAGTCATAAAAAGCAACGATAACAGCAATGTCTTCATATTGCCAAGCACATGCTCTGATATTTCACATACTTTTTAGAAGATGCTGCTAGATATAGAAGTCGGGTCTCTGTTTACAGGCATCAAAATCCAGCCATAGAGACATTAAGTAGATTTGCCAAGGTTACATAAGAAAGGGATGCTGCCAATGAGAAGAAAATCCAGTATTAGTGATTTGTTCGCCTTTCCTGGTTCCATCCTTCTATCAGTCACTGTGATGTTTTCTGAAGTTTCCTTTCTTTCTCTAGCTTTTCAGTTGGCTGTATAGCAGTGTTCACTCAGCATAATCAAAGAATTGCTAATGTATGTCTTATGTACTATATGCAACATTCCAAGAAGGAAGCAATGTCTGTCAATGTAAGAAGCCTTGATGGGGTATCCATGAAAGTGCTTTGTTTGGGGGCAATCTTAATTTTTAATTAAGTCACCATTCCTTCCTTGTTTTGAGCTCTTAGGTAAATTGCACAATATATTTGATCTTCAGACTCTTCATTCTTCAGAAGTAGGAATTAAGCTTCACACCACAACTTTATTAGGGAGATTAAATGAGATAATAATGCAAATGAAGCTCTGACACATTAGAGCCATTCTGGAGTCTATTATTATTATTGGTATTAATAAATACAAATGAGGTAAGAATGAGTCATGACAGTCAGTTGCTCAACCCTCTGCTGTCCAATCTTCATCACATTTATGTCCCTATTATTCATTCCATGTCTGTTTGCCAAAGATATAACTTTTTTCATTATATGCCAAGTTCCAGGATCAGCCTTTTAGCCCAGAGGTGTATATTGAAACAAAAGTGACATGTTCATTCCATGAATTGTCTTTTACCCTCCCATGCAAAAGTTAATATAAATTCCAGGGAATGGTAACTTAGGAAAATATTCATATTCAACATACAAAAACATCTAGGGAGATACCATCTGAAACTCTTGATCTTTGGACCTTTATAAGAAAAGAGTTTTAAGTAATAAGCACAGAAGCCACAATTAGGCTAAGAATAGTCTGTTTAAGCCCTTTGCAATCTAAAATTATTTAAGGTCCATTTTAGACATGATGTGAAAAAAAACACTTTATTTTGACAATGGAAGTCACAAGAGTTAAAGATAAATTTAAAAAATTGTAAATGATACGACTTTCCTCTTTATATTCTAATATGTTGAACAAAAAAGGAGAAAGATTGATAGAGAGAGATGGCATGAAAGAAAGACCTAGGATGCAGCTCAATTTTGATGGTTATGTACTAGCATGGCAACAGATTAGTTATGTGTTGATATATATATGTACATGTGTATTCACTATAAATTACCATGTATTATACAATTTATTTATGTTTCTTTGTTTATATGTGCTGGAAACTCTCAATACTCATGCAGATTCAAATGATATTTTAGCTCATTCATAAAACCATAAGAAAATTTGAAATCAGAGCTGGGTGGTGGTGGTACATGCCTTTAATCCCAGCACTTGGGAGGCAGAGGCAGGTGATTCTCAGTGTATTTGAAACCAGCCTGGTCTACCGAGCTAGTTCCAGGAAAGCTAGAGCTGTTACACAGAGAAATCCTATCGGGGGTGGGGGGAGAAATCAGAGAGATGAAGTATCATGTCTAAGTTTTCAGAGCGAGAGGCGGAATTTGTTTACCCTCTGTTGCCAGTGTTTTCCCATCCTACCTCAAGGCTCTACTGCAATGAGATAAACTGAGACCAAAGCTGGTCTGATCCAGGAAATTCCAGCCTTCACAGGGAATCCCATAAAATATAACTTTCCTTTCTGTGTAGTAAAATTGGAAAGTACTGAATGAACCCACAAAAAGCAGACTAATCTATGAAGGACGAAGAAAGGAACTAGATAATTCAACCAACATTAATGGGATTTCCAGTACACACTGTGCTTCTAAACTGGATTGCCACCTGCTGAGCTAAACCTCCTCCTGTCTGTTCTCGTTGACCATTCATGGAACAAATGATAGTTCTTTATTTTAAAAAAATAGAGGTTCCTTTGATTAGGACAAAGACTGCCTTCTGGGAAGCTGGATATCAATTCTGGGAGTGATTCCCATGGTAAAGGGGATCCTGGATAAGGTAATAAAAAACTTAAGAGCCTCTCCTTTTGGATGTTTTGTTCACTCTAGAGTCTCAGAACTGTATTATACATAGTTTTCTGACCTAGGTTCAGCTAGCTCACATCTATTATGTCACTGTAATTCTGGAGCTCTCTTCCTACCTGTAAAACAAAGGGTCTGGGATTCTGTCTTTGTGCAGCCTCTCAGTTTCAAATGTGTACAATTATTGGTCTCTTGACAAATATCTCTTGCTAGAGCAAAACAGTCCAGAACCAGCAACCTTAGAGGGATTAACTAAATTCATCCCACTTTGTTCATCTACGACATAGGCATGGAAAGATGACTCTCATCTCATGGACAGTAGGAAAGGTTAGTTCATCACTTATCTAGCAAATTTCCTGTTCACATGTTGAATTCATAACCCTCAGAGTGTATAATTGTGTGTATTGTTTTAATTATTATGTTGATTCTTTCTCAGCTGCACCATGAGCCTCTGGGACCAAAATGAAATGTAAAGTGATACAACATCCCTATGGAACTCGTAAGCTTCCATGAAGAAATGAATCCTTCACATCCTCTCAGCTACCAATCAGCAACATTTCTGAGGAAATGAACTATCCAGAAGAAAGAGAAGTAGTTAATTTCAAACATAAGAAAAAAGAAGGAAACAAGATTAGCTAACCCTTAAAATGTTCAAACACCATCAGTATTATTATCTCAGCAGCCAGGTATCCAGCAATTCCCCAGCTCTTCAGCATAATGGATGGCTGCTGACAAGCTCCCTACCAGAGCTCTCACCTGTAGGTGTATAACCACAACACCAGCCAGGATTTTATTTAGACATGTTCTTCTCATGACTGAACTGAAGGGCTTTTGCTTTAGGGCTACAACAGCTGCTTTATATAGAAATGCTGGTATTTGGCTGCTCTTACATCTCAGCTATAAGACTACCCAAGAAAACTCAAAGCCCTTCCCTGAAATACTGGGTTATGAAGTTCATTCAGTTGGAACAGAGTCCAGTCTGCTTGGACTTGATCTTTCCTCTTATTTCCATCATGTTAGCCCAAGCAGTCTCATTTCTCACTTGTCACATGTCCATTGGATCAGGAGCAGTAATAAGCAATAGTGAATTCTGACTGGGTCTCTCCCCTTTTTCATTTGATTACAAAGAACTTTATCCTTCTGAAAAGCCAAGTAATAGAAAATATAATATGCACATGAAAATACACTTGAAGAATCAGGAACTCTCTGAGCCTAAAAACTGTGGCTCGTATTGGTGTGATGTATACCCTTCCCTGCTTGTATCTACACATCTACAATCAAAATTAGATTTTTAAAAAAGATGGTTAGTAGAACATATTGTGTAGAGGGTGTTTCTTTTGGGATAAGAAAATTGAAGCTTCTGGTTTGGCCCAGAAGGAATCTGATTGGTGCTTAAGAAGAAAGAAGAGGAGGAGGGAGAGGAGGAAGAGGAATGGGAGAAAAGAAAGAGGAAAAACATAATACTGGGGACTCCTGAGAACAGAATCTCATACTTGATTTGATCCCATCACCACATGCTCAATAGTATTTCTACAGATTTTCAACAATGTCAATAAACATTTTCTTTTTTTAAATGGCACTAATTAATTCATAGAGACACAAGAAAAAGATCAACATGCTTCATCTCAGGATTCCCAGCTTCCCAGGCCATGAAATCATAAGCCAAAAGTTAGGCAATATAAAGACAGGCAGAACAGATACTGGAAGCTCGTAGAAATCACATTGAGGGTATTGAAATATTAAGGTTTGGAGTTAACTTTGGGACACCATGTCTAGGTGTCTCCTCTGAGAGAAAGAGAGAGAGAGAGAGAGAGAGAGAGAGAGAGAGAGAGAGAGAGAGAGAGAGAGAATGTGGTAGTTTGAATAATGGCCATAATGTGCTCATATTAGAATAATTGGTCTTCAGTTGGTGAATCTCTTTGGGAAGAATACAGAAGTATGACATTTTGGAGGAGGTATGTCACTAGGGGTGGTTTTGAAGTTTCAGAAGTCCATACCATTCCCAGTGTACTCTCTCTTAACAACCTACTGTGAATGAAGATGTAGATGCTCAACTACTACTCTAGCATCATTTCTTCCCACCTGCTACCATGCTCTTTACTATGAGGTTCATGGATTCTAACCCTCTGGAACTGTAAGCCCCAATAATATGCTTTCTATTGCCTTAGTCATGGCAATCGAAAAGTAACTAAGGCAAACAGGCAGAAAGACAGGCAGATATCCATACATAGCCTCACATATACAATTTTTTCAATATATATGAAATATGCATATTACATCTATATGTGTGTGCCTTTATGAGAATTCATACCATATGTGCACACATATATGCAAAAATAGTTGCTATTATTTGTAACTTGCTTTCTCCCTTCAGCAATGAATCATGGTATCAATTCTTACTGCTTCCAAGTCGATTATTTTCCAGCTTAAGCCCAGAAATATGCTATAGTCACGGGATACAACCATGGATATTATTTTCATGTCAACACCAACATATCTATATCATTCTTTTTAATGATCATTTTGAATTATGTAGTAGAAATTGCTTCTCTGTTTCATTTTGTTTAAAAGTCCCAGGTGGAAGAAATTATGTGAGATTTTTAGTCCATTGATATTACACACAATGATCTAGTTGGCTTGTGTACTTGTGCATATGTGCAAATATTTTTGAATGTAGCATTCTTAGAGTGGATTGAAGCAAGGAGAACACATGCCTATTTTAACATTAAATTAATACTACCAAATTCATCTCCCTAAAGATACTGCTGTAAAATTTTATTCAATTAAATTTCAAGTAACTCTACAAGCATAACTTCTTTCAGATCTTTTCCAGAATGACAATGAACACATCCATCATATCCTTCAACATACGCTGTGCTGTACTGCTTGCCCTCAGATTTGAGAGTATTGGGGAAGAAAAAAAGGAAGTAGAGAGACATAAAATAAGCTACTCCAAATTCATACTTAATAAATGGCAAAGCTATGGTTTGAACTCTTCCTTTTTAACTCTAAAACTTACAACTATCCCAGAAGTCCAACAAGTTCATCATACACAAGAATTAGAAAATTTCCCACTCAGCAAAATAATGCATAATATATGGTAGCATTTGTGACCAAATTATTTGAGAAAATATATTATATTGTCTTTACAATATTAGAGATTCTTTATATGTATTATTTGCATAACTGTTCTAGGGAAATATTTAACTGCATTGATAAATTTTCCTCACTCTTATGAAATGTTCACATTAATGTGCTTATTTTGAGAATTACACTTAGAGAAATGCTATCCTGACTTTATAATACCTCTCTTATTCATAGAATCTCACACATGAATCTCACAAACAGCAGACTTCTCTGGAAGCCCTTCCCAGAACATCTGTAGAAGTGGGAGGGCATGGCTAATCAATCTCAATTTAGGATTCCCCCATTCCTGGCACTGGAGGTTTTACTTGATGTGACAAAATGTCTAGTTGTAGCATTGTCTCCACCATTATATGATGACTCCATTTCAATTCCTTTCATAGTTGCATGTATTCAAGGAAGCTTCTTCTGTTGTAGATCTCCAAATGGCTTTTCAAATGGCCTTTGGTATTAACTGTCGCTCTCCATATTCCCTCCTCTTCCTTTCCCTTCTCTCAACTCCCTTTTCCATCCCCTCCCCTCACCATTTAGTCCTCCTATTCTAATTTCACTTTTGTCTCTTTATTATACTTTATTTTATTTCCCCTTCATTGGAAAATCCCTTCATCTCCCCTGGTTCATTACTACCTTCCTAACCTCTAAGCAATATTTGTCTTTTGGAGTCTGGACCACCTTACTCGGGTTGATTGTTTCTAGCTCTGTTCATTTACCTGCAAAATCTCATAATTTCATTTTTCTTAGCCACTTAAATTATCTTACTGGGTAAATAGAGTACATGTTCTTTATACATACTGGAAGGTATTTTGTACTCTACCTGAGCAGAAAAGTATTCATCAATATCAGCCAGCTAAAAATTCTGTGACCTACAACAGAAACCTGCCTTCAAGATATACTGTTGTAATAATAGCTAAACTGTTATAAGAGTAAACTTTGGATTGGATTTAAGAGGCTTCATGACCTTAAACCATACGTAATACTGTTAAAGTGACCGAAACCTGAGACTGGCTAGATCATGGGCCTAGGTTAAAACCTACAACTATTACTCTGCTAAAGAAGGATAGCAGTAAGGTGACTCCTAATGGTGTATTGTTATAACCATAGAACATAGGGTTGCTCAACCCTCATCAGAAATGTCTCTTCCTGCAGAAGATGATATTCAAGAAACAGATCAACACTTGAACAATGCACAGAAAGTGGGAGACTTTAGAGCACTCGGTCCTAAAGGAATGTCTTTATCAAACCATCAAGGATCTATGTGGATTAGAAATTCTATGTAGAAAGACTCTAAGATCCAGTGGTGGTGGGTGACTCCAAGAAAACTATGTTTTCAAGACGCAAGACCAATCACATGAACTCACAAAGATTGAGAGAATTCACACAGATCTGCACAGGTTAAAACCAAATATTACCCAGTGCTTCATATTTAATGCTTATTCCCTACCCCCTGAACCCAAATGGAATGAACAAAACAATGAACAAAGGTAACCAGAAGATGAGCTATTTCCTGTAGGATATTCAATGTATAACTTAGGCATTGCCTGGAAATTGCATAAGAAATTAATATTTGTTACAGAAACAGTGGAGTTACATTAATATTTTAGTGGTAAATGAATATTTAATCTGAAACTTGGGATGGAAAAAAGACAAGAAAATGATGGCAGGAACAATTACACCATCCAGTTAGAGAGATGAATGATTCATTGGTGTCATACATAATAGCAATGCCACAGTTATGCCCATTCCATAGTTCCTTTGGAATATGGGTAAGTTACCCCTTAGCATCAAAACCAGAATTAGAAATATATATATATATTTCTAATATATATTAGATATATATATCTATCTTTATATCTATATTCTATCTATATATCTGTGAAGAATTAGACAGAGCACGTCTTTGAATAAAAGGAAGTCTGGCATTTGGAACCAAGTCAGTATTTGACTATAGCTAAATAAAATCACTTCTTTCATCTATTTTCAATATAAGATGAGTATATTTTTAAAGCATTTTATTGAATTTTTGACAAATTCATACACACATACAATGTATTGTGAGTATATTTACCCTGTAACCTTCTCATATTTCCACCCCACTCTCCCAGACTACTTCTTCCCAGCCCAACCCCATTCTGCTATCATGTCTCAGTATTTGCTGCTGCTCTTTCATAGGTAGTCATAGCTCTTCTGTTCATAATCACATTGGTTGTGTTATTTCAAGATGACACTGTTTTATACCACATGTCCTTACCCTCCCTCCATCTCTTAACATCTTCTATGTCCTTTTCCTTGATGTTTCCTATACCTTGGAATGAGTGATACAAATATTCCATTTAGGGCTGGGCACTTAACATTCACTTATCCTCAGCATTTTGAGCAGCTATGTGTCTCTGTAAACCATCATTCATTGCAAAAAGAAACTTCTCTGGCAAAGTCTGAGAACAATGCTAGTTTAGGGATATAAATTTAAATCCCTCCTATTGATGTCTCCACTTGACCTTTTAATAATAGCATGGTTTGAAGCAAAGTATTCATTGGCAAATGTGGTACAAATCCAATACTATGGTATGGTGATTTATAAACAATATAAAATGAAATATTTGGGGGCCTAGAGAGATGACTCAGTGCGCAAATATGAGGACCTGAGTTCGAATTCCCCATACATGGTCAAAAGAAAAAGAAAAAACAGGATGGCTATTTATGTCTGTAACTCCAGAATCAGAGTTAGAGACAAGCAAATGTTGAGAACTCACTGGCCAGAAAAACTAGCTAAAATGGAGACCTTTTGGCTCAATGAGAGACCCTTTCTCAGGGCAGTAAGTTAGAGTTATAGGGAATGATAACCAATCTTCTCCTGACCTCCATAAGCATTGGTGTTCTCATGTACATGAAACACAGAACCAATTTCATTTTCAAGATGAGGGAATTCAGACGCAAACATTAGGAAGCTTACTCAACATTACTCAATAATGAAAAAAATTCACAGGAGTTAGAAAGATTTTTGTTTGCTTGTGGTTTTTTTTTTTTTTTTTTTTGGTTTGTTTGGAAGAAGACACTGACCTAATTAGTATTTTACCAGTCACCTGAATAAAATGTAACACAGTTTACAGTAGAGAAGTTGTTTTCCCTATTCCAGTTATTTGTTTCTGTAATATGAATCTCTAGATTCTACATCTTGTTTCTATACTCCTGAAGTGATATATGTATTGATATGAACATGCTTTATTGTTTAATAATTATTTCTCCAAATAATATATTAACTGAGGACAAGTGGGCTAGTAAACAAAAATCCAAGTTCCCAGTATGGGACACCCCATATGAGTTGTTGGTCAAGGAAGAGTTAAGGCCCCTCAAACATACAGGCTCTTGTCATTCCTCCTCGTTTTCAACCCTAACTAAGTAATTAAACTTTCTTAAAGAAGGTGCCACACATTTGGGTTGCAAGATACAGAGAGATAAAGTTGGAAGTGGCCTTATTAGTCTGGTGACTAGCTTGCAACGCGCCAGAAGGTGTTATGTAAGCTGCTGGGGGATAAAAGGCATCAAAATTCTTGACTCTGTTGTTAAGCCTATAAACTACTATACCAATATGTGAGACAAGATATGCCCATTTGTGCAATAGTGGGACAACTGTTATAGAGATAACCATCCTCTTTCTGCTTGAATTTTAGGCCTATTCTCTAGAAGGGAACCGATGCCTAGTTCTGTAAGTAAATGGATCTCCACGCTGGGAGAAGTTGTAGTCCCTCAGGGAAACACACTACTGTTGCTTATATGAATTTGCATGGTGTCAAACGGCCTTCTAAATATTTATGACTATACCAATAGACAAAGATTACTCTCAGACTTAATCAGAGAAGCCTCTTTCTACAGAGAATTGGGGAAATGCAGAGACATGCTTGCTCAAAACATTAAAAATAACATGGTTGAAGGCTCAGTTCTAGACAAAACACTTATAACCACACTCTAACATTCAGTGAAAACTGTGTAGGAGGGAAAAGAAAGAATGTTGCAGTTGGAAGTTGGAAGATAGGGAGAAAGACTACAAAGTATCGTTTTCTAGGCGTGACATGGCCTCGGCAAGCATTAATTTACCATAGTTTAGATTACAGATGCTGTCTTCCAAAGACTAAACCCAGTGGTGGAGAGCGACTCATAGGACCCCATTCCTTACTATGGAACTATTGCCTTGTGACAGATTCTGAGAAGGGGATTATTTTGTCAGTTTCATACCCACATGCGAGCCTACTAAATTGATGGCCCTGGTACAATTCAATAGGTCACGAAACAAAACAAAAGTACATGAATGTGGGAGACAGATTTGTAAAGAAGAATAAAACTGGTAGGGAGGTGAGCAACAACAAAAGAGTGAGAAGTGTTGGGAGAGGGAAAATCAGTTTTCTACAACAGAATGACACTGGGTATCTCAACCACTCCAGAACAGGCCTCACACTCAGGAGAAATTGACCAACCTATGATGGACTCCACAATGTGTGTGTGTGTTTCCTTTTGGTTACAATTTTTGGGGGAAGGGTATGGCTTTATTTTGTTTTATTGTTTGGGGGGGTTGTTGTTGTATTGGATTTTTGTTTGTTGAGAAAGAAGTTAAAGTAGGATGGGTAGGGAAGGGGGAGAGGTTTGGAGAGGATCTAGGGGAGGGTAAGAATATTAACAAACTATATTTAAGTGTATACATTTTAAATAGTACAACAAAATATAAACCTCTTATTTTTGAAATTATAATTACATCATCTCCCCTTCTTTCCCTCCCTCAAAATTCTCCCTTATATGACTCCTAGCTCTCTTGCAAATTTATGGCCTCTCTTTTTTCATTAGTTGTTTTTGTTCATTAATTGTTTTTGTTCATCAATTTGTTCATTAATTGTTTCATTAATTGTTGTTACATACTTGCATAGATATAGATAGATAGATGATAGATAGATAGATAGATAGATAGATAGATAGATAGATAGATTCCTAAATATAACCTGTTCAGTGTGTATAATGTTACCTTATGTATGCTTTCAGGACTGACCATTTAGTATTGGTTAACAATTGTTTTCCCTGGTGAAGGACTATTTCTCCTACTCTCAATGGGTAACATTTCAGAAACACACTATACCAAAATTAAATTTGGAGAATAGAGATTTAAAAATAGCCTGCAATAAATAACAGAACTGAGCAAATAATTTTAAAAAAAAATCATGGCAAACAAACAACTTTCTGGAGCAGAATTCTTCACCAGCAAATTCTACCAGGAGTCTGCCAACATATGAATAAATGAAATATGTTTGGTGTGTGTGAGCATGTGTATGTGTGTATATACATGTGAAGTTGAGTCTTATTCAGCCCTAAAGAAAAATGAAACTATTTTTGTAGGAAATGGATGTGACTGACAATTATCATATTAACAAATAAACTAGGCTAGAAAGAAAATTATCAAGCTTTGTTTTTGATCATATATTTTATATATGCATAAATTACATATCCATGTGTATTTGAATATATAAATACACATGAGATTGAGAAAAGAGGAAAGGTCAAGAGACAAGATATAGGAGGAACTCAAAGAAGTTGTGTAACAATGTTCTTATTAAAATCATTATTTTGTACAATGAATACATGCCAGTATACAGAGGAAGACTAGAAACTATTTCTGTGTAGAAATCCCAATGTCTTCACTTAAGTACTCAGAACCACTTGATTAGAGTGGCAAGGTTGATGGGAACAAAATCAACAGGAAAGAAAAATCAATAATATTTCAATATTCAATTAATGAGCTCAATTTCAACATAAACTACTCATACTAATTCTCCTAAATGTGAGTTTGCAAGTGTAACCCTAGGGTATTGAACTTAGGAATGACTTGAACATTTCTAAGGATCTCTGTTAGTAACTGGTGAAACAAAATACCTGTTAGCTAAGTAAAAAATATATGATGTAAAGAAAAATCATGCTCTTGAATTAGAAAACTCAGCAAAATGGACTTGTAACTTTTACCCAAACTGATTCATCCAAACTTTTATAAAGTTTCAGTGGGAATTTTTTATAGTCTAGTTTAATGTAAGATAAATATGGAGAACCAGGAAATCTAGAATAACTAAAATAATCTAGAAAAAGATAATATGATGGACAAGTGATACTTTCTGATTTATTTTTATGTTATTATTATTTGTTTGTTTACATGTCTGTGTGTATATGCCATGTGAGTACAGGTGCCCATAGGGGCCACAAGAAGGCCTTGGATCTTCTAGAACTGGAGTTACAGGAAGTTGCAAGCCATCTCATGTGGGTACTGAGTACTGAACTCAGGTCCTCTGGAAAGGCATCAAATGCAAGTAACAGCTGAGCCATCCTTTAGGTTGCTGTGTTTCCTTTATTTTAAGTCTAATTCTAAAATTGCTATAATTTATATAACATACATCAATGGAACAGATCCAATTCTGAAATAAGACACACAAATACAGCCAACTTATTTTTGGGAAAAGTGCAAAACAATTCATCACAAAAAAAAGTAGACTTTTCAGCAAATGGCTTTGAAATAACTAGAACTATATAGACAAAACAAAAAGTACCACAAGAATTTCACCTTATACAAAATGAACTCAACCATGGAACCAAGTATGAAATTTCCAACTTTTGCACTTTTAAAAGAATTATAGGTAAGAGAAAATCTTTATGACCTAAGGTAAAATGAAGCCTTTTCAGATGTCAATTTTGAGTCTGTCTCATTTCACTTAACATGGTCTCTGTTTCTATAATGTTTTCTGTGTCACTGAAAACTTGACATGTAAAAGATGAAGGTTAATTGTTATTTCTTTAAAAACAGTTTTCTCTGTTAAAGACATGAAAGAAAATTTAAAAATAGGCCATAAACTTGGAGAAAGTATTGACAAATCCCCTATCTGAGAAAGGCTTTCTTCCTGGAAGGTACATTTGTGTAGAAAGAATGTACACAACAGTGAAAATATGGTCCTATACGAAACTGTCAAAAGAGCTGTTCAATCACATCATTATGCAGGCTGCATAGAGGACAAATAAATCTATAAAAAATGTGCACTACTCACCATTAGGAAAATGCAAATGAAAACCACAGTGAGATGCCAGTGTGCACTTAATATAATAACTGAAATAAAAATGCTGGCAAAACTATGTGCTGATGCGAAGCAAATTGATACATAATACTTCCCTGGAAGAAATGAGAAATGTTTCACTTACTTTGGAAAATAACATACCAACTTATAAAGTGAAACATATACCTTCCATGTGACTCAAGCATGGCACTTGTGGGTATTTGTCATAAGAAAAACTACGAGTGAGTGTTCATGCCATCTTCTAATATAGTGAATGTCTGTGTTCTCCCAAACTCATCTATTGAAAGCCCCCTCAAGGTGACAGTATTGAGAGGTATGGACTTAGGATAAAATTAAGCCATATAGATAGAGCCCTGATCAGTGAAGTTGGTATGCTTATAAGGGAATTGACAATAGAACTCTTTCTTTTTTCCTTCAAAGAAACTTAGAGAAATCAGAAGTCTGTGACCACAAAGACAGCTCACCAGAAACCAATCATAATGGCACCTTCATCTCTAACTTCTATTCTGCACAACTCTGCAAAATATTTCATTTTTAACCCATACCCAGCCTGTGGTACTTAATTTTAAAAGCCTGAGTTGACGAAGATTCATTTTCATTTTCAAGAGATCAGATACAATTCAAATGCTTCCAACAGAACTGAAGAATTATAGCATGTTCCTGCAATGGAATAACATTCAGTAGTACATAAAGTAGGATGATACAACCAACAACTAAGATGATTCTCAAAGTGGTTGAGCTTAGTTGTTTCTATTTATGATCTTCAAATATCATGATATTATTTATAAAACATTCTGAGTATGACAAAGCTATAATGATGGCGCATAAGTCACTGACTAGTTGCCAGAATCAGGCGTGTGGGAGGGTGTGACTAGAAGTTAGCATGAGGCACCATTTTGTAAAGTGGCTGGTACTAAGTCTTAACTAAGTGTTCTACAAATCTATAAATATGCTAATATTTGTGAGTCTGGATATTAAAATTATATGGGAAATCTATGAAACATGCATGAGATTTACAGTCAAAGGATATTGCAATAGTGTTTGTTTCCTATTTTTAGATATGTTGTGGTTATACAAGATATTATTGTTTAGGGAAGTTAGGTGGATGATAGGGCATAACTACTTTTACAAATCCTAAACTACAGGAAGGAACATTAATAAAAATGACAATTTTTGCCTACTTAACTGTATTAGGATTCTCTAGAGAACAGAACTGAGAGATTATCTTCCCCTCCTCTCCAACAGCTCTCTATTGACAGGAAGGCCTGGAATATGGTATTTGCTCAGTCTACAAGGCTAGACAGTCTTTGATCTACACCTGGTCTTTGGTCTACACTGGAATATTTAAGAGGTGGGTTCTAATACCACTGAAGCAATACATCGACACCAGAATAGGTGAACTTTTCATGGAGGGAGGGGTAAAGTAGGCGAAAAGCAATAGTTTCCTACTTCCAAGTTCTCTTCTGTGTGCTGCCACCATTAGGCATGGCCCAAATTTAGGATGGGTCTTCCCACCCCAAAAGATTCAGATTTTGGGTGAATTTTTCTACTTCAAATGTTCTAACCAAGAAAAATTCCTCACAAATGTGCCTAGCTGCTTGGATTTTAATTGATTCCATATGTAATCAAGTTGATACCCAAAGTTAGCCATCACACCAATCCATTATCATTTATTTTGATGACTTTTTTTTACACTTTTCTATTCTCCCACCAAACCATGTTTCTATGTCCTGGAGTTCTAAGCACTTCACTTCACAGTTCTCACTTAATTGATGTTATAAAAATGTATTTACCAGTAGCAAAATCCAACATAGAATTGAAGTCCCAGAGTAGGGAAACTAAAAGTGAGGCCCTTCCATGAATAGAACATTCCAGTGATGAAGTTTCATTGAATATCCCTTATGTGAATAAAATAAGAGCACAAATTATTTTAGCAGAGGCTTCCTGTCACTACCATTCCACAGTATCATTTTCTGTGATTTCAGTTACTCATGGTCAACCACAGTTGCTTTTTATGGGCTTTCATGTGCCTACATGAATTGCATTCTGTTGTAAGTATGTGTAATGGGGGAAACACAGTATATGCATAGATTGGTACTATTTTCATAAGTAAGTATTTCATGAGCTTTGAATTACACCCCATTCTGTCATGTGGTGAATAACATAACTTTCTGCTTTGTACCACCCGGGCATTCATAAACCATCCCTTTACAGGTGCCCCAGTAATACTCACTCTCTGTCAATATATCAATGTATTTTGTTTCTTAAGATAGAATCTCATTATGTGTCCCAGGCTGGCCTCCAGTCTCTATAGCCCCTGTGCTGTGACTTCTGGTATTTGCTACCATGATGGGCTTTTATACTCTTTTGGAATGGTTGAGCTCACTTACAGGAGAAAGACAGGGAGGCAGAGAAAATATTCCATCCTTTTAATTTTTATTAGAGTATATTATTATATTGCTCTCTCGTTGTTTTTAAGTTTTTATTGTATCTAATTTATAAATTACACCCTACCATAAATAAGTTGTATAAGAAAAAACATAGTATGTGTAAGATTAGGTACTACCCACACTTTAGGAAATCCCTTGAAGGTCTTGTAATGTGCCCCCTTTAGATAATGGAGACTACTTACTTCATACTGGTATTGGCAAAGAATTTATTTCACAGAAAATTAATATCTTTATTTTTAATTCATATATTGGAGCTTCATTTAGAATTTCACTAGGACAAAACTGCCAGCCAGTGAGAATAAAATTAAAGTAAGACATAGGCAATGACTCAAAGGATAAAGCCCTTACCATGTATCTAGGAAGACAGAATTTGTATCTCTAGAACCCATAAATGTTGTTGAGTGGGCCTGGTGACCCACCTCTTATCCTAGCATTCAGAAATCAAAAACAAGAGATCCCTGTAGCAAGCCGACTAACCAGGCTAGCTATAATGGTGACCTCTGGGTTCAACTGATAGACATTAACTCAATGAATAAGTTAGAGAGCAACTAAGGAAGACTCCAAACATCATCAACCTAGGTCTTCAATAGTTGCATGCATGTATCCCCACCGGCATGCCTATACACCAACATACATGGATGCTCACATCTCATACACACACACACACACACACACACACACAGAGAGAGAGAGAGAGAGAGAGAGAGAGAGAGAGAGATACAAAAATTAAATAATTTAAAACCTCAATTAATAAATAAAATGTTAAAAGTCACTGTTAGATAATATCATTGAACTACAACCAAATTTCATGTAGCTATCATCTTGCCCCTTTTTCTGAATACAATTAAGTTGTGGAGTAAAAGTCTATGAATCAATTCGCTGGGCACATCCATAAAATACATATTTGGAGAGAAGCAATGTTGATGTATACACAGATGAGAAAAAGGCAAAGCCTACAAACAGGAGTCAGAGTCTTGTTAAACAGGTACTGTTTTATCCAACAGGGGAGGAAGATTCCCTACCATTTGTTTATAAAAATATTTTCAATATCTAGTCTCATTTATCCTCAAAGAACAACTAGGATATGGAGAATACTAGCCCATACCCAAACTGGGAATCTCGTCTCCCTTGTCGCTTTGAGTCTTAGTCACCACAATTCAACTTGTAAATTCTAGTGTAAGAGCATACGATCAACATTAAGGTTGTGCTTTGCAGAACCAGATTTTGAAAGAAATGTACATCCACTACCTCTTCCCTCCACTTTCAAAATGTCAAAGAAGCCCATGTCCATAGCATATTAAGATTACTTAGCAATTACTCTTCTTGGGTACAGCTTCAGGCTTGAGTGCTAAGAAAATATATAACTTATCTCCATGTTGTTTAACTAGCTTTGATGTTACTGTTTATGAGCTTGAAATGAAACACAATGTCAACTATTGTTCACACCAAATTCTCACTCATTGCTTTCATGTCTTCCAAAGTTGTTTTATGAACACAGAATTACACCAACACCTAAACTAGACAAAGTTACCACCCAAAAAAATTATGAACCAAGCTCCCTGATGGGCATAAAAAGTTCTCAATAGCCTACATGTAAGTAAAATTCAAAAACATATATGTAGCACAAATTATATAAACTCAGAGACAGATATTGGGGTTCAAGCTGAAGATCAGAAAAGCAAAGCAGCCAAGCCACCAAAGAGCTCTTACCACTTCCAAGGTTGGGACAATTCTATCCTCAGCTTGGCTGGAGACTAATTGCCAGCATTGAGACCCTGCACCTGTCTTATATACCACTCTAGGCATGGGATTAAAGGCATAAGCTCTGTTTCTCTTTTAGACTGATTCACTCTCATGTAGTCCCAGGTCATCTTGACTCACAGAGATCCATCTGCCTCTGTCTTCTGAGTCCTGGGATTAAAGGTGTGTTCCACCACTGACTGGCCTCTATGGCTATGTCTATCTTTGTACTCTGATATTCAGGTAAGCTTTATTTGCTAGATCATAAACAATATATCACCACACTTACCACATAGATTATTTGCCATGATCAAATCAACTTCATCCTAGGTATGTAAGAATGGTTCAACATATAAATCAATGATTGTAAACACTACATTCAGTTTCAAAAAGAAAAACTGAATCTCATTAGATTTATAAAAGGTCTTTGATAAAAATTGACACCCTTCATGATAAAAGTCTTGGGAAATCTAGGGATTCACAAGACATAATACAATAATCCCACAGTTTCTGTTTAAGCTCAACTAAGAAAACCTCCAAGAATTTCCACTAAAATCAGGAACAAGACAAGGAAGAAGATTCCTCAAGTTCAATATAATACTTGAAATCAGCTATAGCAAACATTAGAGAGAAGGAGAAAAGGGAGATACACAAAGGAAATTAAAAAGTCAATCTTTATTTGCAGGTGATATGATTCTATACACAAAACACCCAGAAGATTCCACTAGAGAACTCCTACAGCTGATAGACACATTCAAAAAAGTATCAGGATACAAAATTAACACACAATTTTCAGTAACATTCCTTACTTTTGACATTCTTTGTCTTGTTCAATCTATCTTCCAGAATGTACTAGATAACTATTCCATGTAACAGTCTCTTAATTATGATTTTGGTTTCTAAAAATGTGTAGCAATTTCTTTGAAGAGGTGTTACCCCGTCAAGTCCTCTGCAAACACCAAAGAATGCTGAGTCTACCACACAGCACACAACATTTTCTCCTTTGAGGAGAAACAGATATACCATTACTCCTTTGTTGGCTCATTAAATCCCTAAGTGAGGTTCTATTATTTGACTATTTATTTGATCTATAAATACATGTCAATACCTGGCTACTAGTTGATGTGCAGTAGATATCAGGCAATGAAAGCAATATTTTGTATTAGAGTCCTTCTAATTTGATCAGATATTTTGCTCATTTTCTTGTACTTCCTTCCCTAAACCTAGCAAAAGAAATATATAGTCTGTCACCTTTTACAAAGGTAAAGTATCTGCTAAATTGAACCTACTAAGAGGTGAAATGAAACAGCTGCTTCAGGTTGGCTAGATGACAGTACAGAATATTTTCTAAATCTTTCATGTGGCTTTTTTGCAAAGATATGTAAATGAAAAATAAACTACTAAGTAATGAGAATGAATTCCAAGTTGACAATACTAAAAACCTTTCTAATTCATCTACATAAGTGGCCCGAAAAACTCTACCCGGGAACTCCTACAGCTGATAAACACCTTCAGCAAAGTGGCAGGATACAAGATTAACTCAAAAAAATCAGTAGCTCTACTATATACAGACGATAAATGCACAGCTGAGAAAGAAATCAGAGAAACATCACCCTCAACACAAACAACATAAAATACCTTGGGGTAACGCTAACCAAAAAAGTGAAAGACTGTATCGTGAGAATTTTGAGTCTTTAAAAAAAGAAATTAAAGAAGATACCAGAAAATGGAAAAATCGCCCATGCTCTTGGATAGGTAGGATCAACATAGTAAAAATGGCAATCTTACCAAAAGCAATCTACAGATTCAATGCAATCCCCATCAAAATCCCAGCACAGTTCTTCACAGACCTTGAAAGGACAATTCTCAACTTTATATGGACAAACAAAGGACCCAGGATAGTCAAAACAACCCTGTACAGTAAAAGAATGCCCGGAGGCATCACCATCCCTGACTTCAAGCTCTATTATAGAGCTATAGTTCTGAAAATAGCTTGGTATTAGCACAAAAATAGGCAAGTAGACCAATGGAACTGAATTGAGAACGCTGATATGGACCCACACACCTATGAACACCTGACTTTTGACAAAGAAACTAACATTATACAATGGAAAAAATAAAGCATCTTCAACAAATGGTGCTGGCATAATTGGATACTGGCATGTAGAAGACTGCAGATAGATCCATGTCTATCGACATGCACAAAAAATTAAGTCCAAATGGATCAAAGACTTCAACATAAATCCAGCCACACTGAACCTCTTAGAAGGTAGGTGGTACCCTGGAACAAATTGGTACAGGAGACTACTTCCTGACCATAACACCAGTAGCACAGACACTGAGATTGACAATTAATAAATAGGACCTCCTGAAACTGAGAAGCTTCTGTAAGGCAAAGGAACAGTCAGCAAGACAAAATGGCAGCCCAAAGACTGGCAAAATATATTCACCATCCCCACATCTGACAGAAGGCTAATTTCCAAAATATACAAAGAAGTCAAGAAGATAGTCCCCAAAACACCAACTAATCCAATTAAAAAGTAGAGTATAGAATGCAAATGAAGTGCTTATAGGTAAGTGTAAATTTTTTTACTTCTTCCTGAATGAATAGACATTGGTACTAAAACTAGTGCCTATGGGTTTATGTTATATAGCTGTCTTTGTCCCGTGGGACAATAAAATACTTGCAAGAATAGCCCTGAGAAGACAGAGGCGGAGACATGGAAAGCAAAGGTGATTGACTAAGATAATAATAGATTCAAACACACTCAGATGATAATTTGAATCTCAGAAGACCAGAAGAAATGTCTTACAATGATCTGCCCAATTCAGAAAGAAAAAACTACCCAATGACTTGTAAAAACTAATATAGACTTATAAAAAATAATAACACTGTATTCATATGTTAGATGTTATTGTATTGTTACAATTACTTTTCTTGACAGTTTTTGTTTGTTTGTTTGTTTGTTTGTTTGTTTTTCAAGACAGGGTTTCTCTGTTTTGTTTTGTAGCCTGTCCTGGAACTTGCTCTGTAGACCAGCCTGGCCTGGAACTCTGAGAGATTTGCCTATCTCTGCCTCCAGAATGCTGGGATTAAAGGCGTGTGCCACCAACACCCAACTTCTTGATAGATTCTTGAATTGTGCATAGAAAGAGCAATCAGATCATAGCCCTTCCTTGCAAAAGTACTCCCATTATTTTTTTATCAAAGATAAAACTCAAACATATGCAAAACTAAAACTGGTTCTTATCTTGATTACTAGCTTCCTTTCTCAGCACCATCCCAGACTAAATGCCAGAAAGGAATAGAAACTTTAGTCTCACTAGGAGATAGAATTCACATATTCCAGTAAATTAATCAGTTTGGAAGTATCTGAGACTCAGCAAGGAAGGCATGCATGAAAATACCTGGACTTTTAATGGTGGCATCTTAACAGAGAACACTGTACACTTTGGAGTATTCAGATAAGCTTGTTTGTTGGATTAGGGCTTGCAACATGCTGTGACCAAATTTTATTTTAATTCTGGTAATAGGTAATGATTTTTTAAAAACAACAGAAAACGGGGCTGGAGAGATGTCTCAGAGGTTAAGAACACTGACTGCTCTTCCAGAGTTCAATTCCCAGCAACCACATGGTGGCTGACAACCATGTGTCATGAGATCTGGTGCCCTCTTCTGGTGTGCAGACATACATGGAAGCAGAATGTTGTATACATAACAAAATAAAATCTTTTTTAAAAAAGGAAAACAAAGACCAAAAAAAAAAAAAAAAAAAAAAAAAAAAAAAAAAAAAAAAAAAAAAACCAGAAAACTGAAACAAGGGACAGAGATCACCAAGGAAGATTCCAGTCCCCTTCTATATTTTGAAGCTGCCTCTCCTACAAGCTTTTCCTTATTTAAAGCTGCCCAAATTCCAAGATTCAAATTATTCCCAAGGTCTAGATAAAATATCAGTTCCTACCCCAGGCTTTCAGTATTCATAGACATTAAAGCTATGACTTAGATGTAGCAGGCTGGTTCACCATGAGTACTGGGATGTATGTCCTATGGTAAACTCAAAGACATCAAGGATAGATTAGGCATGCCCCACATGAAAAGGATGTGGTGAAATAAGACATAGAAGGAGCATGGAAACATTTGCCAAGAAAGAATATCACATGCCTTCAGGGCATGACCTTTAAAGTCTTTTATCTCTTAACTGTACTTAAATTATTGCTGTAGGACAAAAACTATTTTATCAACTCATTAGAGGCAGGAAATTATTCAGCAAAATGTAACATCCCATTGTGATTAATAATTCTCAATAAATTGTATATGGAAGAAATGCACTACCACCAAATAAGTATGGTAGAAAACAAACCTACAGTTAACAGTGTTTTCAAGGATGAAGGTTTTTTTTTTTCCTTCTGAGATCACAGACAAGTATGCCCATTTCTGCTGGGCGCTGGTGGTGCACGTCTTTAATCCCAGCACTCAGGAGGCAGAGGCAGGTGGATCTCTGTGAGTTCAAGGCCAGCCTGGTCTCCAGAGCAAGTGCCAGGATAGGCTCCAAAGCTACACAGAGAAACCCTGTCTCGAAAAACCACACACACACAAAAAAAAGTATGCCCATTTCCATCACTTTCATTCAGCACAGTAGAAGTCCTGCTCTGGAAAATCAGCCAAGAAAAAATAAAATAAAATGCTCCCAAAAGAGAAACAACTAAGTTAAAGTGTCCTTGTTTACAGATGACAAGATATGGGAAAGCCTGATGACTCCACAGTAAACAAGTAAAACCAAACACCTGTTAATCTGCAAAAGCTAGTAGAGCACTAAAGCTACATAATATAAAACAAACACACAGAATCATGTTCTGACAGCAGACTCTCTGGAACAATAAAAATACAGCAAATGAAATGTATAGAAATAAATTTGTAAGCAAATGAAGGACTGACACAATGAATATTATAAAATACTGTTGCAAAAAGAGAACTCAAAAATAAATGGGAAGTTATTCTACGCTCCTAAATAAGAAAGATGAGACTAAAATGTTCATATCACATAAAGCCGTCTACAGATTTAGTTCACTCCTACCAAAATGCCAGTTATATTTTCCTCAGATACAGACTAAACAATTCTAAAATTTTCAAAAGAAAAAACAAAACAAAACATGAGAACCCAAAGGCAAATAGACAGCTGATGTTCAGAGAAGCAGAACTTCAGTTTTTTGAGCTGGGAAAGTTCTGGGAATGGATGCTAGTGATGTTACTTAATGATGGATACATAATTAGGGACACAGAAACATACACTCAAAATTTGTTAAAATTTTCCTGGGAAATGGCTCTGTCAATAAGTGTGATATACAGGCAAGAGTGCCTGAGCTCAAATCCCTTGAAAAAACAAAATCCTGGACAAGGCCATAAATGCATGTAACCTCAGCACTGAGAAACAGACATAGCCTGACCCCAAGAGTTGGCTCGTCCACCAGTCAAATAGAAACAATGAATTCCTGCACTCATGTAATCCCAATGGTGGAGAAGTAGACATAGGAGAATCCCTGGTGCTGGCTGGCCAACTAGTCTAGAAGAATCAGTGAAATCTGGGTTGAGTGGGAGACCCTGTATCAAAATTCAAGGTAGAACGCAACCATGGAAGATACATTCTCTCAACTTTTGACTTTTGGCCTCAATACACATGTCTACACACATACACACATGTATGTATTTTAACACTGTACATAAAAGTGCGTGCGTGTGTGTGTGTGTGTGTGTGTGTGTGTGTGTGTGTGTGTGTGTGTGTGTGTGTGTGTGTGGTGTGGTGTGTGTTTCACAAATAGTTTCTGAAAAAGAAAAACAAGTTGCAAATTTTCTTCCTAGAGCTGCCAGTATCCTGTAGTAGTTTTCTACATAATCCAGTCTGTCGTGGGTTTTTCTGGCCTCTGTCTTCCTTGCTTATTTCTCTCCATTCCTTCCCACCTGTGTTTCTGACCCAGCATGTTGTGAACTTATTCTTCTCAGGTTCTTACACATTAGGAGCTATCAGATCTACTTCTCATCAAACTTGAAATGACAAATGAGTTTATTAGATCATTTATACATCCATGTGTTCATTTTTATCCAGAAAAAAACTGCCTGACCCTCATCTAATCTGTTGTGCTGAATTAGGGAAAGTGTGTACCTTTTACTGCAAGTGCTTTCAGTGATAAAACCTCAGATAGAAAGACAATCTTCCTAATACCTCTGTTTGTTTCCTTCTCCTTCATATTTGGAATGAGACCAGGAGTTTTTGTGTGCTTGTAAATTTTTTTTGTTTTTAAAGGTGGAGGATACCAGCTTGCAAACAAGGCCAGCCTGGGGGCCTGAGTTGATCACTCTTAATAAAAATGCAAATAGATGCTTTTTCCCAAAAAGTACTCTGGGAACCTGGTGCTCACTAGGTTGGTGCCAGAAGCAAAATCACATGAGTCATGGGAGATACTTTCAGAAACAATGGCACAGAAGTGTCCAAGGAAATGAGAGCAGCCCAGATTCAGTAGGAGTGGCAAGTGATGATTATCCCAGTGGCCTGAGTTCAAATCCTACTCCGTGATTCTGTAATACTGCCTTTACCCCTCTGAGCCACAGAAGCCTTGCTTGTTATGACTGCAGTCAGTGAGTGATCAATGGTCAACCGTGTGAGATTTGTAAGTGCTTACAAATTGCTGATTCTCCTTCTGGCATGGCACCAAGAGACAGTCAATATTATTGTAATCTGCTGGTCCCTCCTTGATGAACATTTACGAATCTCTCCTGCAAAGTTGCTTCCCACATTTTCTCCTGAGTATGCAATCGTATTATTAAATGACTACTATGAATTACATATGATGTTAATCACATGTATTTTATCTCATTCTAGCTTTACTGATGCTTCTCAGCTTGCATTGGAGACCTTTCTATGGCTTATTCTTTCAAGTGCATGTTGTGCTGCAGGCTTCAGATTCCAATTGTAACTGTGTGTCATCATGTTGGAGGCCCCACCAGAGCTAGGTGATCCTTAGTACACTTCGGATTTTCTTAGAGTTCCTCATTTCCTTACTTACACATAAATGTGCTTGCTTTATGGTTTTCGTATTTCCCCAACACCTTGGGAGGTGCTCAGCAGAGTGGGAAATAGTTAAAACCTTGGTGGTCTGACAAAATAATGACTCAGTTTCTCCATATAATTACAAATGCATCTTGATGGTTTTTAACATGATATCATAAAATGCATTTTTAAAATGCTTACTCTATTGAGGTAAGAAGCCATACTTTGTATTATTTGCTTCTTGCTATGCCACATAACCACGTATTGATCTCAAAGATATTAATTGTGGAGAGTGCCTTTGAAACCACTTGGTCTAGAGATGATCAACTTAAAACCCACCAAGGCCAAGAAGGGATACCTGGCAGGAGAACAGGTTGAATAGGCCAAGTGGTATCTAAATACAGAGCTCCTGCTTGGGTCCTAAGATTGATGTCGTCTATGACTACAGACACACCCTAATGCATTCAGATTTTTGATGTGCTGGAAACTAGTTTTTAACATTAATAATGTTGTCAGTATATGTAAACATATTGTTTAAGCCTAACATGGTCTTTCAGCACAGTTCTCAGGCTACCTGTTTGTGATTTCTGACTTGGCCAAAAACTTGCTTTAGAGAGAATCTGGGATCAGAAATGTGTTCCCTAGAGTTATACATAACAGTATTGAAAGCACTAGAGTGAGAAGTCAGATCACAGGGAGGGGTGGAGCCTGTGTGTTCAAATCTTTGTTCCTTCATTCTTTTAAGTAGAAAAGGAAAGAGATGTTGGGATGTGTTTAAAATGAGAATGGAAGAGAAAGAGAAACAGGGAGAGTGAGGTAGAGGGAAGAAAGAGAGCAAGAGAGAGAGAGAGAGAGAGAGAGAGAGAGAGAGAGAGAGAGAGAGAGAACACCTATGTGATAACAAGTACCACATGATCCTCTAGTTCATGAACCTAGGGTTTCACCCGGTTACATGTGTGCCTGTGGCAACATGTATGTGGCAGAGGAAAAATGCTCACTCATAGTAGCCAGGAAGTAAAACAAGAAGAGAAAGAGTTCATGATCTCAATAATGGTCCCAGTCACCTACTTCCTGTAACTAGGTCCCACCTCTTATCTTTTCCTCTTCCCAATAGAGAAATTAGCTGAAAGCCAAATTTTCAACACAATAACAAACATCGCCACTGATTTGATTTTTGGACTACTGTCATTCCAGAGATTATCAATGTGTAAGTCTGTAGAAGGAAAACATGGAACTGACACCGATTTTCTTAATTTAAATACAAGCAAATTGAGGCAATGTGAGTGCATGCTTGCCTTAGTTGTCTCTTCTGCCACAGTCAATGATGAAACATGTGAAGGGTTTTTAATATTTTAATATGTATGTGTGTGTGTATGTGTGTTCTTATTTGTAAGTGTGGACACACATGCTACAGCATACATGTGGAGTTCAGAGAACAACTTTGGGTGTTTGTCCTCACCTTCCAACTTGTTTGAGACAGGGTTTCTTGTTCAGCATTGAAGCACCAGGCTAGCTGCCCTATAAGCTGCAGGACATTCTCCTTTCTCTGCCTCCCAGAACAGAGTAGGAACACAGAGTGGAGACACAAATCCCACTGTACAAGGCTTATGGAAATCCAAACTCAGGTGCTTACACTGTGTCACAAGCTATCTACCTTCTAAGCCTTCTCCCTGAAGGCTTTTTTCCAATCAATCAATAATCACATGGTTCATCTTCTTCAGCCTGTATGACAGACATAAGAAAGAGTTCCTTCTGTGTGTGTATACACCATGCAATGCCATTCACTGGAGTTGACTTGAATTTTACTTGTATTATGCCATCCCCCACCCTCATAAGAAACACATGTACAACTAAACCTTCTGATCTAATGATCTCCCCATAGAATCATGTATGTAATCCCAGCTGTGGAAGCAGCTTTAATGATCAACTGAATCCAACTGCACTAATAGTTAAAATATCAAATGTATTAAATATTAAGTTCCAGGCCTTGTGCCAATCATGTTTGTGATTTCACAATTTAATCCTCAAAATAAATCTGTAAGTCAGTGCTGTCGTGACATCCATTTTACAGGCAATCAAGCACAGAGAACGTAAGTAACTTCCCAGGAATACATAGTTGACAAGTAGCAGAAGCAGACATCACACCACAAGAAGTCTGTTTCCAGAGTTGATACCCGGAGTGCCCTTGCCAACTGTGGTTGCATTCTGAATGCCATTTGGAAATTGCCTACCCATTTCCAAACAAAATAAAGAAGACTGAGCTTCACAGAAGGGAACTGGTGAGGAGGAGAAAGGAATCAGTAAGACATGGACAGGAGAAAGTGAAGGAGGACAAATGTGGTGGCAAGAGTAGAGAATCATAAAATAATTGCTTATTTTCTAGTGAGCAGCCTGCTCTCAGCTTGTAAATCAGAAGATGTTCTGTTTCCTCTCCCTGTTATTTTGTCTCTGTTCATTCAGACAACCCATACCCTGATAAATAAAAGAAAAAATTAAAAAACTCGAGGATGTTCCCCCATTAGACACTCATTTATTGGCCTGAATCTTTTGTGATCATTGTTGTTGTTTTCGAGATAAGGTATTCAATTAGCCCAGGTTGGCCTTGAACTTGCAATTGACTTCTCTCCTCCTTTGGAGTCCCAAGGTTATAGGTATACATCTCCATTCTTAGTCTGCACTCTATGACCTGTATTAAACATTAAGACAGTTCTCTTCGCTGCTTCTCTGATGAAACATGTGGCCTTAGACATTTTGATGTCTTCCATCTGCACTAATTTCTAAGATACACAAGTGCACGTAATAATATTTTCCAATGCTCACTCCCAGCACATCCAAATCTCAAACCCAGCTCTGGTGCTCTATGAATGGTGGTGTCAGGCCCTTCCTCCCAGAAATGGTAACCCAGGACCATGTGAACTCTTCAATGTCTATCTCTGAAAATACAGTACTCTCCCACCCCTGTCTTCAAAGTGCCCTCCAATTTTCTCCACTAGATCCCCTTCCCTCTGCCTGTGTCTCCTGCCCTTTGTCTATTTTTCCCTCCATCCCTATACTTTCAGTATGGAATTAGACTTTTAGCGTATACTGAACTTTGAAACTGTGTCTACACATGGCTACACAGACCCTGGCATCTCAGCATCCAATCCCTAGGTCCTTGGTGACCCGACAGCTAAACATCTGGAAAACTGACTCATATTAGTTTTCTTTTCATCTACATGACTTGGCACCACTTTGGCACTGCCAGAAGTTGGGGCACAGAGTCCCTGATGCCGTGACAATATTCTTCAGGCCTGTTGAAGTCATCAAGGGCTTGCATACAAGGGTAAGGCTTTTTTAAATCAGGGAACAGCTGGTTGTGGTGAGGATTCTATTTGTTGCACCCACTATTAATTAGTAACATTTTAGAAAAGAGAACAAGAAGAGAATCATTTACAAGTAGGCGGAGAGAAGTGGATGCCATATGTAAAAGTTGGGGTTATGAAAATGCCACAGTTGAAGAATTTTCAGGTGGATGATGGAGGTTAATAATCTATGACTTTAGATCAGTGGTTCTCATCCTGTGGGCACAGACCACTTGGGTCAAATGACCCCCACAAGGGTTGCCTATGACCATTAGAAAACATGGATATGTATATTACAATTCATAAAAGTAGCAAACTTACAGTTATGATGCCCTGATGAAGATATTATAATTGGGGGTCACCGCAACATGAGTGAGGTACATTATTAAAAGGTTGCAGCACTAGGGAGATTGTGAACCATTGCTTTAGAAGGTAAAATCATAAGTAGCCATTTCAGGAAATACCATTTTAGACTTCATTTTTCCAGATAAAAAGGAGTAAGTCAGAAAGCATTCTTCATTTGTTATTGTTTTATTTTTCTAATAAACAGCTCATGTATTCTTTAGCACAAGAAAAGCATGAAATAAATGGTTATCCAAAAGGTTCTTCCCATCTGGAGACTAGGCAAATGAGCTAAATTGATATGCAACAAGAGATTTGAGACCTTGTGATACTTAAGGGCAGCGACTGTTCACGCATAGTGTGGAAACAGCAGAGCAACCCCAAGTCAGCTCCCGACACTTCCTTTAGCAGGGAATCTCATGGAAACTCTCAGCTTGCTAGAAAGAGGCTCATGAATCTGGAAGGATTTCATGTAGGCAATCGTGTTTTTTCTGAGTGAAAAGTTGATGGATTAACATTCACCTGCAATGTTATGCTTTTCAAAATTCCCACAAGGCTCTCTGGTAAGTCAGTGAGCATCCAGTGCTTAGAAGTATTTATGGAGGCAAGGTGGCTTTCTGGGCAGGACGTGTCAGAAAGGAGACGTCTGCTCTGTGGAGAGGCTTAGAGAGGCCTTGAGCTTCTTATTTGTGGTGACTTGTTTGGTCTGATTTTTTTCATTTATTTTTATATGATATTATAAGTACTTCATTTCCTGTTTCTCTTTCCTCCAATCAAACTCTCCTATATACACCTTCTTGCTCCCTTTCAAATGTGTTGCCTCTTTTTTGAAGTTGTTGTTACATATATGCCTATATGTATATAGATATACATATGTGACCTTAAATGTAACCTGCTCAGTCTGGATAATATTATTCTTCTGTATGTGTGTCCACATTATAATGTGTCCAGGCTAGCAAGGTACAAGTGCCTGTCTGAAAAACAATCCACACTTGCAATGGTAGTGTTCTGACTATGCTCATTCTTGGTTTCCTAAGAATATGCTATTCTAGAAACCTAGAATGTATGGGGTGCTGGTGCTCCTTGTGTCCCAGTGATTCTTGGTGTAGTTATTCCCAAAACTTCTTTCCACATCATTTGGCCATCCTATCTACTCCATCTGCCTGCAACATGCCACAGTCCTGCTTCCTAAGCATTGTTTTATATATCCAAAGGACTTTCTCTCTCTCTTTCTTTAACTTTTTTAGTGACTTTTTGTGGATTTCACACCATGCCTCCTGATCCTATTCAAATAGCCATTCCTTCATATCAGCCCTCTGCCCTTGCAACCTCCTGGCCAAAATAAAATAAAACACAAAAGCAAAAAAACAAAAATAAACTAACATACAAAAAAAGGCTCGCTGTGGAGGCTGTAGTGTGACACAGTGAGTCACACAGTATTCCCTTTAGTCCTACATCTTTCCTTGTAAGTTTTCATTGAAATAAGCCCATTGGTATGTTTAGAGGTCTCTGATTTCTCCTTACACCCTTGATACTGGGATCTCACAGGGATTCCTCTTGGATATCGTGCTGTTGCCTTGTATCATGGAGATACTGCAGCTTTGGATCTGCAGGTCTGACCCATTTACATGCTCCAGCAATTCATAGATGAGGTGGATGTTGGAGTGGGCCAACTCAACCCTGGTTCCAGGCCTAGTGACAGCTGTGCTAGGCAGCTTGCCAGTTTTCCCTCATCAACACCACCAGGGTGAGCTCTCCAGCATTGCTCCATCTAGCTCATCCATTGCAGCAGACAGCAAGGAGTGGGGCCAGATCTCCTGCTCTCACTGCCCTGCAGGCCAGCTCACCTGTGCCCACACTATGAGGGTTAGCTCTATTGTTTTGCAAGGTGAGATGCAAGGCTTGCTGTCCCAGGTATTTTCTTTGATGCATGCCTTGATGCATTTCATCTGTTCTCATGTGATCTCCCTCAGTATGTAATGGAGTCCCATCCTCCATCCGTGTCCAGGATGGCCTAAAAGAAAGACGCTTTCGTGTCCGTTCCTTATATTGCCACTTATACTCAGCATTAAGTCCACAAATTTTAATGGCATTTATAGTATGCTTGTGGGTCAGTCAAAGAAATTTCACATATTGACTTGTCTTTCTGGATCCTTCCATTGGATCTTTGGCATGGGATACTCCCTCTGTCCTAAATGCTATCAATTCCTGTTTGACTATCTACACCTTGGTGACACACGAAGCTCATTGAATACCTTTGACAGAGTGATGGTGTTGCTTTGTTGTTCTAGTTCTTTACAACGTTGCTTCAACCTCTTGATTGTAATAGATTATATTCCAGTTTTAGGGCATACAGTGTTTGTTAAGAAAGTTGGACCCTTGACACTACATTCAGTGTTTAAATATGAAATAAAAAAAACTTTAATCATTCTTTCCTTTGCATGTTGTAAGAAAGTCACAAGGGTTGAACAAAGACAAAATAAAGCAAATTTCAAAATTTACCTCCTTTTTTCAGGTAGTTCACAATCTGCAGCCCCAGGAGAATGCTAATTAGACTGTATAATTAGTGTCATGAAGGCAGTATGAAGAATAAGCAAGAGAGGTGAGATTTTTCATTTTCCTGTACCATCTGGGGACATAGAAAACACAGCTATTGGATACTGCATCATGAACAAAACATTTATTAATAAAGCAAGAGTAGTCCTGTTTATGTTTCCCAGGGGGAAAGACAGACTAAGCATGGACTACAGATTCTTAATGACGTGCAGTCTCCCTGTCATAACTCAGGAGAAGGGACAGGAGCCAGTACTTCCTCTCTTCTCTGCAGAATGCTCTGGCCAGTGGTGGGCTATCCCACCACAGACTGTCTCTGGAAAGGATTAAGATTCTAGGATGGTATTCAGCCTTTGATGAGAAGCCACCTGGAGCTGTCAGATTGAATTCCCTTGGGCAAAGAGGTGTTGTTTGGAGTTTATTAATCTGGAAAAGTAACAACAGCAAAAGTATATAATTACCTCAAGACTCTACCTGGCTGGGGTGAGAGCTGCATAATTTTCCCAGAAATATGACTTTCATGTTGAGAAATGTGAAGAGTTTGATAGTCACTTTTCACGTCTAAAAATTATCAATGAGAATGGGACCTTTTAGGAGTCATTGTATTGTTTTGTTTTGATACAGGTCTCATTCTATGTAGCCTATGCTTCAATTGAGCTGGGTAATGAAGGCTCTTTTAAAAAGCACATATTAATCTTTGCAGCAATTTTTCCACACTGTGGAGCTGTGTGCCCAGTTGGATGAAACTACTCAGAACAGAGGGATAGTATTTGCTGGAGTTAAAACATCAGGTTTTGTGTTAGTTTGTCTGTCTGTTTGCTGTTTTAATTATGTCATTATTAGTCAATCTTAGAAAACTGGTCTGATCCATATTCTGAGGAAAGTTCTAAGTCTTAAGGTTTAATCAAGGACTGGAGAGATGGCTCAGCATTTAAGAGCATGTACTGTCCTTAAATTAGGACCTAAATTCTCTTCCCAGCACTCACATATGTCTCTTCACAGTTGCCTGTAACTCTAGCTCCAAGGGATCTAACACTCTCTGACCTCCCTCTGCACTCATGTATACAAACCCCACCCAATAACACATGCATAAAGAAGAAAAAAATAATAACAAAGGTGCCTTGTTCCATTAAAAATACTTAATTGACTGGAGCCATGCATGGGAATTGTGATGGACTGGCCACTTGCACATAACTGAAGAGAACTTGAATTTTGTCCCATTGAACCCCAGGGCTAATTGAAGTCTACCTCTGTTCTTCATTCCCTGTTTCTAACCCAGAGTGGGAACTGCTGGACAGGGGCATCGTCTTTCTAACTCTATCTTTCCTGGTGGACATAAGACCATGGATTCCATTAGATCTGACATACCTCCCTCCATGTTATCTCATTTTCCAATAGTATAAAAGTGAGATACAGGCAACAAGGAAAATAGTGGGGAAACAATAGCAGGGTAGTGGGGAGGAGCAGAAGGAAGGAAAGGAAAGAAGGAACATCTCTGAGGACAGTAGTTCTATGACTTCCTTCTTTGTCTGGTGTCCCCAATAAGCAAGCTTTCTTATTCACATTTGATTGTCAGCCCCTACAGCAAAGATTCCATTGCCATTACCAACTTAAAATGTAGCCTTCCATGACACGATCTGACAATCCAGGCAATGGTGGAGAGGATAACCTAAAAGCCCTTCCCCTAAAATGAGATTGATGACTTCTCTTTATGTCATCCTAGAGCCCTCATCCAGTGGCTGATGGAAGCAGAGACAGACATCCACAGATGTACACTGAGCTGAAATCTGGAATTTAGTTGAAGAGAGGGGGGAATGAAGAGCAAAGGGGTCTGTACCAGGTTGGAGTAACCCACAGAAACAGTTGGCCTGAACAAGGGAGAGCACATTGACCCCAGATGCTGTCTGGGAGGCCAGTACAAGACTGATCCAGACCCCTGAACATGGATGTCAATAAGGAGGCCTCTGCACGCCAGGGAGCCTCTGGTGGTGGATTAGTATTTTTCCCTGATGCAAGAAAGGACTTTGAGAGCCCATCCCACGTGAAGGGTTACACTCTGGCACTGGACACATGGGGAAGGGCCCAGGCCCAGCACAGGAAGATTTGGTAGACTTTGCAGAGCCCCCGTTGAGGCTCTGGGGAGTGGTGGGTGGGTAGGGGGTAGTCTGGGGGTTGGGGAGGAGGGATGGGGTGAGGGGAGGGAAAGGGAGAAGGGACTTACATGTGAAACAAGCTTGTTTCCTAACTTGAACTAATAAATACATTTTTTTAAAAAATGTAGCAACAAGGGGAAAAAAGGCCAAACCTGTATTTATTGAGGAGTAGGGTGCCAGATGCAAATGTCTGAGCCGAACTCTTCCTAGCCGTGTTGGTGGACAGATCCAGTACTGAGTACAGATACAGTACAGATACTTGCTAAGTATCTGTCTCCTTTCCAATGATCTTGTCAGGCATTTAGCATAACATGTGGTCCAGAGAAAATGACAGCTAGGAATGTCCAAATGACATAGCCATTCCTTGGTCACTGCAATGTCTGAAATTTAAAATTAAAGAGGGACTAATGCAGCATGGGAGGTAGAGGATGAAAAAGAGAAAAAGGTAATAAGAAGCATCAGAGGAGGAGGAGGAAAACAAGAGACAGGAGGTTGAGGAAATGAAAGAAACAAAAGAAGAAAATATTTCAGTCAAAATAAAGAATGCCATGTCTAAGGCTCGTGCAATATAGACTGAAGATGAATGAGTCTATTTGGGGAACATGAAATCCCTCAGAACAAGTATGTGTGTTTTGAATTGCTCCTGTTGTGTAACTCTGCCTGTCTATCACTCGGGGGCTTTGACTGCTGCTGTGTAACTCTGTCCATCTATCACTGTGGGGCTTTCATTGCTGCTGTGGATTGGGTGTGCTGTAAAACAGGCACCTCGCACAGACAGCTGCATCTCTAAGCACATCCCTTGTGCCAGGCACTGTGCCAGGGGCTTTACTGCACTATCTCATTCATCCTTTACAATAACCCAGCAAAGGAGGTAATTTTAAGCCTATTTACAGATGAGGAAATGGAGACCAAGAAAGAGCTGAGGTAATTTGCCCAGGGGCATGTATTTTGCAAGTGACATAGCCAGGATTTAAACCTAACTTGTTTTGCCCCCAAGCTTGTTTCTAAGACACAAAATCCCTTCTCCAAGTCCTCACATCCTACTTGGCCCAAGAAGACATTTACATAAGGCTGCAGAGCTCCGACAGGCTGTGGAAGGGAGGGGGTGTTCTGCTGTAATGTACTTCTGTGTGGACATTTTGAGTACATTGGATTATGTCATTTTTATAACTACACTCTGTAAGTAGAAGGCTATGTTAGTTCATTTTCCCAGAACATGAGAGTGAGGTACAGGTGATGGAGGGAACCATGAGGGGACAATGGCAGGGTTGTTGCTTAGATGACCAGGAAGTTTGATTTAAGGTTTAGCTTGAGGTCCAGGAGATATTGGTGTGCTTGCTACTTTCTGTTGACTGACAAGAAATGAGTTAGGTAGATCAGACAGGCACAAAATCTCTGTAGTTATGTGGCTTTATCTGAAATCCCCATGTAACAGCCTGTGAATCACTCGGCCTCTTCTAGTAAGCCTTGGGCTCTCTGACCGGAAAGCATGGCTAAGACTCTTGCTTACTTCATGTGAGTAAAGTTGATGGTTTAAGGCCTAGTGTATACATTGTGAAGTACTTCTCCAGTCTAACCCTTGCTGATTCTTAACACATGTTCATTAGTACTATTAGACATGAAATCTCGGTGATGAGAGTCATATTGGAAGCCTTAGCACTTAGCCTAATGCCTGGCACCCAGTGAATTACTAGTAACAAGTTCTTAAGTTAGTAGAAGTCTACATTTGTCCTGATTTGGGAGAGATGCTAAGGAACTGGGAAAACTCAATATAAAAACTATTACAATTTAAATGACTCATGCTAATTGAACATTTACAAACAAACCCCATATATTTAGTGAACACTGACTCATGTAATCCTCAAAAAGAAAACTCCTAAGCAATAGAAAATGGTATTGCCGACCACCTCTAACTAGTGAGTGGACTAAGTTCCCTCTGACATGGTCATGTAGCAGCATTCCACCTCAACTTCTGTGAACCCAGCAGTGTCTCTCCTCAGAATTTATTGCCTCATTCTGCATGAAGATGTTAAGTTGGACCACTGGAAATCAACCTGGTGGTGGCTTCCCTGTTCCCTCTTGTCTTCTAGGGGTTGTCAGTGCCAGCGCTCCCAACTCGGAAGGATTTATTTGGTGAGTCGGGACATGAACATTAATTGATATTGCCTGTGAGAACACACATGTTGAAATGCCCCCAGACTCTTTCGGTAAAGTGTTTGCAATCATTTGGTAACTGAAGTCTGGCTGATCAAGGCTTCCATGCATAGAATCACATCTATCCTTGGAGCACATTTGTCCTCAAGAGCTAGACACCATTCTGTACTATGCTGGAGAGTGTTCCTAGACTGCTGATGAGTGGGGAGAATTCTTGGAAGCATATCCTCCAGAAGTCATTATGGGATTTCCATTGGAATCCAAATAGCCATTTCCCATTCTGCAAAATAAGCTGTGAAATTTTGTGCAAGCATGGGATAATGTTCAGATTCATTCAATAACTGGAAAATCAGAGAAGCCATGAATCCAATGGCCTTACAGAAGAAAATGAACCTAAAACAGCAGTTATACCAGAGGATATCTGTTAGATATCAAACCAGGAGCTATTACAGTTTTCTACCTCCATATTTTTTGTCACAGTCTTAAAGGGGAAGGTAATACTGGAATTAAGTGGTAATAAGAAAACAGATAAGTAAAATAGAACCTGCATTTGGCTCTTGTAAGATCTTCTCAGCCTAGCACGCACTAAACACTGTAAAATGTGTGCAAGTATGAACTGCCATTTCTCTCTTTGAAGCTACACAGTGAGAACAAGTCAGAATCATACAGCACTTCCCATATACTAGTGTAATTGTTTATGGCTATTGCTGTTTATTAACTACTTGAAATTAGTATTTTAGAGTGGGTTGTAATAAATCTAAATGGTAAAGCACATGTTTAACATGCATAGTCCTCAGTTTCATCAAAAACATATTTAGGTAGGTAGGTAAGAAGACTGATGATGATGACGATGACGATGAAGATAGATAGATAGATAGATAGATAGATAGATAGATAGATAGATGATAGACAGACAGATAGAAGAGTACTTTTCTGTATATTCCAAGTCTATGGTATGTATTCTCCTGGAATTATGTGGTTACTCCTCTCATTACAATATTCATTTCAAAAATATTTCCCATTTTCGTTATGGAGGGCTGGTGACTACTGTCAATCTATATCAGTGAATGTAAAGGCGTTCTTCGGGCACCCACCTCAAGATATCTGGAAGGCTGCTTATCATATAGGCTAAGGACATGGGCTTTAAAGACAACTAAATCTAGGCTTTGATTGTCACAAATTTACACAAAGTTATTTTTTTTTCTTCTCTGTAAATGGAAATCTAAAGCCTAGCGGGTGTGGCCAAGCACACCTGTAACCAGCGCCAAGCCGGCATGGTTAGGGTGTCCCCTACAGAGATCATCCTATTACCTGCTGATGAGAGTTGTAAAAAATAATATATAAAGCACTCAGCATATAAAATCAAACAACAGCTATCAAATTACTGGTAACAATGATAGCAATAACCTACGACTGAAAAATATCACTCCATACAGCTAGCTAGACATTTGCAAAATGTCAAGTATAATATTTGACACTGGTAAATAATTGTTGAAAGAATAAATGATACATCATCACTCAAGGTAAGATAGGCAGCATTTTTGTAGAACACATAATTATTTGGAACCAAAAACCAAGGGCTCCTTTAGAGCAGTTTGGACAAGTGACTTTAGGCAAGTCTTTTTCCCTTGACTTATACAGAGAGAGCTCAATTTTAAAGGTTGTGAAAGACTTGTGATAAAAACAAACACAATGGACTGGCATGACACATATTAACATCTTTTCAAATTACATCTAGCTGGAATTGCATTCACGGGGCAAGAACACTAGTGATAAAGAACCAGCTGTTTGGCAATGAGATGTGACAGCAAATCAAACTAGAAAGGGAGGCTTCTTATGGTGACTTTGGCTTTCTTCTTCTGTGTTTTAAGAAATGGAAGGAGTTGATAAAAGGTAAATTGAAGGAAACATGGCCTCCTCTATTTAAAGTCACACATAGCAGGAGTTAATGAAAGTCTGGTGGTTGTCACCAAATGCTCATTGAACTCTTCGCATAAAACACAGAAGGCACACCCCATATGGAGTGGCAAATGGCACAAGATACAGGTCTTATAAGGATGCTTAAAATCTAGCACAGAAAGGAAAACAGTAACCCACACCTAACAGTATAACAAAGACAGAAAGCTCAATGGTTCCCTAAGAATGATTTGTTTTAATGGTTAATCAAGAACAATGTTACTGAAACAGTGACTTTTTCACTAGTTTAGAGGAAAAACATTTATGTTACACATTTGATCTGAACATATATCTTATACTCTTATACATAGGTGACTTGGGATGAAGTGCTCCTCTTTCTAAATTCAAGTGTCTTCAACTTTTCAAAAAAAAAAAAAAATACCAACCTAACTGAGTTCTGAAAAATCTGGATCCAGTTTCATAAATAGCATTCAAAAAAGTACTGACAAGTCAAGATATTCCTAAAGGTGCAGAGTGAGTTCATCGGAGAGCATTGCTGGATTAGCTTCCCAGGGAAAAATCTTCATGAACAGGGATTAAGTGCGGGCTTTCCATGTTAGTTCATGTAAAAAGTAACGAATTGGAGAGAGTGATTTTTGCAATCTCTATGTGGGGTAGGGAGTGAGTTGGAAGCTTATTCATTATGTGACTCAAGGTTCTTCTCTTCACTTGTGTTTGTCCTAGAGCTAGGCTGGGGTTATCAAATGTTTCTCTTCTGTTGAAGACAAGAAGGCCAAATGTACCAAAAGAAATGCTGCCCACCATTGCCTAGTTCCGATTTCTTACAAAGCTTCTTCTTCCCCTGGTTCCAGTTCAAAACAATAGAAAGATAAAGGTGGATTAAAGGTGGGTTAGCCTTGCAGATAAGAATGTGGACTTTGGAATGAGATAGCTTTGAGTTCAGTGTGTCATAGAATTCAACCAACTTTTTTGTTTTTGGAAAAAAATATTATTTTCAATTTTATTATCCATTAGAAAAATGGCAAGAGTATGAAAAATTACACATTACAGTTCTGAGGATTAAATGTCATAGTATGAATGGGGGCAACAATAATGAGTTAGTATTACTAGTAAAAGAAAAATTATTAACCAGTGGAAGCCAGAAATTTGATGTGTTTCTACAAATGAAAAGGGAAACCTGAAGTGCCAATCAGTATTTTTCACCTTCAACTGTAATTCTAAGCTTGATAAATGCTCTAGGTATCTGAGATAACCAAAAGGATGTTTTATGGCATGAGTCAAATGATGAGGGATAGAATCTAGAAATTTCTCTTTCACCTTCTTGTAAACTAGCAGGAAAAACTAAAGGGAGCTCAGTTGATTTCAGACCCACTCTTCTCTGAACAAAAACGGTTCAAGAATAAAAATGGGAAGTGCAGCATGACTGCAAACTCTACTTCAGTACAAAGTGGTCCCCTTGCCCCGTTTTTGTACCTGTATGTGAAGCAGACAATATGATCACTATCCCTTTCCATGTGGCTCTGAGCTAGGAACAGCAACTACTAAACCATATTTTTTTATATGTAAAGATCTTGGCGATAATAAAATTATATTATCTGACAACAACTTTATTTTTTAACAGAATTCAAGAAAACAGAATTGAAGTTAGTCCCCTGAGCAATTAAATTAAACTGAATTCAAAGCTGTCCTTAATCTTATAAAAAAATAAAACAAAACTAGTAGTGAATATAGTATAATCATCATTTTTAAAGGGACACACAGTAGGTGCTCCATATGGGAAGTCATTATCACCACTAGAACTCTATGATAATGTTCAGCTCCTATGTGTACATCACAGAGTATAATTAAACTGCTGTTGAGGCAAAGATAAAGAAGCTGGTGTTTACACAGTACTCACTAACATGTCAACTCACAACAGAGTGCTGCATGATAGCCACTGTCTTATTTCACCTCCCAGATGACCCTATGAAGTTTGTACAAATGAGAAATGTGATTTAAAAACCTGGGTGGCCATTTTGTGGTCTCTGAAGTTGGTACACATTACACCTGGATTGACTATGATCTCCACTATCCACATCATTTGGGGCAGGACCGAGGCCCTCCCCCCTGTATCTAGTTTAAGAGAGTATCCCTCAACAGTGGTTTTCTTCTTTTTTTTAAGATTTATTTATTTATTTATTTATTTATTTATTTATTTATTTATTTATATAGTATTCTGCTACATGTATGCCTGCATGCCAGAAGAGGGCACCTGATCTCATTATAGATGGTTGTGAACCAGCATGTGGTTGCTGGGAATTGAACTCAGGACCTCTGGAAGAGCAACCAGTGCTCTTAAACTCTGAACCATCTCTCCACCCCTCAGAAGTGATTGAACAAACGGTTATATGTGAAGCACTAATTTCCAAGTTAGGGGGGATACAATATAAATGCCTTGAACGCTGGACTCTGGCAGACAAGTAACTAAGCATAACTTGCTGACAGAAATTCAGCAGAAGTTTTAGGAGAGCCCAGAGGAGGGAGCCCTTCAGGCTAGTGGGGGCTTGTGTAGCTAGTGAAGATTCTCTGAGCCAGTGACTGAATTGACCCTTGGAAGTTCTTGCCCTTGATACTTCCTAATCTTGGCAGGAAAACATTAACAGGACACCAAGAACAAGGCAAGATGCTATCTCACAGGTTCTACAAGAAGATAATGCTGCCTCAGGAATTCCAGAATGAGAATAATGTATTGTCTGGGAGTAAAGTGATAGTGTCCTGGATGTAGAGGAAAGCTGACAGAGAAGCCCAGTGGGCCATGAGATTTAAATCTACAGAAAATAATATGGGTGATACTTTGTGAGGACCTACTATGTGGCACAATACACTAATCTAATCCTCATGACAGCATCATAGTACAGTCATTGAAACTCAAAAAACTTAACAACTTGCTGAAGGTCAAGGGAAGCCAGGTCTTGTGTTTCTGAAACCAGTACTTTGAGCCACAATTTACTTATTCAAACCCATCAAAAATCTCTAAGGTACCACTCCAATGTTACTTCCAATAACTTCCAAGTTATATCCTCCTGGACAAGATATAATGCTTTCAATTACTTCCAGATAAAACACGTGTTATGGAAATGTGTCCAAAGAATGTACAGAGTAAAAGGGGGTTCCATACCAATATTTCCCTAGAAATGTAAGGGAGGCCCTAAGGAGGGGGCAAAGGCTGGGTAGGTTTGAAATGACTAAATGGGAACTATCCCCATAGTAGCCTGCTGGCATAGCTATCATGTGGGACACACTGTGTTCAGGTATTAGTATTAAAAATGGAAAGAGAAAATGAGAAAAATCCACAAGGGCCTGAATGATAAAGAAAAGGGAGAGAACAGTGCAAGAAGAATCACTACTTCATATGTAAGTAAACACAGAGCCCATTCAGAAGTCATGGGTTTGAGTGACTGATAATCTATAGATTACAATTCATCTGTTTCTATGAGACTCCAGCTTTTTTTTTAAAAAAAAAAAGAAGCAAATATGTGTGTACATAAAGAGTAAACATAACCTCGAAGAGAGGTGAGGTAAAATAATAAATTGTATGTTTAAAAGTTTTACTTATTTATTTTTATTTATTTGTTGGATTGTGAGTACACTTCACAGCTTATGTGTGGCAGTTGGAAGACAAGTTGCAAGATCTGTGTCTTTCCTTTTACCATATGTGTCCCAAGAATCAAACTCAGGTTTGCAGACTTTGAAGCAAGCACTTTTACCCACTGTGTAATCTAACTGGCCAATAGTTGTGTCTTTAGGAATATGGAAGTGCAAGGTTTTTCCAAACATTCCCAATGCTTTCAGGGACTGAAGGCAAGGAGCAAACAAACTATTATATCTGCTCCTTCATTTTCACTCACTCTCCATTTCGGGGATGTTTATATTTCACAACCCAAGGAGTTCTTTGACAATGATGGGAACAGCAGAATGCATGGGGCTTATACACAAATTCCAGAGTTCAGAAAGTTTTGTCCTCAGCATAAGCTTGTGGGGTATATATTTTCATTTTAAAGGTAGCACAATAGAAGGATACAGCAAAATGACTCACAGGAGGGCAAGGGTTGGATGTATAGGAAGCCGAAGAACTTCCAATTCTCATTTCTGTTTGGAGAATGGATATAATTCTGAATGTCTACAGAGAAGTAAAACTACTGTACATGGTGGCTTAAAGGTCCCCTGGGAATACAGTCTTCAAATACCCAATTGCCACAATTGAAGCGGTCAGTAGTAATGTTCCAAAGACCATTGGGGAGGGAGATATTGAATGACAGAATGTGTGTAATTCATCCTCCATCTTTTTTCTTCCATTGAGGACAATCTCCTGGCTTGTATTGGTTATTCAGAGTTGCAGAAAGTGAGAGTTGCCTAAGGAAATTTCTTCTGTGTAACATTGTGCACACTAAATATTTTCCCTTCTATTCAGTCTCAAAAAAAAAATGTAGGCTGTATTTGAGCTTCACTTTACAGTGGAGAAACTGAGTTCCTGAGCTCTTAGACTGCGACTATATAGCTAATTCTTTCCTGACCAGGAGGGCAGACATCTAGGATAACTGGTTTGCAGAACAGTGCCATGATGCCTGCATACCACATTCCAGCTTTTATGGAGGGGACATCTGAGTCATTGCTCCTCTTACAAATCTTTGTCCTTTTACCAGCCCATCTTCTCCAGTGGTTTTCTTCCTCCCTGGAAGAAGGGTCTGGAAGTGCCCTGAGTACAGGGGCACCACGGGAGAGCAAATCACAAATTGATACATCAACTTCACTTCTGTTTTCCACCATGAATTCTACCTGTAATGAAATATTTTTATCTGGATATTATTTTAACAAACTGTCAAAGAACTAATAATTTCTATTCCACCACAGCTAACTCATTTTGACTTATTAAACACTTGAGGGAAAGGGAGCAGTTTTGCCATAAGGGGGAGCCTTTGAGTTCCATAAAGGGGGGGCATTTTATGTATATATATTAAATACATGTTTCAGTTCAAAAGATAGAGACACAAGCAGCAAACAGCCAGCTTCTTACCTATGTGTTGGGACAGGGTCAAGAGACTAAGTTTTTTTTCTTTTTTTTTTAAGGTTGAAATTGGGTAAATTTATATTTTCCTGTCCTTTATATACAACAACAACAACAACAACAACAATATGATGTCTAGCAACCACCTGAATGCTTTAAGAATATTCAGAGGCACTGAGGGGAGACCCACCACTGGCCAAAGTTTCTACAAGGTAGATGCCCTGGATGCCTATCGAATGTTCTGCTGAATCTGAGGCTTTGGGAAATAGGTTTGATTAGCTGAAGCCTGAAGGTGGCTGCCCTGGGGGCTCAGGAAAGAGAGGACCCTCTCACTGTAGTGCAATTTTAAGGAAATTTGGGGAGGGAGAAGGAGAGAGGCAAAAGAAACCGGGAAAGCAACAGAAAGCAAGGAAGAGGAGAAAGGAAGGGATGAAGAAAGGGGGAAAGAGAGGAAAGAATAGAAAAAGAAGGAAAGTGGGAGAAAGAGAAAGAAAGAGGGAGAGAGACTATGAGAAGGAATCCGAAAACCAAGTTTCAATGCTTTATGTGGTATGGAAAAGGAAGAGATGTAACAGGAAAGGGTAAAGGGACCCTTCTCACTCCCGCCACGAGGCAAAATAAAAATAAGGGGCGGGGGTGAAGGGGGAGCAAAGCAAAACAAAACAAAACCAGGAATGTGTGTTTTGAGCACTAATGAGAAAGCGGGGAGGACCGTAAGGGGGTGTGTACAGAATTTCATTAAATTGTTACTTTAAGATTGTCTTCTTAAAAAAAAGAAAAAGAAGAGGGGGTGGAGAAGCTGGAGCAAAGGAGAGAAAAGTAGAGGAAGGCTGGATGGCTCGGCCTCTCCAGACCGATTGATTGGTCATGATCCCCGCAGTTTGAACAGGGACTCATTCAATTGGGAAGGTGGAGTGCTGGCGAACAGATTAGCACACGCTTGTTTACTCATCTTCTAAGGGATTTTTCCCCCTCTTTCCTTTCATTTCGTGAAGAAGGAGGGAGGGGAGGGGGAGGGGGGAGAAGGGGGCTGTGGCTTGTGTTATAAAGGACGCAAAAAATAAATAAATGAGAGCATCTTGGGGGGAGGGAGGGAATTCAGCCGATCAGTGTGTTAGAGGAGATTTTTTTTAAGAGCGAGGAATATATAAAATAAAATGAAATAAAACAAGGAGGAAGGCATCCAGCTGTTAGAAGGGGGATAAGGCAGATAAAAGAGCGGGGAGAGAAATTAATTGCCAACCAGGAGGAGTTGGACTGTATTTTTGAAAGGTGGGGGGAGTGGAGCACACACCTTGAGGAGGAAAGCGAGAAAGAAAAGAAAAAAGCAAGTGGAAGGGGGGGCTAGCCCGAGAAGGGGGACAAAGTCAAGGCGCGAGCGGCTCCCAAAGCTGGCAGCTCCGGGCGGCGGTGCAGGGGCGCAGGGGGGGCGGGGGGGACCGTCGGACATGCGGCTCTGGAGTTGGGTGCTGCGCCTGGGGCTGCTGAGCGCCGCGCTGGGCTGCGGGCTGGCCGAGCGCCCCCGCCGGGCCCGGAGAGACCCTCGGGCCGTGCGCACCCGCGCCCCGCCGCCGGCCCGGCCACCTGCGCCACCCGGGCGGCCCGCGGTCGCCGCGCCTCGCCGCCGCCGCCTCCGGGCGGTGCCTGGGAAGCCGTGCGCGTCCCCCGGCGGCGACAGCAGCGGGCGGCGAGGGGCGCCGAGGAGCCGAGCCCGCCGAGCCGGGCGCTCTATTTCAGCGGGAGAGGGGAGCAGCTGCGCCTCCGGGCCGACCTGGAACTGCCCCGCGACGCCTTCACCCTGCAAGTGTGGTTGCGAGCCGAAGGGGGCCAGAGGTCTCCAGCGGTGATCACAGGTAAGCCAAAAGGGGTCCGCTCTCAGGCAGACAGACCACCCGTCTAGTCTCCGGGGCCCCTCCCCGAGGGGATGCGAATGTCTAGGGTGCGGGCGGCGGGAGGGTCTCCGGGAGCCGCCCCTGAAGCAGTGCAGGGATTGTGGAGGCGAGCTTCGAGACTCGCTTTAACCCATCTGAGTAATGGGCGCACTGAGAAAGGGATGCTACCCGGCCTCGGGGTAACTGCACTTGAGAGCTCCATGCCTCTAGAAGCCCACAAGCGAGGGATGGCTAGTCCCCAGAGAACCCTGAACACGTAGGCTGTATTCGGGATGTGCAGACAGACTCCGTTTCGGTTTGGGAGGAAGGCCAACATGACCCAGTTGGGCTGCTTATGAAAGGAGTTTAGGGGGACCGTTAATTTCTTACTTTTTCATGGAGGTAATTTTTCATTAGCCTAGTTACCCTGCAAGTTGGGAGGGACGAGGTTGTTGTGATTGCCAGATTTAGAACTCCTAGAAGTACCCCCAAAGTTGCTTTCTTATAGAAGCTTGCCTCTGGGATCCACCCCCATCACCATAACCACCCACACTGCCATTCCCGGTCCTTGGTTTTAAAGCTGGTTGCCCGTCATTCACGGCTGGGGCAGACCTTCTTAGCGCATACTACGCTAGCCTTCCCCAGACTAAGCTAATTGGGGCGCTTCTCTCTTTGGGGACTTTATGAGCCCAAAGCGAATTTAAGTTTTCCCTTGTCACCCTCCCTCTCTCCCCTTTGCTGTTTCACAGCAAAGCCCATAGTGAAACCGGACACTTTGTGAGGGGCTGCAAACATTCCGAACGCCTCAACATCCATTTTCCTTTCTAAATGATTCCGTGGAAATGCCTTTAATAAAACGAGGGGTGGTGGAGGGGGGTGGCGCTGGAGGAGAGAAACAAAAGTTTGCCTCTTCTCTCTGGGAGATTCCCTCAGTTCATAAACAACCTTGCCTATCCGGGGACGTCTTAAAGACAGAGTAGGGGATCCCTCTTTGCTGCAGCCAGAGAGGGGGCAAAGACTTTTGCGATCTTGCCTCTTACCCCTTACACACCACTCTCAGACGGTTTGTTTCTGTTTTGCCTTCAACCTTCCCTAACAGTGCTCTGACTCTTCTATTTACACGAAGTCCCCTTTGGGGGACTCAAACTCTACTATCATGCCAATAAAATGTGTCCTCAAAGCTTCCACTTTCCAGCTACCAAAGGAGAGCGAGAACGACTACACACACACACACACACACACACACACACACACACACACACACACACACCTGACGTCATCGCTAACCACCCCCTCCCCCGAAAGGAGAGGGAAACAGAGCTCATTCACTTTCAGCTCCCAAACCCTCCTCAGCCAGAGGAGGGTACGATATTGAACGGGAGACACAAGATTCAAAATGATCATAAGATGATGACAATTCAGGATCTCTCCTCTCTCTCTCTCTCTCTCTCTCTCTCTCTCTCTCTCTCTCTCTCTCTCTCTCTCTCTCCCTCTCTCTCTCTCTCTGTCGTGTGTGTGTGTGTGTGTGTGTGTGTGTGTGTGTGTGTGTGTGTGTTTCGCTTTCAAAACACAAGCGGTCTGCTGCTTGGAAGTGGTTAAGAGAAGGGTAGATCTGGCTTTGCCGATCTTTATCTGTTGTGTCAGTGAATTGGAAGGGATCCCCTGGAGAGGAAAGCCCGGGGGTTATACAGTTAGTGGGTGCATTTCATATATACATATATACATATACATAAATGGGGTTGCATGGGATGCTGCCTTCTAAGTGTCTAACTCAGAACAAGGTCCCTCTCTTCCTGTTCTCTGGAACAAGCAATCCACTCTCACAATGATTGTTGCAGTAAAATACTTTAATTGGATCGGGGATGTTAGGTTATTATTGCTCGTATAAAATGCCTGGTTCATTTTATGTGTGGAAATAACATTCCTCACAAAACAGGAGAAAAAAAAAAAACAGTAAGTAAGTAAATAAATAAATAAATGGCGCGGCTGCCGTGTAGCTGGAGAAAGCCAAGGAGCTTTTCTCCAGAGAATTCTGCTGAATACCACCCTCCCTTTCCTCCCCAGTTGAGTCGGAGCCAGATTTGGCGGTGTGTAAACACCTGGCAGGGAGCCAGAAAAGACTTATTCTGCCTTATCCTCCACGCGAGCATACTGTGGGACTAAAGAGAACCTGCTTCTCCTAGAATTAAAAAGCAAACAAACAGAGAGGATTTTTTTTTTCTAAAAGTACTTTTTTGGTTCCCTGCTCGGTGATTAAATTCGGGCTGGAAGAAACAAGACCCGAAATTAGGTGATAATGCACATCCTCAGCCTGGCTGCAGCGACCTCGGATGCCCGGTTGGCTGCCTGACCTCTGTCTGGGCGTCACCACTTTCACAGGAATCCCTGGTCACCTATCTCCAGAGCAGTCATCCCTCAGCAGGGTTTGCAACTGCTATTTCGGGCTCAGGGCTGCTGCCTCTCTGTCAGGCCAGCCTGCCTTACATCACTAGTCTGCACGATTCAATTGGGTTTCGTAAAGGTCTAATTTTACGGTGCTGTTCACCGGGTCTGTCGTCTGGCAGAGGCAGGCCTTGCTCCTCCTGGTAGGCGGGTGTGCTCCCAGATCCGCCTGCCCCTGGTGCTATTTCTGCCAGGGTTCAAACTTCACTTCACTGGACATTGGTTCAGACAGGCACTGAGAGAGGCAGGGGGAAGGAGCAGGGTGCTTCTGAAGCACAGAAAGCATGTCTTTTATTTTTCTGACAGGGAAGGTGAACACACACACACACACACACACACACACACACACACACACTACTGTGGCTTGTGCAGAAAAACACCAAGTCACAGTTAGAAAGTACCGGGGTGCAGGATTCTCCTGTCAAAGCTGAAAGACTCCTTATGAACTGAAGTGTCCTTTAAGAGTACTATGGACAGGGTCCTTAAATGTTACATATACATCAGTTATCATTTAGCCCAAATGGGAAGAGATCCACAGAGGGCCAGAGGGTGTGCTGGATAGCAGAGCTCAGTGTCCAGAACTAGGACTTAACCCCTGGCACTCGTATTTCTAGGCCTCACCTACCATTTGGCAGAGAAAGAAATCTCATAACCACTTCCTACCACACACAGTCCCACCATCCAGATAATTGACTGCATTGTTTTTGTTGTAGGTGCTGTGTGTGTGTGTGTGTGTGTGTGTGTGTGTGTGTGTGGTGCGGGCAGTGGGGATGATATGACACATGACCCATCTCTTTGCTCTTGTACACTCCTGACAGATCCAGACCCCTGCCTCCATCCCTAGCCAACCCCAACCATTTGCCACCATCCCTATAGTCTAAAAGAAACAGAAAACAATAGGCTCAACTTGCTCCATGAAGCAGAGGCTCTGAGTGACAGATAATCTTAATGAAGTTTCTGCTGACCTGTTAGGAGTGCCACACTCTAACTCTTCCACCTTATTGGCACTCTTCCTGCATTCAGGATTCTGGGTTCCAGTGAGGAGAGAGCTCCGGAGGGGTTTAAACCTGCGCCCCACCCAGCACGGCTACTGGCAGGTCCTTTTCTGTTGTTGTAAGTTTTGGAATGAATTAAGTTTGCTGGCTGTTCTTAAGAAGTCTTTTCTTCCTCCCTTCTCTGGGTTATTTCTTACATCTCACCTACCCTTTCAAAAACTCAGAAGCTTCATTTGAAGTTCACACAAGAGCATGAGCAGAGCTCTCTAACAGCTGTAACTCCATCTGGGAGGCACTGGTCACAGTGAAATGTCAGTAGCCTGGTTACCTCTATCCTTGTCCAGCTGTGACCTTGAGCAAGCTAGCTGTCTCCTCCTGGCTCCAACTTCCTCATCCACAATGTAAAGATGCTGTAAGCACTTGTGTCACAACAGGACTGTGAGAATGATGATTCTGAGTTCAAGAGTGTAAAGTACTTAGAACTGGCCTTGGTACTTAGTAGGGGCTCTACAAAATTTCTTTTATTAGGGTTTTTCAAAGATCTTGGGGATAATCTCAGCTGAGGACACTAGAAATCCTGCTCTCCCAAGCAGTGTGCTTCAAGCTTGATTTACACCTGAGCATTCTATCCCTTAACCACCCTGCGAGATGGGCATTGGCATACACACAGGCCACACACACACACACACACACACACAGAAAGACAGACAGAGAGAGAGAGAGAGAGAGAGAGAGAGAGAGAGAGAGAGAGAGAGAGAGAGAGAGAGAACACAGTAGTTTGTCTGTGTAAGAGTTGAAGAGAGTTTGTCCAAAGTCGCACAATCCCCTCAGGTAGACAGTCCCACCCAAGAAGGCAATGCCAAAGTACTTTGTTCCTATGTTGTTTGGAGGGCAAGACAAGTGAGAATCTTGTTGCAGAATGTTTCCATTCCCTTGGACATTGTGTACCAACCCACGGTTTTCCAGATTTGATAGTGAGAAATGGAGAGGACTCACCTGGAAATTGGACTGAACCTGGCAGCTCTGTTTCTCTTTTCATATCAAGTCATCAGACTGACCCGGTTAGAAATTGTCCTCATGTTTTTTTGCTGTGTAATCCTCCTTGTTATTTCATTCACCTGTCTCTCAGCTTTCTAGCTTGTGAAATGGGCACAGTGACTTCAGGGTAGTATAATGACATACAGCTGCACAAAGTACCCCTGAAGAGTGCCAGCTCCTATTTGAGGTTGGACACACACACTTCCTTTTTCAGTGTTTTGCCTAGGACTCCTGGAAGGCAAGTCACCTTGTGTGTGTGTTTAGAGCATGTCCTTGTGAATTAGAATGATATCTGGTATGAGCATTGCATCTTTAGGAACCATTAAACTCCAGTCTCTTCTCTGACTTTTATCTTTGTTTTATTAATCTGTGGGTGACTCCCTGCTAGTAAGAATCAAAGGGAGTCCAGGACTGCTGAGAACTGTAAGCTTCACAGCCATTTGGCTTGGAGAGGAAGCATAGAGCTCCAGGAACAGAAAGTGAGTGGTGATCACAAATCACCAGCCACAAGTTCTTGTTCCCACCCCCCTCTCTCCCCTATGCTACTGTTCAATGGACAGATAGGCATACTTCAGGCTGTTAAACCTCAAAGCACCTTTTTCCCCCTCTTCATAGAGAAATGTATCCTGAAAACCCAAGATATTGGACACTCGGAGGGGTGGAACAGAAATAGTTATCCCAGGCTTAAACTCGGCAGCCAATTGGATCATGAAATTCAGTGTAAAAAGAGGACAGTGAGGACCAGGGTCACACAGACCTCCATTGCTTAGAGGGGCCTATAAGACATTTTTGATCCTTAAACTATCATTTGGATGCATAAGGGATGGCCAGCTTTTAAAACATCCTTTGGACTGGACATGGTGGCACACACATATGATCCAAGCACTAGGGTGCCAGATCTAGGAAGCCACACCTTTGAGGCTAGTTTAGTCTACATAGCAAGTTTCAGACCAGTCAGGGCTCCATAGTATGACTATCAGACAATCATTAAACAACTCATCTTAGACTTCATCCCAGGGTTCCTGCTGCATTGGCCCTGTGGCTGGCCTGGGAACAGGTAGTTCTCAAAGCCTTCTTAAGCAATACTGAAAGACCAGCAGTAGAAGACTCTCAGATTCAACTTGAAGTCCTTTTGTTGAGGAGGTGGGTACAATGATGCAGTAAATGAAAATGACATTCTTCATCTCCAGAGGGGCCCAATGTTAGATTTGCCACCCCCCAGGAAGAAGACATCTTTCCATCTGAATCTCTGCTTGCTACCAGCCTCTGGCCTCCTTGGGCCAGTACGTTTTTTGACCTGAGCTCTTCCTGTGCTCTAAGCCATGCTCTCTCTTCCTGGGGCACCCTTTAAGGTAAAAACATGCCTGCATGGAGTCACACTGAGCTGAGTTTCACAAACTTGATTCCAGGTGAATCTACCAGTGTTGGATGAGAGCCTCACTAAGCAGGAATGGAGGAAGGGAAGCTTAGCTCTGGAACATTCTCCACTAGTTTTCCTGATATTTGAAAACTCTCACCTTTAGATCTCTTTCAAAGCACTGGCCCCACCCCTGCTCCCCAGTGAGGACAACTTTGGGTGTTGTTTATATCTTGTCTACTTGAGGCAGAAGGCTCCTATCCAACTCGAATCTGTTTCTAAGCTCTCTGGTTTCTGTCCCTTTACAGTTTTGTTTGCCCCTCAAAGCCTCCCCAATTTTACACTTGTTGCAAGGAGAACTGGGCTTCCTGCCTTGAGGTAATTACTGAGAATGCTCACCTGAGACCCTGACATCAGTGAGAACTGACTTCCCAGGTTATGTCTCTTGGGCATTGCATACTAGGAATTGACAATCAAGAGTTTGCAGTTCAGGTCCTGGCTTCATATCCTTCTAAGCTCTGTGATTTTAGACCAGAGAGGCAGAATTTTGTTGTGATTACACAAAACATCTCCAGCTCATAATTGCAATGGAGACCAGGTGAGTGCATGACATAAGATGCTCTTAGCTAAAATCAGAATCATTGTTTATGCCAGTGTGGGTAGAAGGAGGCATGGATTTGTGCAGTCAACGTCATTCTAGAAAGGTGACTTAATTACCCTGGTTTACACTGCAGATAATAGTGATGGATCCAGGAAACCTTCTCATGTGCACAACCTCACTGCAGTCCTTTGATGTTAGGACTTCACAAGTCTGCCAAACTTTGCCAGATACTGTTGTGTTACCCTAGCAGCTCATGACTCCTGCCTGGCACCCATTGTTTTCAGTATGTAAAGAAGAGGCAAGGATGTCACAAAAACTTTACACCATGTCCCCATAAGCTTAGGGGGCCTTTGGAAAGATACTGAAGGCCATGGTCCTACTTCATATATTTCCTTTCATCCTACTGTGCTTAACCCCCATCATCCTACAAGATTCTGTTCAGAGGAAAACAAAAAACACTTTCCTCCTTTACAAAGTATTTGAATGGACAGGGACTGACAGGGGGATTTGAGTTGTGATTATAGTGTTGTTAGCACATAGTTTTAAAAGATCCCAGTCTGTTAAAAATGCACACCGAAGCACCTATAGGTTGAGTTGTGTTATATCTATTTTTTTTTGTTGTTGTTGTTGTTTTAAGTATAGAAGTATAGAAGCTTGAAGTGGAAGTGAGGAAGGCTAAGAAATTACTGGTGTATTGATAACCACTGTTGAAACAATGCTGTGGAAACTTGGCATTTTAACACATTTTTGTCCATGCTTTTTCAAAATGTAATTGAGTGCTTCTATAATCAGAAGTAAAAAAGAATTTAAAGGGCTGAAGTGCCATAAAGGAGACAACATCCCCAAAGCTCGAGCATTCTCTGAGCTGATGAGTTCACAGATACTGGGAGAGGCGGAGAGGCACGGGTACTCTCCCAAGGTCACACAGAGATTAACTGAACGCCTGACACACCATGTGCTTCAGACACTAGGATCCCTCTGCCCCTCCCTCTACACCTGCGAACTTTGGTTACCATGACCAGCCAGGGATAGCTCAAAGGAAGAATAGAAGGGAACATGTAGATGAGGTAGTGGAGGTTTGTATGCCAAAATTCTTTTGAATGGCAAAATTCTTTGTTGTATAGGACTCCCCACTATGTGGAGACACACAGCATCCTTTGGCCCTTCTCATAATGCCAGGAGACTGACTACTCATTGTAAAAAACCCCAATGTAACGTAATAATGTACATCACTCAAGTTGCACATGGTTATAGTTCTCTTTTTCTAGTTCCTTTCTATGCCCAATTGTCCAGAGTGCATTCTCGCATCCTCTGGAACCTTCAAGAGGACTAGAAGGAATGATTGTGTGTTTACTGAGGACATACTTTGCAGAGGTTGATCATGGGACTCAGGAGTCAGCCTGAATTGATTTCCTTCGAGAGTACCTGCTAGTTGCATGACCTTGGGCTGGTACTCAGTATCTCTAGCTTCCCTTTTGCCATCTATAGCATCCAGCTACCACCAATTCTTACATCATGGGATCTTTCCGAAGATTAACTGGGTCTTCTTGTGTAAAATGCTTAGTAATGGAATCTAGCTGACAGGTGACCCAGCAATCTTTAACTTATGTTGATATTACTTGTGTTGACCCCTGCTGCACATTATTTCTACTTATTTCAATGATTCTGGGACTTACATATGTTTATCTCCTTTGGCAAAGTCAGGAACTGTCCTCCCCTCCCTTGCCATGCAAGAGAGAGTTATAGCCTTCATTATAACACTAAAACAACAACCAAAATAACTGAGCAAAAGTGAGCATAAAACAAAAAAGGTGTTTACTTCATTTTACAGGAGTGTGTACTCAAAAACAGGAAATCTAAGCAGTGAAAATAAAATAAGAGACACAGTGAGTCTGTAATGTCCCTGTGTAAGCACTCACTAGGTACTTTTGTGAATCCCTGCTGTGTGCTAGGTATAGTTTTGAGTGCTGTAACCTCTCTTTGCCCTCAGGGAGTTTATATTCTGGGTGCTGGGGAGAGGTGGTGACAATCTGTAAACAAGCAAGCTAGCATGTCATCTAATGCCGGGTAAATGTTAACTCAAAATAAATAAATAAATAAATAAATAAATAAATAAATAAATAAGATTGGTATGTGGATGCGTGCTGGAGGTGTAACATTTGAATAGAATGTTTAGAGCGGCTTTCTTAAGGGAAGCATTGGAAAGGAGGAGGATGGGCAGATGTAGGTCTATCTACAGAAGAAAGCTAGAAGAGGCCAGTTCTGAAAGAGAGCTTGCTTTGTAATTTTAGCCATGTTACCTTCCTTCCCTGGACCAACTTTTTCTTGTCTGAGGCATGAAAGGTGTTATAAGTTTATCACTACCTTGGCCCTAAAGGTGCTTCTAGTGGAGACTTTTGACAGTCTTGTAATCCCCACCGAGGCTATCCTAGGTTATAATTGTGAAATTGGTACTAGCTCTGGTTTTCTTCCATTTTGGCTTATTTTCTTCCACTAGGTGGTGCTTGGGCCTGTTACCCTCAGGGGCAGAGTGCCCACATTTTTTTTTCCCTATGCCAAGAGCAATACTAATTCTCAGAAAAAGAAGAGCCACCACTTTTTCTTGCTAAGCTGTCATTGACTTACAGCACTTAGAACATTGTTTTCTCTTTGACATATACTTTAATGAAATCCCAATAAACTTTGTGCTGCAGACCCAAATCACAGTGGTAGAATTTCATTCAAAGACTGATTGGAGGCATTATTTGGTGAATGTCAGTACTTCCTAATAGCTGGAAGCCATCTCATTAATACTAGAAATAATTATGGTCGTCACAAATATTACCACCATAAAAACCCTCATTGAGTGACTTTTCTGATAAATGTTTATTAAGTTATACAAATATCATAATTGTGTTTACTAGACAAAGGCCAAGCTAGAGAACCCCCAGACAGCACAGTCAGTTACTGACCTATTAGTCTTTGTTATCATGTACATCAGAGACTATTTTGTTCATAAAAATATTAAAATTCAGAGGCTAGCTTAAGAGTTTATTTGGTAAAGTACTTGCCATGCAAACATAAAGACCAGCATTTGTTCTCCAAAACTCACATTAAAAAGCAAGCCATAGTAAATACTTGCAATCCCAGTGTTGAGGAGATGAATATAGACTGTGGCCTGGAACTTGCTGGCCTGCCAGCTAAGACTAATCAGTGAGTCCCAGATTTCAGTGAGAGATACTGTCTCAAAAAAGCAAGGTATATACAAGTCCCTAGGAATGATAGTTGAGGTTGACCTCTGACCTCCATACAAACATGTGCAGACATGTGCACACAAATGAACATACACACATGTAAAAACATATGCAAGCAGAGACCTGAGTTTTCACATGCATGCACACACACACACTCACACACTCACACTCACACACACACACACACACACACACACACACACACTGAAACTCTAAGATATGAAGTCACTTTTCCCTGTGTTCTTCCAGAATATCCAGTGTCATCATCCCTAGGGTACATATTGTTCCTTCTTCCTCTCTCTCCTTACTGTGCCCCTACTTTTCATGCCCACTTCTTTTACTAAGACTTTTCTTCAAGCAATGGAAAGAAAATGCATGTATGCATACCCCTGCCTCTCTCTGTCCTTTCCCCATCCCTGTTCCTCTCCCTCTCTCTGTCCCTCTCCTTTCCCCCTCTCTTTCCCTGCATTCTGGAATTATTTGCTACCAATTTGGCATCATCAGAAGCTTGGAAGGGGAATCATAAACTTTTTTGCCAACCTTGTAAGTTACCAGGCTCCAGCCCATTTGGAAAATACAACAAAAAGAAATGTGAATCTAGGATGTAGGTTGTCACAGAGTCTATAGAACAGGGGAGCTAAGAATTCAGATAGAGGAGGGACTGCCCTACTCCATGGTGAAGAAGTTGTTCTTGGGTCTGTCCTGTATTCATCTTTCCTCGATTGCTATTGCTCTTTGTAATAGGAATGGTAGCAAAGCAGAATGCGACCAAATGGGCTTATGTGGAAAGGAATATTTTCCCAAATGAGACGTTAGACCTTTTATGTACAGAGGTTGCTGATGACATAAAGAAGGATGTAGAAGCCAGCATTTGGGAAGAAGGCAGCCCTACTCTAAGAGATGCAAAGCTCACAGTCACAAACATAAGAAATGAACACATTCTATAGTCAGTTTTATAAAGCCAAACCTGAAGCCCAAAGAATCAAGGGGTGTTAATATCCAAAGGATGTGTCCAGTTATTCACTTCATGGATATGGAACTGAGATGCTAGTTAGGAAAGTGGGTAGTGGAGATCAGTGGTCAGGCTTGGAAGGCATTGTCCTCTTAAGTCTTGAGCCAAGAGAAAGAGCACATGCATATCTTCCCATATTTTCTCAGATGTTAATTAGCACAGCTCTGGTGATGGCTGTCTTATGTCTCCAAATTCTATTCAGTTTAGGTTCATAGACCAGACCCAGCTGTAAACTGAAAATGATAACATACACCATACATGCTGATGTCCAAAATGAAACCATTTCTCTAATACTCCTGTGTCCTTTTCTTGTTCAATATTACCAACTCCTGGTACATCATCAATACCCTCAGTCACCACCCAATAAATGCTGCTTTATAACATGTTGATTAGCAACTGTTCTTCCTTTAAATTATGACTTCCACTATTGACATGCCCACTTTTCTGAGCCCTAACCCTTCTACCCCCTCAAGACTATCTACCAACACTGGATGACCGGATCGCCTGCCTCCAAAATAATAATAATAATAATAATAATAATAATAATAATAATAATAATAATAATAATAATGTGACTCTGCCACACTCCTAGTAAAAGGCTCTTCAGTGGCAACTGAATTATCTAAAGTTCCCTTAAATGCTGCAGGCTTTTCATTACATTACTGCCTTTGCTTATTGAATTGTGCCTGTATATAGTTTTATGTCATGCTTTCAGGTTCTACAGCCTCCTACTCAAGGACTCGTTCTTTTGAAAGAGGCCCCCTCCAGTGTGTAACTTGTTTTTCACATCTCTCTCTCTCCTCTCTCCATTATGCCGTATGCAAACTTACACTTTCAAATGCCCAGACGTCTTAATCACACTTAATTATGTGCACATTTGGAATCATATCCGTCTCAGTTTCTCTCCTACCTAGCACACAAAGGAGCTCATATGGTTTTGTGTTAAGGAATGGATAGATGGAGATGAAGACCAGCCTAACAGCTATTGACTATGAGAGCAAGCTCCAGAAACCTCCCAGGCATGGTGCATTACGTAACCCAAGCACATGACCTGGGTTGTGCGTCACAGTTAGAAACATTACACAGTGGTTAATTCCATTTCCCCTTGAGCAGAGAGGTCAAAAGGGAAAAGAAATTTGGCCTTCCAAAACAGAAAGAGGAGGGGAGCAACGGGTTCATGGGCTTCTCTGCTCGTATTGTGGCCTGTCTAATCCATGCCACATTTTGGTCTTCATCTTCCCATTCCCAGTCCCTGGCCTTTTTGCAAAGTACTTGTTTTATGTCTTCACTGCAGCAGATAGTCCTCAATTTTATGCTTAGCTCTTTCCATTCTTCCCCCTCAGTATCTTTCTGTGCCTTCAGTACAGGTTCTATCTGTTGCTCAGGTTTGCATCCTCCCCCTCCTTTCTATAGAGGTCCTTTCCTTCTTTTTCCCTTGATCTTGGGAGACCTGGAAAATCTAACCTCAGGATTTAGGATTCTCTGTCCACTGTTTATATGCCCTTGGGGGGAGCTTACATTTTCACCAGTAGTGACTGTGATAAAATCAGCCAGCTTCTAAAGTGCACTCTTTTGTGTGCTGGCACTGTATTGACAGTGACTTTCTGTTCCCTCTGAAATTGTGGTAGGTAGCTGCATGCCTCACCAATGACCCTCTGCTGATGGGTAGTGAAACTGGACTCCAGAGTTCATCTTCTCTTTGTCTTCAAGCTAGTTGTGTTTCTTAGAACACCACCGGTATTCGGTCAGACTACACTTTTGAGAGAATGAATATATGAATGCATGAGTGAATGAATGAATGAGTAAATGAATGAATGAGAACAATAATGCCCCCAGTGGCCAGTGCAAATATTTAAAGAATACAGCCTGAAAGTGAAGAAAAAGAGAGAATAATGACAAGAGGGGAGAAAAAACGCAGGAAAAAATCTGAAGAAAAATTATGAGACTTGAAAAAACATTAGCTTATAAATATCTTTGATGTGCAAAATAATATTCAAGCGGTGTTTCAGCAGAAAGACAATTTGACTAGAATGACCCCTCCCCACACACACACCTTGAAGTATTCTACTGGGAGAAATACGCTTATTTCAAAGATTCTGTCTTTGCAATGCTTAAGTCATGTTCCCCCAAATTTCTCAATGAAGACATGTTTAATCATTTAATAAGCACCCTGATGCATTTGGAGCTGAATTGAAGTGTGCAGGAGGCCTTGGTGCCTGAACTATGGCACATGAACTCAGCCTATGGAGCCTGGTCTTTAGTGGAAGAATAATTCTGGAGATGAAAGGTTGATTTGTCGTAGATATTTTTGTGAGATTCAATAGCAAATGAAAATTCAATGGGAGACATAACGTTTTCCTCCTCCCATGTCTCTGTCCATCCACCTTATATTTAATAGGTCATTACTGAGCATTCTTTACATGTTGCATGTTAACCGATGAGATGGAGACTGAAAAGAGGGGCGGGGTACAGTTCCATCCCCTGAGGACCTCCTCGTTCTTGTAGCGGAAGCCAAGTGGTAAACAGATACTTGACATCATAGTAACTGCTATAACTAAGCAATTAATACAGTGCTGTTGAAGCAGTGGGAGAGAAACACTGTGTTGTGGAACACTCATGTTTATCATGGGACTAGAAAGTACTTTGAGAATTCAAACCTATAAAATGTCTCTTCCATTTGAAAGAATTGGGACATTTGTCTATATGTAGCACTATGCTTTGCCTTGCATACGGGTATGCCATGCATATAATTTTAAACATACTCATGAAGATATAAATTAGTGAGAACAACCCGTATAACTTGATCCATGCCTCATCTGTGGATCTTGACCCAGAGTTTCTTTTTGCAATATAGTGGGAGAAATAATTATTGTGTACTTCCATTGATCATCATCCATGTTAAGCTCAGACAACCCATTATTCTCCTTACATATTATTTACCATACTCTATTGCAGTTGGCTAGGTACATGGCTATCTCTTCTAATTGACTCTGAGCTCTTTAGTAGTAGAAACAATTTCTGTTTTCATCTCTGTAATTACCATAATTTAGACTTATACTGGACATATTGGTGCATGCTAAATAAACTTTGTTAAATGAATTTTTAAATTTGAGATGGACCTAAATAAAGGACAATATAAAGGTGGCTGAAAGAAGGTGCTAGAAGGCTCAGTGCTTTGAAAGTTGATATTGTAGGCTTTAGGAAAATACAGATAGTGAAAGCAAATGCATCATGAAAAGCAATGACTGTTATAGGCAGTCCTGGTTTCTTAGCTATACAGATAGATGTTGCTATTGACCTTTTGTATCTCTCTGTCTCCATTCTTTCCAAGTAGTTAGTGTGCTGTCTCTGTTAGTTTTTGGTCTTTTCTTCATGATTCCCTCTAAGCCTTTCCAGCCCATCTAGTTCTAATTTTTAGTTGTGTGCCTGCTTCTCCCATAACTCTTACTTGTGCCTAAATGGACTCTCTTCATTTGAGACTCATCATGGTTGCCATTCCCAAGTACCATTATCAATGTTTTGGATATTACATGATCCAACAATTGTTTTTAAATGAGTACCTAGATAGAAAAAGAAAGCAAATTTACAGAATACATAATCCAGGCTCCTTGGCACATAGATGGAGAACTTTGATGTTTTGAAGGGGGAAAGAAACCATCACAACTTCCTTCCCATCTTGGAGACAGAGAAGGACTAGTCCCAGTTCCCTTGCCCATTCCCTTTTATTATTTTGTTAAAATTTGGACCCAATGTGCTTGAATTTCACTTAAAAGGAAAGTCAGATAATCAGATACTATAGTTAGATAGGACTCAAACTGTCCTCTAGACCTGGGAAGCCTGAAGTCCAAAGAGTAAAAATGATTATGTCTATATTCGACAGGGATGCAATGACAACTCAGAGCTATCTCAAAAAAAAATCACTGCATGTCTCTCTAGATCAAAAGATGTCTAGCATGAGCTCAAGGCTGTTGGATATAGTCAGAGATAATACAGAGCAGGTCTCTGCCTGTGTAGACTTTATTTTCTCAGAAGTGAAAGCAATAACCTAGTAACTAGTAGTTAGCATTTATAATATGATTGTGACAGTCATGTTGAGAAAATAAAAGTATTGGAGGATGGAGAGATTGCTCAGTGGTTAAGAGCGTTGATTGCTCTTCCCAAAGACCTGGGTTCAAGTTTCTGCACTCATAAGGCAGCCAGCTCACAACTGTTTCTTGTGCTAAGTCTCTCTGTCTGCCCAGTGTCTTGGCTGCACTGTGGGACTGACCAATGGGAGTGCCTGTGTAGTGTGTGTAGGGTATATAGGGTGTGTAGGCTGTGTAGTGTGTAGGGTATATAGGGTATGTAGGCTGTATAGGCTATGTAGTATGTGTAGTGTGTGTATTGTGTGTAGGCTGTGCAGGGAATGTAGGCTGTGTAGGCTGTGTAGGCTGTGTAGGCTGTGTATGTAAGTTGCGTATGGTGCATAGGGCACATAGGCTGTATATGGTACATAGGGTGGCATAGACTGTGTAGTTTGCAGAAAAAGGGAAAAGAAAGAAAACTAAAAACAGCAGGCTTTGGAGAATGGTTGCCACAGAGTTACACTGGCTCAAAGGTATGAAAGGCACTGAAAGGTGTGTATATAGAGTTGAAATAGCTCCAACCATGAGATGTGGATATTAATCTACATGTGTGAGGGAGTAATCAGAGAGATTCAATCTATGGCCTATAGGATTCACTAAACATTTTTCAGTAAAGAGACTGGAACACATGATGTCAAGGTAGGAGTCTTAATCTTAACCTTGTCATGGATGGAGTGATTGATTACTGAAATGTTTTCTCATGATTTATTATTTTAATGAATATCATTTAGTTTTAAAATACCATTTCCAGCTAAAATAATCAATTTTTATTCATAGTGTAGGCCAATGGAGCAAAGATGGGTTCTTTCATGTGCTTTCAGGAGAACTAGAAGAGATTTATGAATCTCAAGATGTTTTTTGTCAAAATGTGTGGTTGTCCATAAGTTTTTTGCAGTCCAAAGTTTTCATCAGCCCCAAGGAGTGACTGAAATGCTGAGGAACAGGGGGCATACCAGGTCATCCCCCAAAGGCTGTTCCCAGCACGAGAGGGTGAGCACTGTAGAAGATCTGTGAAAATGAGAATGTTGATGCCGAGTTGTCAAATCAGACTGAGGAATTGCACTTTCTGTCATCTGCACCCATGCTGGAGTAAATAGAATTGGGGCTTTTATTCCTCTGAGGAGGAATTAGTGTATTCCTTAGAAATATAATCTACAACTTTGTTTATTCAAACTCTGTTCTCTGGCTTTCTCTGAGCTTTTAAGTAGGCAAAGTCACTTCTATTGTTGCCTGAAATGTTCCTGCTGGTATTGTTCACTTTGGATTTTATGTATGAATTTAGTCCAGCCCATTCTATCCTTCTATCAGGTCTTAAGTTCTTCCTAACTCGTTCTCTATCCCTCCGTCTTCCTTCATTAAATCCTTCCTTTCATGGGGCTGTGTAATCTTCCATTTACCAGGCTTTGTGTTAAGGACTGGGGCATGAGTTAGAAGGCTCTGGTTCTAATTGTTATGCTACTGTGAATTCCTTAAAACGATAATATTTTCCCCAAAAACATTCCACTGAACTTTGAACTTCCATACAATACAGTTTGAAAACCACTCACTTCAGAATTAAAGTATGCTGTCTGCATAGCTATGTAGTAGGAAGCATTCCATGTAGCTGTAATTGTCTGAAACTGCACTGCCAGGTGTCGTTGTTGCTGCTGTTGTTATCATTATTATTTATCAACACTAATATTTTGCCCAATCCTCCTCTTGATCCTCAGGTCAGTGGGCCATGGAAAGCTGATAGAGAATAGGAAATGGAACCCATCTAGCAGGGAAACCACCTTCTTAGGACAAGACAAGGCAGACAGCTGTCAATAACTTAGTTCCTGGGACCTTCCTTGTCTACAGCCTCCCAGCCCCACCCCCTACCCCACCGCACTCCTGCCTCAGGGACTTTTAGTCTCTGTGATCTCTGAGCATCCCTGAACATAGGAAGCAGCAAGAAGCCCTCATGGTGTGAAGTTGTTGGCATTTCTGAAGTATGTTCAACATGCACCTATCATATTTCTATTCACCTTGTAAAACAAGCGTTCTCATTTAATACACAGTGAGGTCTTTGTATTCTCAACAGCAACCACATGGTTTAAAGACTTTGGGACACAACCTGCCTTTTTCTGTAACTCTCACTCCCGCCCCTACTCTTCCATCCCTTACAAAACTTTGTGTCAGCAGAAATATATGTTTACAAACAAAGGCTCCAAGAGGACAGTAACAGCAGCACAAACAAATCGCAAACCAAATCAAACAAAAAGGAAACATGCCCCCATTCCGTCCTGTGATTCCTGAGTACTGTGCCCCACAGCAGCTCCCATAGAGGAACCCCATCTTTCCATCTGTCTACATGTCTCATTTCCTCTGACTCCTTCCACTTATGCAGTAAAAGGATGAAAAGTCTACACTAGGATGGTCAGATGCTGGCCTGGGCGTTTTGCAGAGCTGGGAGATGAAATCCAGACAGGGATTTATTTGCGATTGTAAAGACAAACCTAAACCATGCAGTTTACATCTTGACACCTAAAGCAGAAGCTGGCAGAAGGGTCATTATTGGGTAAGTATAATAGTTCTATGAAGAACAAGTATCTCTGAGGCCATAAGCAAGCAAGGGAATGCTTTATCCACTTTCTTGGACTCAAGTCAGCTGTGGCTCCCTCATACTTATTCATGGTAATGGAAATAGCTGATATACGTGATATGAAATATAAGACAGGCCCTGTTTTAAGTATTTTGCCCATGCTTTATTCCTTACAAGGATCTCTGAAGTGGGCAGCAAGTTTGTCAAGTGAGCGATGAAGAACTTTAAGTGATTTACCTGAAATGTATACCTAGTCTGTGGTAGAATCAGTTGCTCAGGGTCAGTATTGTAACCATCCTCCATCACAGACATTCTAACCTCAGTTCTGAATGGCTCAGCATGACATTACACTTGTGTCTAAACTTTCTGTCCTCCCAGCAGCTTGTAGAGAAACACATAGAGACTAGTCAACCTCAGCATCGTGGAACTTCTGAGGTGGCAATTCCCTGTGAGGGCTTTCCTGTGTGCTTTAGCATGCTCACCGGCATCCCCAGCCCCTACCTGCTAGTTTCAGAACAGGTCCTATCTGCTGCACAGTTGTGATAACCAGAACTGGAAGTGTCCATTCCCAAACACCCCGCATGGGGCAAGACTCTCTATCGCTTGAGAATGACAGACTTTAGATTCAACAGAATTGCCTGATATTCTTGGAACACAAATTCCCATTTTGGTGCCTTTTCACACTAACTTTTTCCTTGACTTTATGGTTTCCTTGGCTTTCTGCCCATCAGTCTTTTACATTCTATAGCCTTTTGCACACTCAGTCTCTTTTAAGCCAGACAGAAAATATTATATCTGAGTAACTAATCTATTTTTTTATGCTTTAAAAAACACAAACATATACCCAATTTCAAACATTTGATTTAACGCCCCCATCTCAAAAGATTCCACAGGAATAGTAAATTTAAAAACTTAATCTGTTTCACAAAGCTAACAGATTTTGTTTTTATTGGCTTTACCATATGCTGGGAGCCAAGCTCATCACCAAGGGTCTTAAACCAAAGGAGATATATCTGTGTAGTTGCATCAGCTAGGCAAGAATTGGGCTTAGATTAACTCTGCACCTCCTGCAGTCTAATAGACAGGAATCCAAGAAATGGGGAGCTGAAATTCAAACCCTTCAACTAATCACCAGGATAAAAGAGGATTGCCTCATTCTCTGTCCAGTGGAACATAATACAAATTCTGAATCCTAGATAGATGTCTAAATGTCACTTATGTGTTTTTAAAAAGTCCTAGTGAACCTGTTCTGAATTTAGTCATAACTAACAATTTTGTAAAGATGTCAAGACAACAGAAAATTAGCATCCAGTTAAAAATTCCATCAATCCTCTTCGAAATTTTGATTACACTCTACTCTCTTCGTTAACAGTTTGCATTGCTTCAAATTACTGCTGCCACAAAGTCATGAGACACCAACCCTGGCTCTCTTAGCTCTGTCACTGTGAGAAAAAAGTTCGACATTACTCTTAGCTAATTTTGCCTTATTTTCTGGACTCTCTTCTTCAAAACCCCAGAGATACTGAAATGTCTGTGGAAGAATCTCAGATTTCACTGCATGCCAAGCACAGTCCTTTGCAATCTAGCCTCAGGCAGCCCTTTCCACTTCACATCCTTCCATTCCTCTGTGTGTTCTCAATTTTGTCTTGGTAGATATCTTTTTTCATCTTCAGGGTTGCAGGTAGGTTACAGGTCTCATTCATTCTCATCCTACTCCTCTCATCCCACCTTGTTCCCATACAAATTCTGCCTCTCATCAAGGTTTAACCCTTTGAGAGTTATTTAGGGAAACTTCTTTGAGCCATCTTGTCAGAAGCAAGTCCTCCTCTTTGGTTGTATCATCAGATTAGCCCTGACAGGATAGTGCCATTTAAAGGTAAAGAGCCTGAACTCTGGACTCAGAGCCTGTGCAGTTGAAGCCTACCTCTATCACTTACCTTCCAGTTACTCAAGCTTGAGCCCATTATTTTTCCCATCCATAAAATGAAAGCAATAATAATATTTCCCTGCCTGGATTACTGTGCAGGTTCCCTGTCCTAATCCATGCAGAGACCTTAGCCCATTCCTGGCATAGCAAACCTTGGCAATCACCTGCATCCATGACCCTCCTGGCCCAGAAGAGAGCCTCTGGCTAACACAGGCCTGTGAAAGGGAGCTCAGGCTTGCCTGGCCTCATCCTGTCCTTATCTCTTCTTGCCATCTCTTTCCCTGACAGGATTACCCATCTCTGTAGGCTAAGATGAGGTAACATCAGGCTTACCCAGAGCCTTTTTTCTCCAGAGCTCAGCCGACACTGTGTTTTGAAATAACAGGCTGTGGACCTATGTCCAGAATGAAACTTATATCACTTTATTTGCCTATCCCATTTACCTCCTCAAGTTGACTGCAGGTGTTCAGCATCCCTCTCCCAAAACTGACTACAGATGAAGAACCAACACCCAGAATTTAAAAATGAGGTCAGTTCGTCTTTTAGGCACAAATTACATGAAACCTAAAGGCTTACACAACTTATGGAGATTCACAAAAATAGTTTATTTTAAAAATCAGAATTGTAAATAACAATAGTTATATAATATTAAATCCATACAGGCTCTCAATGTGTATGTATCTACCAATGAAATTGTAAGATCGAAATACTTACCTTTATCTAAGAGGAAAAGACCTCCTAAGCAAAAAACAAAACCCAAACTACATCACCCAAAGTCAATGTTGCAAATATGGATGAAAAAGGCTTTGCCAAAGATCCATAGCACATTAACAGCAAGTCAAAACGCACATTTTTTATTTATTATCTCCAGCTTATGAAGCTTTCCCTTGTATTTCCAAGGAAAGCCATGAAAATTATGTCACAATAGTCTGTTGACAAAATGCACACCAGAGAGAGTGTTACACAACTAAGCTGTGTTACTATTTTCAACAATCAAATGTAATGAGCATGGTGGCAACCTCTCATTCCATAGATGAAAAAACTGAAGGCCAGGACAGAAGAGGCCTCCGCACTGGTGTAAGGACACTAATAGCTGCCTCCACTTCAAGGCTCTTCATACACAACTCGAAAGAATCAATTCTGGTTTCCCCATAAGCCTTAGTCACATTCATCTTTCATTCAGTCATCTATTCAACAAATGTTTATTGGGACTCACACCCCAGGCACCATGCAGAAGGCTCTGGATGCAGAGTCCTGATAGACATGCACTGTGTGACCTCGTGAACTCACAGTGCAGTTCCAGAGACAACTTTGGAGTAGATACCTGAAACAAATCCCAGGATTATAACTGATCATTGCTATGGAGAAGTAAGACTAGAACCAAATAGCACACAGCGGCAAAGACTCGGGAATGAGAGAACCCACCCTATGATATTTTATAATAAAAAACAGCCCAAGTGCTCATAGATGCAACAGAAAGATGCATGAGGCCTAAGGCTGGCTACATCTGTGACAGAAGGTAGAAGGTAGCAGGTGTTCTCCCATGGGCATATACTGGATGTGCAGACTCACGATAAATGAAAGTCTAATGGAAGAGATAATATTGTTTAATTTTCTAGAATACTGTTTAAGGCAAAGGAAATAGAGTAATGGAAGCAGTGTGGATCAAAGAGAGGGATGTAACAAGAGTCTGCCTGCCCCATCTGAAATGATGCCAATGACTTATGCAAAATGAAGGATGGAGTTAATTTAAGGAGATAAAAGGAAGTCTTGCATGTATTGTAGAACTGTGGAAAATATGACATTGTGAATATGAATCTAACAGTACTCTACAGATTATATCACAATGAAGTAATAGGCTAGTTAAGAGAGTACTAATATCGGCAAAGATAGCATGTTAAGAATCAGCTGTAGGCTTTCCCATGCCCAATGTCACTAACCCTTTAGAGCTGATAGCAGCATAATCATTTTACAAAATAAGAAAAGTAAAGTTCACACAAGTGTTACCATTTTCCTAAATCTCCAGGTATCTGGTAGCAGAACTGAGACCTGAAATCACAACTCAGCCCCCTCTTACAAAAAATGAGCATGACTGTCTCCTGTAGACTTTCAGGCTTGCAGATAAACCACTGTGTCTGCATAACTGCACATAGATCATTCTTTCAATGAGAATTGTGGAATACCTGCTAAGCACTATGGTTTTGTCAGATAATATTGGTTATGTCATTTCCAACTTCAAATGTGCACACACACACACACACACACACACAGAGAGAGAGAGAGAGAGAGAGAGAGAGAGAGAGAGAGAGAGAGAGAGAGCAGGAGCAGCATATGGAACATCCAAGAAAGCTAAACTATTATCTGTAAAACTGGGAGAGAAATCTCCATTTAAGGACGGCTTTCCTTCCACAACAATTCAGAGGAGAATCACTGTCTGGATGTATGCAATATTCAGAATATAATATTGTTACTGGTGTTATCATTGATATGTCTGTTTGGTTTTGTTTGTATGGACATGTGAAATTTTCTCCTGAGCATATTAGCTATACCTTGTATTTTCTTTTCTCCTGTTTCCATCCCTTTTTTTGGTCTTCCTATGTACATTTGTTCTTTCTTACCCTCACATACACAGAGGATGATGCTCATTTCTTGAGAACTTATTTGACACTAAACACTTTAAATGTTCTATGAGCAGTGTCTTATTACAGCCCTCCAACCAGAACAGTGTTGAAGCCATTGTCAGAGTCAAGGATTCACAGATCTGTGTTTGCCCCTGAATAGATCTTTTACTCACTGGACAATCCACTGTGCTGTCACTCAAGCAAATGCCCTCATGTGTTCTCATTGATTTCCTCTGCCATGCATGCATGCATATCAGCATCACTCTGTTCTTTCTACTTACCAGTCCTTGTGCTGAGCCTAAGGTCATCAAGCATATTCGCCTTGGAGCTACTCTTGCCCTGTGTTCATTTGTTGCAATGATCCTACCTGGACCAATGTAGGATCTCCAAGATAGAAATCCTCTTTACTTCTGAAATAGCTTCTTGCCTGGTCCAGTAGATGATATCAACCATGTTATACTAGAATTCATGTACCTTGCTCTTCAAATTTAATCCCTATTCTTTTAGATTTCTATAAAGTTAGTGCATAAACGTGGTTAACAGTGCAAAGGAAGATGGTACTGCTCTCTGTGGGAATGTTTCTAGTCACTAAGGAAAGTGTCTTGAGGCAGTAGATACAAACAAGGGCATATGCATGCTGACTTGGGGTTTGGGATTCAGGTTCTCAGTCTGGTTATTACAAAATGTATGACATCAGACAATCTGTACCACTCTTGGATCCTCACTTTTCTCATTCATATAAAGTAAATCATCTCCATTTTGTCTCCTTCAGAGAATGTTGAGAAAAGTATATGAAATCATGAGATGCTCTGTAGATTTCAATCTTAAAGAAACTTCCTATTCTCCTATGTTATTATAACTAACTAACTAACTAACTAACTAACTAACTAACTAATTAACAGAACATGTAATCAGAGTGGGGAAATTTTAAAATTACATGAAAAATATTCAACTGATTGTAAGAGAATTCTAATGTTATTCATAGAACATGTAGCACATGGGTTAACTCCTAGTTATCCCAGGTCAAATGACCTTGAACATCATTACAACATCTTGAAATTCAGTTTCCTAACTGATGGAGGATCAGTAGAACTTACCTCATGGCACAGTAGTAATTGTTCAAGAAGATGTCTCATTTTTCATGTACATTACACATCATAATTAGTGTGTGTATTTATTTCTAGTTACATATAGCTATGGATAGAATTAGCAATATTCTGGAGATAATCATGAATAGGACATCTGACAATAACAGGTCTTCCTAATTGCGTTTTATCTCCTTTGTTTGCATCCATTTTGCATCCATATAAGGACCAGCAAGATCAGCAGGAGTCCTTAGCTAGAGGGCTCATGCTGTTCCTTACCATACCCCATGCTCCAAATATCTAGCCAGGGTCTGATACAATGGACATTGCAAGTATATATGATGAATGAACTTTTAATGAAAAATTCATAGATCACATGAAACTTGGAGATGTTAATTTGGGAAATTGTAACTGTCACAGACAATACTAGTCAACAAACTCAGACATCTCCAAGTCTGACTGGAGATACGAGGTACTCAATTGCTATGAAAGGTCCTAGTAATCAGAACATGGATCACTGGGTTGAAAAGGAGGCAATGTAGGACCTGTTCAGGATAGTGCTGAGGCATGCTTAAGGGTGTATAGGACTTCTCAGATACCAGAGAAGTTCTTTGTTTCTAGAACTATGAAAGGTCACTTGTTAAGATGCTGGGAATGTGATCCAGTATGATACTGTGTGGAAATGGGTTAATGAAAAATACTAGTAAGGGCATCTCCCCTATGACTCTACTTGATACTACAGTGAAGGGTGAAGAGGGGCTGCCATGAAAGATGAGGCCTGCAGGAGCCAGTCTGTCCTTGACCATTTCCTCAGAAATGATACTGCCCTCAGGGTTTAATGAGTGAGTAAAAAGAGGAGTTTCTCAAGTCATCACGAAGAACTGCCTTCATGGTAGAATCATTACCAACATCAACCAGTATCTGGTATTATCTGTGAAATCTTTGAGGGTGAATGAAATTGAGCTCCCATTTTTCTTCCTTCCCTTTCCTCTTGTCTTCTTCCTCCCTCCATTTCTTTTTCTAAGTTGACACACATCACTTTCATTCACAGTGAATGACAATGATTTGTTTCTTTATCACAGACAGTGATAGTGAGGGAAAGAAACATGGCTGAAGAACACAGAAGGAAAACATAATCCAATTCAGAGGGGGAAAAATCATTACTCTAAATATCAATAAAACATGTAGCCACATTTATTGCATACTATGCAATGTGAATTTTCAGTCCCAGTCCACTCTATCTTGGGTGTGAAGTACTTGTTATACCACTTTACATATGAGGAAACTTGAAGGAGCAGGAGCAGGGGGAGGAAGGGAGGTGTTGCCCAAGGCTACACTGCTAACAAGGAGCAGAGCTGGGATTCGAACAGACCAGTCTGACTACACACTACAGATGTTTTAACACTTACTATGTTGCCAGTGGCCATGTGCCAAGTCCTGACAAGTTCATTATCGCCTTAGTTCCTTCCCTAACTGTCAGAGGAAAAAGGGTTTTCCCCATAACCAGGGTTGGTGTCCTCAAGAATTCTTGAGTTGCTTCACCAATGAATGATACAGCCAACCAGGATTTGAAAAGTTGAAATCAGATTTGTTGGTCTGTTAAACCCTGAAATTTGTTCTCTCTCTCTCTCTCTCTCTCTCTCTCTCTCTCTCTCTCTCTGTCTCTCTCTCTCTCTCTCTCTCTCTCTCTCTCTCTCTCTCTTCTCACACACACACACACACACACACACACACACACACGTGTGTGTGTGTGTGTGTGTGTGTGTGTGTGTGTGTGTGTGTGTGTGTACCTTAGTCAACATTCTATTGGTATGAAGAGATCCCATGACCAAGACCAAGGCAACTCTTATAAAGGAAAGCATTTAATTGGGACTTGCTTATATTTTCAGATGTTTAGCCATTATTATCATGGCAGGAAGCATGGCAGCATACAGGCACACATGGTGCTGAAGAGTAGCTGAGAGTTATATATCTGGATCCACAGGCAGCAGACATACAGAAAGATACTGGTCCTGGTTTGAACATTTGAACCCCCCAAGCCTACCCCCAATGACATACTTCCTCCAACAAGGACACACTCCAACAAGGCCATACCTCTGAATCCCGGTCAATTAGTGCCACTCTTTAGTAAGGAAACATTCAAATCTATGAGCCTATGGGGGTCATTCTTATTCAAACCATCACGCATTCATAGCAGGGGGGTGTGATATGTGCACATGTTTTGTGTAGGTATGCATCATAATATGCAAGTGCACATGTGTGAAGGTGCATGCAAAGGCCAGAATATGATGTCTTCCTTACTAGCCATCCATTTTATGTGCCAAATCGAGGTCTCTTGCTAATTTGCCATTTCAGTTAGACTGGCTGGTCAGCAAGCTCTAGGGATTTGTTCATTTCCATACACCCTCCCTCCCAGTGCTATGGTGCAGATGGACACTTCCATGCCAGATTTTTACATGGACCCTGGGGATCTGAACACAGGTCCTCATCATATTTGCTCATCAAGCACTTTTATCCACTGAGCCATCTTACCACACCAAAACTCTGTCCTTTCTTTTTTCTTTTTTTCTTTAAATTAGAAACAAGCTTCCTTTACATGCCAATCTCAGTCCCCTCTCCATTCCCTCCTCCCCTTTCTGCTCCCCAGGGAGGGTGAGGCCTTCCATGGGAGATCTTCAAAGCCTGTCATATTACTTGGAACACTGCCTATATACCCTTTCCCATGTTCTAGGCTGAGAGAGTATCCCTCTGTGTGGAAAGGGCTCTCAAAATTCCTTTGTGTACTAGGGGTAAATACTGATCCACTACCAGTGGCCCCATAGATAGTCCAGACCTCCAAACTGACTTCCTCCTTCAGGGGAACAGTCCTATGCTGGTTTCCCAGCTATCAGTCAGTGGTCCATGAGCAACCCCTTGTTCAGGTCAGCTGTTTCTGTGGGTTTCTCCAGCCTGGTCTTGACCCCTTTGCTCATCACTCCTCCCTCTCTGCAACTGGATTCCAGAGTTCATCTCAGTGTTTAGCTGTAGATGTCTGTGTCTGTCCCCATTAGTTACTGGATGAAGGCACTACGATGGCATATAAGGTAGTCATCAATCTCATTATCAGAGAAGGACATTTAAGGTAGCCTGTTGAGACCTTTCTTTTTTTATATATATATACAACTGCATTCAGGAGAAGAGTATTCAAGCTGGAAGGTCAAGAGTGAAGGGAATTTCAGGTTTTATATGATCTTCCCAAAGTTCTTTTTCAGTACAAATCTATCACATAGGACCATGTATCTAGAATTTTAAGGGGGAAGCAGACTGGAGAGATGGCCCAGCAGTTAAAGAGTGCTGGCTACTCTTCCAGAGGTCCTGAGTTCAATTGCCAGAACTGACATGGTAACTCACAACCATCTGTAATGGGATCCAATGCCTGCCTCTGGCAAACAGAGGACTATGTAGACAGAGCACTTATATACATAAATAAAAATATATCTAAAAAAAGAACTTTAGGTCTCCGGTGTACTCTTCCCAAGTTTGCCTCGTCTCAATTGTTTAGTTTTCAAGGAAGTATAGATTCATTCATGTCCTTTACCATTCCAAAGATACCTGTAAAGCATGTGAAGTATACAGGATTAAAATCTTTCATCCCTAGAGGATGGGTGGGAGAATCCAGACTCAGAGAGCTTAAGTCATTTAAGGGCATACTGCTTATTGAAACTGGTAAACTGTTCCGTGTGGTCTTGAGACACTCAAAAATGGTTTTTAGCATAACAGAATAATCTGGACAGGAAAGGATATGCAGGTGACATTGGTTATACCCATCCCACTGTTTCCTGCAACCCTGCTTCTCTTCGAACATATACATACCTGACACACAAGAAACTTCCCATGAACAAGTCTTGACCATGTGACTAAGGTTACATTTGATGTTTTTGTGTCTCTAACACCAAGAGACAAAATTGCTCTTTAATATCATCCCAGCTTTCTCTGAATGTCTGTTAGTTCTGAATCCTTCAGGTCATTTTGGGGTCCTACCCTGAATAAACCTAGTGCAGAGACCATGGGTATACTTAACCCAAATCTGTCTGCTTTAATTACTCTCCTTTGGAGAGATAAAAGCTTTACATGGGATTGCTCTCTGAAGCATTCCTCTATGGTTTTGATACTAGCCATTAAATAATGGAAAACAAAACAAAACAAAAAAGGACCAGTGTCAACCTTCAGCTTTTAACATTTTTTAGCATCCTCTACGAAACCAGATTGTTGTTGACCTAATTCCCTCTATTATTCCTACACCCTCTTACCTCTGTTTGCATTCCCCTGTAAGATTCCCATAGATCATGAGTATTATAAAGTGAGGGACCCAAATCTGCCTCTCCTACCCTTGACCTCAGATTTCCCACAGTGGATAATCACACTGGACTCTCTGGAGAATTATGATCCTAGAATCCAGAGTCTATGAAATTGGAGGTACCTTTAGGTCTTTCTGTGTGCTTTCCCATCAGGAGAGGGAATAAGGAAGTTCAGACAGTTGGCTTACCCAGTAGTGCACAGAAGAGAGGCAGCACAGCGGGGCTCATGTACTGAGAATTCCCATACAGGAAAGTCTCCCGGGGTCCATTTTAGCTTCAGAGTCATATAGACAGGAGTCAGAATAGTGTCTCTCCAAGACCCTAGCAGGGATGCTTGGGACACCACTTATGGTCCTCACACTTAAATTTCATGTCTGCCAAAGGCATGCTAATAAAGATTTTACAGGGTCATATACACTAAACCTAGAGATTGTCACATTGAGCTTTTCAAGATCTGTTATTATTATCCATCATTTATTTGCAACTGCTACTTTTTTTGACAGGGAGAAATGTCCTGGGCAGACTTTTCTTTCTCCTTATGGATACTCTCCAAAGGAGAAAAATAAACAAACAATATTAGCAGAATATGCAGTCACATGGCTTGCTAACTCTCCTCCTCAGTGAGTGGCAAATGTAAACGCTAGCACACTGTGTTAAGCATCCAAGCAAACAGTGTAGACAAAGTGAGGCAGAGGTGGAGTCACCACCAGCTATGGAAGAATGGAACTGGACACTATGATACCTAAATTCCAATAATTCCTATGTGACTTTGGAAAGGGGACTCAACTTCTCTGAGGCTCAACTTTTCTTCCTGGTAACTACAAAGTAGTTATTGTACAAACCTGGCATGAACATCATCGGAGATACTGTGATATGAAAGCAGACACCTATGTGCCCAATACGATCCACTTTAGGGAAGTGGATTCACGCAGAAGAAACACAGAAGTTTGCCTCCTAGGAAGGAAGATTTTTCTGTGCATGGGAATTACAGCACCTATCTTTGGCTCCTCCAAATAGACTGTGCTCTGCCCAAAACAGGAGGGGAAGAAATTGACACACTATGTCATAGTAAGGGAAGGATTGTGAACTGAGCACAAGGTGGTGGGAGACAGACAAGGGTTTAGAGAAACCCTAGTGGGAGTGTTTGGAAAGCATGCTGAATGACAGCACAATAGTCTGTTGTGGCATCTCTCCCAGACGCTCGGAGCCCGCAGGACTGAAACAACACGCATTTCTCTTCTTAAATTCCTGAAGACTACAAGTCTGAAATGCAAGTCTGTCTGGGGTCATTTCCTCTCTCAGATTTTTAGATGGCTGTCCTTTCGTGTCTCCATATGGTCTTTTCTTTGTGCACCTATGTGTCCCCAATGTCTTCTCTTATCAGGACACCAACTATTGGATTTGGTCTTATGGTGACATAGTTGCTGTATGATTACTACTTTAAGGACCATGTCACCAAATAAAGTCATTCTCTGAGCTTCTAGGTGATGTGACTTCAACATATACATCTTAAGTGGTCAGAAACACTCAGTTTAAAACAAATGAAAAGATGAGAAGCAGTCAAATTATGACAGAAGCCTTCAAAGGAAGAAAAATCAAATGTAGACACAGAAGCTGGGGCAACCCTGGGTCTGAAACAAACATGCAGAGAGGCTTGCCATGGAAGTCTGGAAACTGGAGGACAAGCTTAAGAAAACATACCAAGCTCTAAATCAATAGATGCCCGTGCAGATGTTAAATCCCAGGAGAACGGAATAAGTGCAACAGATTGTTAGAAGTAGAGAACTGCTTTCTGATTCTAGTTTTAGGTCTAGGCAAAAGAATGTCACAAGGCTCAGCCTTCTGGCTTGCACTTCAGCTCAGCTTGCTTGCGCTGGCAATGGAGCGTTTGTAGAAGTATTCTTGAAGGAGGCCAGGCCTTCACACAATCTACAATAAAATTCTTCCTGCTTGGCACTAGATGTAGTGACATGATCACAAGCCTGGGTCTGGAAATCCCATAGGTCTAAATTCAGCACTCACTGTTGCCATAAACTTCCTGTTCTTGAGCCTCAGTTTACTTTGCAGAGTGCACAATGTGGATCCTGGTAGCTTTATGGAGAAGGTTAAATGAGAGACTTAGTGTACAGCCCTTGATAATCAGTGATTCCTATTTAAGAGTAACGTGTTTATACAAAGAAAAGAGAAATAGAAATGTATACCCCTCTAGGGTGGAATCATTAAAATTATTCATGAAAGGTGTCCCATATCCCAGCGCATTCTCCCAAGTCAAGGCTTTAGAGCATTCTGTGCAACTCTCCTGCCTACAGCCTTTCCAGCCAGGTGTGAGCTTAAGTGGAAATGTGAGAATGTAAAAGGGCAGCAAGGGGTAGATGAGATGGCTCAATGGGCAAAGGCACTTGCTACTTAAGGCTGACCCCATGAGTTTGATTCCTGAACCCTCATAAGGATGGAAAGAGAGAACCAACTCCATAAAGTTGTTCTCTGACCTCCACGTGTGTAGCATAGCACATGTGTGCCCTCACATAGTAAGAAATATAATAAAATGGAAACAAAGGCAGGTCAAGATTCTGGGAATATTTGAAGCCCTTTGCATGTCAAATTTAACTGCATATAGACCAGGGCATTCTAGAATGACAGCAGACTGGTGATCTGGTGACTAGTGTCCTAACAGAAGGCCCAAGGATGGGCCCTCTACTAGAATTGTGACTCATTCTCTCTCCCTCTGGGCAATGTTTCTAGGTACCTCACTGGCCTTCAAAAGGACCCTTAAAGTCACTTTCCTTGTCTGATTCTGTAGGCTTATAACATTAAGCAGGTGTGTGCTTATTACATGTAGATTATATGCAGAATTCCGTTTGGCCTTCTGCCTTGTCATACAGGGAAATGTCCATTGAGACCATATCCTCTAGGTCCACACAGATGGTTAGCTTAAGACAGACTTTCACCATTTTTTAAAACTATGTCTCTATCTCACTGAAAAATGTGAGAAAGGACAGTGTGGAGTTATGGGAGTACTGCCAGGTTCTCCAGAAGATACTGTTATGTGTCCTGCAAGAAGTGACACAGAAGAGGGACATCTAAGCACCCAAGGATTGAGAATGACTTAAGGCATCCAGTTCAAATCAACACATACTTTTGAGTGCTGTCTACACACAAGGGCCCATTCTCACAGTAAACAAAGGGCTCTTAAAATTTAGCAGAAGATCATTTCATCTCAACCCCCCCCCATTTACAGAAAAGGGGAATGAACCCCAGCAGCATAAAGAGAGTGCTACTACTCATCCCAGGCAAGGTTACTTGGCACACCAAACCAGATCCCTAGTGCCAAGGCTTGGTTCTGGGCTGATATCGTACAGGAGTGCTCCTGGAAAGTTTCTCCAATTAAGATATTTTTCACATAAACATTGACTCCCATCCCACGTCTATACCCCATCCCTAGGAAGCTCAGTGATTTCCTTTCAACAACTTACACTTCAGGTAAATATTTCCATCTGAACTTCTGAAACACCTGCTTTAAGGCTCTCATTTCCTTAAATACAATTCCTCCTAGAGCCACTGAAAACTACTCTTTGCCCTTCATCCCTGCCTCCTGGGGAAAGCCATCTCCTCTCCCTATATAACTCTGTATGGCAGCATCAGGTACTGTGAGCCAGGCCCCAAGCCCCAAGAAGGTGATAAACTGAGGGAACCCTACAGATGTGTAAACATTTTACCTTGATAACAAGGGAGGCTTCATCCCAAAAGCAACAGGAAAAGCAGGGACCAAGAGCGCTTGGCAATATAAAAATGGAAAAAAGGACAGAGAGAGAGAGAGAGAGAGAGAGAGAGAGAGAGAGAGAGAGAGAGAGAGAGAGAGAGAATCCTGTTTGCTATTAGACGACCTTTATTTTCTTTTTATAGAATAATAAGGGAAGAATTTAGTGGATGAGAGGGAGACACTGAGCTAAGAGGTAAGGGGAAGACAAATGTTATGGCTTTAGGAACATCTGATTCTGTTGACATTCTAGATGGACAACAAGACATGAGCTCTAGAGCAATTCACTCCAAATGGGAAGACAACTCTGTATCTTTGGAGGGAGTCAGTGGGAAAGTAACTTTGAATACATAGTCTCTTAATATTTCTAGGATGATGGAAATACAGGATTTTTAAGTGGTTTTTGAGCTTTCATGCTCTATCTTAACATATCAGGCATGATGATTTCTCTGTCCCCTTTGCATTTTTTCCAATTATTTCCTAAACTTTCATTTTTTATTTATTCCCAATCCCTTCATCGTCTTAAAACCGAACTCGTGTTCAGGTAGCCTGTGTATGTCAAGGATATTATATCCATTATGTCTTTCATAATGAATATAGGACAGCATATTTAAAAGGAGATACAGATGAGGGAATCATGATCCACAGAGATGAAGTGATTTTTGTCCCAGACATATGGCCTGTAATTTCTGTCATCATGAGTTGAAACAGGTTAGTCTGGGCCCAAAGATCCTCCCCCTTCCTTAGCAGTAGAAATACATCTGTCCTCTGACTTTCTTTGTCCTTTAGCAACTGAGACATACATTAGCGCCTTCAATTCCATTTGTCTTTAAAACTCATTTCTTTTATCATACTGTGTTTAGAATTACAGATGCCTGTGGTCATTCATGGGACACATACTGAATGCCTACTGTACTAAGTGACTAGACTGGCTACAGACATAGCCAAACTGGTCATTACCCTCAAGAACCATCCAGTATAGTAGAGAAGAGGCAACAGGATGTATACAAGCAACTTCATAGTGAGAGATCCAATGTTATTTTCTGAAAGCAAAACGGATTTTTTTCTCTCAGTAGAGAGAATGACCCACACTCACAGAGCTATCAGGGAGTGAACCCTTGGAAAAAGTGTTATGTGTGTTAGTCACAGGGAATCCTGTAACAAATAAAATCAGACATGGACTGACAGTGTGATACAAAATTCCATTCAAATAAGACCCAGAGACATTGCCAGTGTCACCCAGACTATAGAAGTGGAATGGCTGTGTTAGGATACTCTGTCTATTGCCTGAAAATGTTTCAAGTGGGAACAAAGAAGTGGGTGGGCTTAGATCCTCTGCCAAAATGCTAGCCATGTCAGATGCAAGCATAGACATTTGCACAGATGCTAAGGTCCCAGTGCCCACTAAGGAAAAAAAGACTGTGTGGGCCTTCTCTATTGATTTTGCTGGACACTCTCCATGTTCATTTGATGAGTATTAATGGCAGATGCACACTCAGAGTTACGGTGACCGCACTGATTCTCCAGTGAGAGTAGAGACTGTCCTTCCAAAATGAGCATCTTTTATTCATTTCTTTCTCCTCTCACCTGGCTTCATACAGCATCTGACTCTTAAAATGCACATGTAATTAGAAAATCCTCATCATCTGGAAGCTTTGCCGGAGCCAAAGTACAGTGGGTATATTCCAGAAAGGCTGGGGTGTAGGGAACTGGTGAGTACAAAGATAATCAGATTTTTGGAGAATATGTTGAGCAGTTTGCTGGAGTTTCTAGATCTCTTGGGAGGGATGTCTGCCTTTAAATATCCTTAAAAATCAACTAAAATTTGTGATAACTATCTCCACCTTTCCTTCATAGATGATGAAATCCAAATTGTTGGATGTATTACTGTTGGGGGTATTATGCAACTTGTATACCAGACAGTTAAAACTAAGGTCATATAGATCTAGGATCCACTTATCAACTAACTGGCCTCATATCCATCTTTTCACTTCCTTTAGTTTTCATGTTCATCATCACTCAATTGAGAGACTTAATATCACTGCCATGGATGTTATATGTGTTCAATAAGCTAATGCATATAAAGACCTTAGCATGGTATCTTGCCTGTTAAACAGACTTAGACTTACTTGATTACAGTTAAAAAGGCATATTCCTATGTGTGGACACACACACACACACACACACACACACGCGCGCGCGCGCACACGCACGCACACACTACAGACAGGAGTGTGTTAAAGAGTGCTTGATTCTTGGGAGATTTTTAAGTGATTCTGCATAACCCCATAAATGTCATCTGTTCTCGGTGTCTCAGCTTCCTCAATACTGACAGAGTTAAAAAAGTTGGTCACTGTGATCTTCAGAAATCTTTCCAGTTGAGCTTTTATGTGTCTGCTTTCTTTTCAGAACACATGCCAGGGCTACCTAAGACACATGTGAGAGACGAAATCACTGACTTTCCAGTCCTTGCCTCTCACACTAGGGAAACTTTTCCCACAACTCCATGTTGCAGATCATGGACTGCAAATTGCAGTTGTATACATACTCAAAGTTATGGTGATGGTCCTAGTGACAGTCCTTCTAAATGAGAATCTTCCATTTCTTATTATCTCCCACTGTTTTTCTATCACCTTTACTAATACCCTTCACTCATAATAATCTCTTAAATTGAAAGTATACATTCTTGTATAATAGCTTTGTAAAACCAATGATTTTCAGGTTTTATTATCATTTTTTAAATTTTCTACTTGTGAAATATACTCAGTCTTCTAACAGAAGCTTTCTGGCATACTCCTATTCAAAATTAAAAGAGAGTAAAACCTCATGAATTCACTTGCCATGAGGTATGGACAAATCCAAATTCCTTGCCTTGTTAGTTGCTCTAGCCCTCACCCAGCCTTTGGGGTGGTCCCAGAGGCTACATTAGTAGCAGCCAAAGTCTCATAGAGCTTTTTGAAAACAGCTATTCTAGAGTATCTTTTATTGATTTTATCAGAGAATCTGCATCTACTTCCATGCTTTATTTATTCATCTTTCTCTTTTGGGGCCACATAGGGCTGTATGACAAATGTTCTTATACCTCGCGCGACCGAGGATGGGTCGTGGGCATTCACACCATCAGTGATCAAGGCAACAGAGACCCACGCTACTTTTTCTCCTTGAAGACAGACCGGGCCAGGAAAGTGACCACCATCGATGCCCATCGCAGCTACCTCCCAGGCCAGTGGGTATATCTAGCTGCTACCTACGATGGGCGACTGATGAAACTCTATATGAATGGTGCCCAGGTGGCAACCTCTGGGGAGCAAGTCGGTGGCATATTCAGCCCACTGACCCAGAAGTGTAAAGTGCTCATGTTGGGGGGCAGTGCTCAAAATCACAACTTCCGGGGCTACATTGAACACTTCAGTCTATGGAAGGTAGCCAGGACACAGCGAGAGATACTGTCTGACATGGAAACCCATGGCCTCCACGCCCCACTACCTCAGCTCCTCCTCCAGGAGAACTGGGACAACGTGAAGCGCACTTGGTCCCCCATGAAGGATGGCAACAGCCCCCGCGTGGAATTCAGCAATGCCCACAATTTCTTGTTGGACACTAGTCTGGAGCCCCCTCTATGTGGGCAGACGCTATGTGACAACACAGAAGTCATCTCCAGTTATAACCAGCTTCCTAGTTTCCGTCGGCCCAAGGTGGTGCGCTATCGTGTGGTCAACATCTATGACGATGACCATAAGGACCCGACCGTGAGCCAGCAGCAGATTGACTTTCAGCATCAGCAGCTGGCTGAGGCCTTCCAGCACTACAACATCTCCTGGGAGCTGGAGGTGCTGAAGATAAACAGCTCCTCTCTGCGTCACCGACTCATCCTAGCCAACTGTGACATCAGCAAGATCGGGGATGAAAAATGTGACCCTGAATGCAACCATACACTGACCGGACATGATGGTGGGGATTGCCGCCAGCTGCGTTACCCTGCATTCACTAAGAAGCAGCAGAATGGCGTGTGTGACATGGACTGCAACTATGAAAGGTTTAATTTCGATGGTGGAGAATGCTGTGACCCAGATATCACTGATGTCACTAAGACATGCTTTGATCCTGACTCCCCACACAGGTAAGTTGTTCCTGGGCAGATGTCCAGTTGAAAACTGACTGTTATATTCCTACTTTATAAGTTAAAACACCTAAGTTCCCTGGGGGTTTGTGACGTTTTTCCAGTTTGTGCAGCAGGCTATGACCAAGACAGGTCTAACATTAAGGTTACCAAACGGACTACACACATGCACAATCCTTTACTAGACTACTTACTCGGTGCCTACTATTGGCTGTGAAGAAGGCCTCAAAATCTTGTCCTCTCAGACAGCACAGGGTTTAAATTGGGTACCATGCACTGTATGCAAACAGCAGCTGTACTGTATGTGGTACTGTTCATTAGATTTGTGCCAAACAATACAGTAGCTTCAGGCCATAGGCTACTATTAAAATTTAAGTCAGTTAAAAGTAAATAGAGCTGCTTTTGTTTATTTTATAATTCTACTTATTATTTTATGTTTGCATTTTTGTTTATCACTTTTACTTTATTGAAAAATAAATAAAACCAGAAGCACCTGATGATTCAAGCCTGTAATCTCAACTCACTGATTGAGCTACAGAATGAGTTCAGCCCCAGCCTAGGCAAATGTGTGAGACCTTATCTCAAAATAAAAATAGCTGTGGGTTTATAGCTCACTCTTTAACAACACACACACACACAGACACACACAGGTAAACAGATGAACATGGAAATAAAACTTTAAAAGTCATTTTTTGTTACTCAGTTGCTACATAGTTTTATGGCTGTCATGTTGGACAAAATGATAACAGAAATCTTCCATGGTCTGGGCTACTTTTGTGGTACTGAGCTGGTATATCTAAGGTCATTTAGGAACAAACACCTTGGGTTCAGATCCCAGCACTACCATTTCTTCATTTTGTGTCTCCTTAGAGGCTCTTTCTACATCTGTAAAATCAAAATGATGACTTTTCAAGTTTGCAGAGGTCAGAGAGAAGACAAAGAATATGCCATCTTTCCATTAGTGGCCAGCACATTACCAGCTCTCAATAGTATATTTATCTAAGGAAAGGGGGAGCTGTATCTGGGGAGTACCATGCATGAGTCTGGAGCCTTTGATACACCCTGGAGAGTTCTTCAGGACAGGTGGAATTTCACCAAGGTCTTCAAAAGCAGGCAGAATGGGAAGTACACCTGAGGGACTCCAGAACTATAACATTCAATTTGAGAACTATGAATAATAAATATGTACTGTACTTAGTATTCATGCTAAAAAAACAATTTGTAGTTTTTCAAGCCACAACAAAAAGGTAGCTCCCTGAGATAATAGATACATTTGTTATTTTCACTGTGGTAACTTCTATGTACTTGTACCCATCACAGTATGTTTTAAACATTAAATATATAAAACAATATTATTTTAGCAACAACAAAAAGAATATAGAGGGTACTAGAGAGGTGGCTTGATGGATAAGTGTACTTGCTTTGAAAGCAGAATGCCCTGAGTTCAAATCCCCAGGACTCATGTAGATGTCACACAATTTTACATGCTTATAATCCTTGCCTGAGAGGAGAGAGACAAGCAAATCCTGGGGTCTCTCTAGCCAGGCAACCTAGTGAAATGGTAAGTTTCTGGTTTAGTGAGGGGCAGTGTGTCAGAAAACAAGGGGGTGGCTGATGGAGCAGGAGACATTATCCTCTGTTTTCTGCTTGTGAACACACACACCTGTGTGTGTGTGTGTGTGTGTGTGTGTTTATACAAGAAATAGTTATAATTTTGAATCAACCAGAGACTGGATTGGGGAAGAAACAAAATTACCTCAGGAAGAGGTAATTTTCCTTGTATTATTCCTAAAAAAGGAGGAAGAAAGGTTTGCTCCCCAAGAACTCCTTTGAGTATGCCCTGGTTTCTTACTATAACCTGCAATCCCAGCATGCGTCACAAAACCAAAGGATGACTTGCATTTCACGTGGGACCTTCAGTTTGAAGTCAGGGAAAGGGCCAACAACCAGCTTCCTGTTTTTCTCAGGTTCATGGGAAACTTTTCCATTCTGTCCACCGCACAGGACCCTGGACTTGCTGATGGCTTCAGCACATTTGCCGACATCGGCAGGTTTTCTGCTGACACTTCTCTGTCTCTCTCAAAAGAGCAAGGGCCTTCCTTGCATAGGCAAAATACCTATGTGCAGAGAAATGAGGAAAATGTCCTGCCTGGAAGCAACTCAGAGAGCGTGGCAGCTCACCCTGCTGGTATGCGAAGCGCTCTCACTAGCTACAGACTTGGGGAGATTTAGTGTATGGCTAGTACATTCTGGTCATTTCTACTCATATTGAGCCCTGGAAGAACTTGACAAAGGTGATAAGATGGAAGCTAGTGTGTTCATTTGAGTGATGGAAAATCTACAGAGTACAGTATGAGTGATTCAGTAAAGTCATTAGGCAAGTGGGAAACATAGGTTTTCTTTGATCAGTGTAGAGTGTTCTACTAAGCCAGGCTTACATGAAATGCCTATGTTCAAAAGCAGACTCAGTAGGAAGAAGAGTGAGGATAGCTGAAAGTCAGCCACATGTCTATTCAATCAACCATTTTCTGATTCAAGTGACAAATATTTATTTAGCTTCTGCCAATGATTGAGGAGGAAGGTACCCCAACCTTGTTTTATGTAAAGAAATTTCAGATTCAGAAAGGTGAAGGGATACATTTAAAGTCGTCATGATAATGTGTGGAAGATTTAAAAACCTAGGCTTTTTAACTCTAAAACTATTGAATGGGACTATCTTTAAAGCTAAGGAACAACTGGGTACCATTAAAAGGCAGGGGTGATAGGCAAGGTAGTTTTACAAAGCTTGGGGCAAAGTCTGATGGTTATAACTGAGTCAGAACCAAAGGCAACTGTCCTTTTCAGTGTCCCACACTGGTGTCCAGAGACCAAAGGAGCCTCAGGTTCCAGATAGATCAAAATCAGCAGGCAACACTAGCAGATTCCAAAGGCCTCCTTTTTTTTCATCACGAGACTGGATGCTCCAAATGTCTGTGCACAGCCATGTGCCAGCAGTGTGACCACTCAAGCCAGGGTTTGCTTGTTTGCTGGCTGAGAAATCTTTGTGCACAGGGTGAGCCCCACCAGGCCCTGTGTCATCGTGACTAAGTTGGGGTTATTGGGTTCTGGCTGAATCAGCTCTCCTGGGTTCAGAGAGAAACCTGTGGAAGGTTTCAGAGAAATACTATGTGACTTTGGACAAATAAAAGGGAGGAGGGAGAGAAGAGAAAAGAAGAAGGGGGAGAAAGAATAAAGCATTAAAATCAGGGAAACAATTGGAGCAGAAACTATGAAACTCAGGTTGATGTTGTTTAGGTGAGTTTAAGGAAGAACTACCTAAAAAAATCTCATCCAGGATATATTCTCTCTCTTCTCTTCTCTCTGTCTATCTCTTTCTCAGTTTCTCTCTCTCTCAGTCTCTCTCTCTCTCTCTCTCTCTCTCTCTCTCTGTCTCTCTAAATATATACATATATGTATATATATGTGTATATACATATAGATAGATATAGATATAGATAAATCCTTCTCTCCCTCCTCTTCCTTCTCCTACTTTTGTCTTTTCTTTTTCACCTATCTCTATTTCTGTATGTGTATTATTACGGCTTTTCTATTGCTGATTATTTCAAAAATTAAATTTATTTTATTTGTGTGTGTGTGTGTGTGTGTGTGTGTGTGTGTGTGTATATATATATATATATATATATATATATATATATATATATATGTCCATCCTATGGAGTCCAGTTTGTGCTCGCCATGTAATCATGGATTTGCTGTCATTCACTGGAATGTGGTTAACCTAACAAGAGCCCTACCCTTAAAGAAAACTATCTCCCCCCTCCTCTGAATTTAATCAACTGTTAATGGCTCCTCACCTAGGGGTGATGGTTCATGCCCCCGGATCCCACACACAAACAGGCAACCATAGCTACTACAAGTTCTGTCATATTCAGAAGACAGGTTCATTCTGTTCTTTCTTGACTTCTGGCTCTTAATATCTTCCCTTCCTCTTCATGATGATCCCTCAACTTTAAGCAGGGCTTGTGAGCCATCCATAGACAATTATTTGTACTCTGGCCAATTATGAGTTTATAAGTTAAGTCTCTTCCAATGTACAAAGAAAATTCTGTGATGAGTTTTCTAGAGCTGCACAAATATAAGGGTAGAGAGATACAGATTTGAGGACAGCTTGATACTATGTCCATTTAGCAAAATAGTAATTGTAGGTTCATCTCTGTGACCTATAAACTCCACAGCCATGAGTACTTGGCCAGGGGTTATAACACCAGTCTAGCATTTTAGCCTATAGAATGGGCTTTAAATCTAATCAGAAAGCAGTTGATTGTTCCCATAACATCCATACCACTGTTACACACCCATGGTCATTATCTTGCCACACTGGTAGCTCACGGAGATCACAACTAGGTAACATTGTTGAAGAATTTTCCTTCTACCATCTATAATGCCTTTTGGCACCATGGAAGCTAGCTTTAAATCACTTTATCAATCTGTCGCAAAATGGAAGATTATTCCAAATAGGGTACAAACTAATACCTGTGCAGCAATCATGACTTGAGTATGATAGTGAAAATGCCTCTCAAATGATAGGGCAGTGACAGAGATGTCTGACAGTTTCCAAGTAATAGCATTTTATTTCTGTACTTTGGGTTCCATGTCACCTTGGCTGGCAGTGGTTCATCATGCAGACCATTTGTTTAGCATTTCCTTCATTTCTTCTTATGTAAAAAATAAAAATATCCAGTAATAAATCTCATAACATTGTCAGTCTTTATCAGAGAAGTATGAGCTTCGGACAGATTGTAATTCTTAAAGCCTTTGGTTCCTTTGGTATGTGATCTCAGGAATGTATATGTTATAGAAATTCACTTAGTTACAATAAAGTGGCTATAGAGGACATCAAAATGGTATCATTATCGGACTTGGTAGCATCCTCAGAAGTTTGCTGAGCCCAATCCCTGAAAGCTCCAGAAAAGGAAAATGGCCAAGGCTTGGGGTCCTTTCATTAGTAATGATGACTAGGAAGACGGACTCATGATACCTGAGCAAGCTTCTCAGCATCTCCCAGAGGGTTCTTTCATGAGCACCAAGATATACCACCTGCCATCTCCCATTCTGTCATTATAACCTTCTTGCCATTCTCTAGAGCTTGGGGCTAAAAAGTAATTGGATGATGAGTTTGCAAGTGAGTTGAAAGGTAGCTTTTTGCTTCTCTGGCTGCATTAAAGTAATCAGTGGTGCATTGACATTGTGTTTTCACAGTAAGACACAATGATAATGAAAGCCTACTAAGGATGTTGAAAAAGGAGACTGGGATAGTGAGGGTGAGGAAATGTGTAATATAACCAATGTAAGCCACTTGGTCTTTAGGGGAGCATTTTCATATGGCCAGAACAGTATGACCATAATACCTGTCCTTCAAATTCCATGCAGGCCTACTCTGTGCCAAAGGGAGCAGAAATAGTCTATGTTGTTTTGAAGCAATGGCTAGAACAGAATGTTACCAGGAGCTGCTTGGAAATGAAATGATGTCATCTCCAGTAGGCATGATCCTTTTAGTGGAGGCCTAACTTGCAGAAGAGTTGATTTCCCATCAGCACAGTTGTGTAAATTGGCGCTGATAACCATGTGCAGGCTGAGATTGCAACCATGACAGAGAAGGTGACCTGGCTTGTATTGAAGTAAATCCTGAATAGTCCAACATTTTCCTGATGTCTTATTTCAAGTCATGTTGGGAACCACATGAAACTGTTTCTCTTTGGTCTAACAGTCATTTGTTGGGTGTCTCTTCTGTCTGTCTGTCTGTTTGTTTTTCACCAGCTGAAGATGTCCCTCATTATCAGAGGACACACCCCTCATGGGAAAGTCATATACAAGCATCCCATATGGCATGTGGACTTAAAATACAGAGAATTATCCTGTGTAGGAAAAATGAGACAGATAGCTAGAAAACCATGATTTCATCAAGCATCCAGGAATAGCCATTCTCTTGAGAGGTACCAGTCAGGGTCATGGTAGGAAACAGATGGCAGATTCAAACAGAATAATTAGGATGGTTTAAGGATGGGTGGTTTTGAGGCAACAACTATTTGCAATGCTGTGTACAGTATTTGAGGAAACAAACAACCTTAGCTCTTAACTCCTGAGTTATCAAATATGGGCAGAGATTTTTCACCTTTCATCTATAAGGATAAGATGATACCTACAAACTGTGGCTGCATGAATAGGGTTTTCCAGATCTTGCTGTGAGATTTAGCAAAAGAAAGCAGCCTTGTGACCAGAGAAGCAAACTAGAGAAATAAAATCTATGCTGCCTTCCTCTCCCAACTTACTCATGCAACCCATGGAGGCCTGCTTCCCTGGGGCACAGAACAACTGGTGACATCTCAATGAGCAGACAGTATGTCCAGAACAGAGAGAAAGCCAGACTATGCTGAGGATATGGCACAGGCAGAATCAGTAAGAAGAAGGCCACTGGAAAAAGAAGACATGGCAAATAAGGAGACCATGTACTGATGGTTTCTATCCAAATAGTGAATCGAGGAAGTTTCTGTTTTTCTCACAGAGAACTTTATAATCCAGTATTATCCTCCCTTCTTCCATTCTTACTCATCATCCCTTTATTTTCCTTTTCACTTCCATTCTTTTCTTCCTGTAACAATATATCTTTGCTTCTTTCCAGCCAATAACTGACGTTTGGGCACTGCCTACCTGGTAAGACTGACCAGCAATTATTCTGAGTTTACTATTATGAGGGAAGACCCCACAGTACCATGGTGGTATTGTCTATTCTGTCTATGTATGGATAGCCTTTCTATATGATCAATTAGAGATAGGCATTACAAGTAAACTTCAATCATTCTTCCCAGGGTGGAGATAAGCCAGGAAGGCAACCAACATTGAGTCCTGTAGTTGTGTCCCTGGGAGATGTTGGTTAGTAAACTTATCAGTTCCCTTGGAACTTCCAATCTCCTCACCTTACCCCCAGCTCACAGACGATGCCTTCATCAGGTGAAATACTCCAGCATCTATGGATATATCTATTTACCTGGACTAAATGGGTTAAAGCAAACAAACATCTTGTCACTATTGGCTCAAAGGGAAATGTTTCTTTGTTTTCGTGTGTGTGTGTGTGTGTGTGTGTGTGTGTGTGTGTGTGTGTGTGTGTGTGTGTGTGTGTGTGTGTGTGTGTCTGTGTGTCTGTGTGTGTGTGGTTTGTATCGGGGTGTGTTAATGTGTGTGCAGGTGTAGTGTTGTGTGTATATGGAGTATGCACATGTATGCGGTGCTTGTGTGTATGTGTGTAGTGTGATGTGTGGTGTGTGTATTTGATTCTTTTTTGGTGTGTGTCTGTGAATTCACATGTGTTTGAAGATACACAGCATGAGAAGGGCAGTGGACAGCTTCAGGTGTCATTCTTCAGGTGACATCTACTTTTTCTTTTTTGAGACAAAGTCTCACCCTCTCCTGGAACTCACTAAGTAGTCTAGATGGGTTTGTCTGTGAGATGCAGAGATTCACCTGTCTCTTCCTCCTCATTGATTGGATGACAAGAACATACTACCATGCTCAGATTTTTTTAATTCTGTGGATTTAATCCTCAAAATATGTATGTTACTGGATAAACTATCTCCTTTGCCCCTTCTTTGCTTTCTCCTCATTTTTATTGTTACTAAATATAACTCAGGCATTCTGGATCTTTGTTGGCTTTCAAAGTCAAGTCAACATGGCTGGAGATCTCATAAGAAAAGCCAAGTCTTTAAAGTCACCTCTTTGAGTCCTCTACAATAGCTTCTACTTGTCCTTCTAACTTTTTAGATGCCCTCATGTTGAAATATTTGTTAGGGAATCAAAGACTCAGAGCTTAAAGACAGGAGAGGGTCTCTAGTTGTGGTTCCTTCTTATTCAGCATGAGGAGTTCAAGCTGTCAAGGAAGGCAGACATAGCCCATCCTTACCAGAAGCAAAGGCCTGAGCTGAGACTAAGAACCTCCCCTTACTACTTCCTATTCCCATGCCATTTTAGTGCCTCAGCTCCCAACTACCAATGTCTTAGAAGTTGATGCCTAGGGACATGAAAATGTTATATTTAGCATACTGATTTTCTCACCCATTATTCATATTTTGTTAAGACATCTTTAATATCCAGAGCACAAAGATGAATCTTTCAGGGTTTCAAGATAGACTCTCTTGTCTTTACAGGAGTCTTATTTAATGGCATTTTTGTTACAGTCATTCCAGAGATAGACAAGAAGGCAGAGGACTAATTTCCAGTTGAAAAACACAAAGACTGTAAGTTCCCATGATTTCTGAGAAAAGGAAGAACCACTGTAGTTTTGAGAAGTTAGAGAAATCTTGAAGGTGTGGCAAGAGCAAAAGAGGTTTAAAGTATGGACAGGCTTATCAGTGACACGAAAGACCTCTCTGGGACAAATTGTGTGGGTAAAGCTACTAAGGACTACTTGACAGAGAGCAAGGAAGGGGTAAGCCTTTTTGGGACTCCAAGCATATAGATTCTGTCATTTGTTCCTCAGTGTACATGTCAAAGAATCAGCATGACTTAGGAAGAAATAAAAATTCAGAGGAAACACAGTGTGCCTTTGGCTGGTCAGTTTCTTAGCTGTACAATCTTGGGCCAGTCTCTTAAACTCTGAGTCTCCATTTTCACATCTACTGAAAGGAATTAATATCTGATGGCACACATTTTATTTATGTGGTCATGAGGGTCACGTTAAAGTAATATCACAAAGCATCCTGGGAAGTTAATCAGTTTGCAGATGAAAAGGGGCATTGTTTTCTTTCTTTCTTTCTTTCTTTCTTTCTTTCTTTCTTTCTTTCTTTCTTTCTTTCTTCCTTTCTCTCTCTCTCTCTCTCTCTCTCTCTCTCTCTCTCTTTCTTTCTATCTTTCTTTCTTTGTTCAGTAACTTTGTTCATTCTTTTCCAGTAATCCTCTAAGAGAAATTGCTTGGAATCTTATAATCAGAAAATCAGGGTTTATTTAACGTGACTAATATTCATTACATCAATAACAGGAGTCAGGGCTGGTGTAGTGGAAAAATATGCATGTTGGAGTCTGACCAGGGTTTGAATCTTGGCTCTACTCTGTACTAGCTGTTTGACCTTGGCTCACTGTTCCGTAAGAGTTGTGGGTTTCTCATCTGTTAAAATTGGGTGATAACAGCTGTCCTGGGCATGTCATAAAACATAAATAAAGTCACCGGTGTGAAACACTTGCTTTAGAGTCTGGAACATAGTAGTTATTAGAGATGTTCTCCCCAGTCATTCCATGCACACATAGACACTACTGCCTTCCTGTCAGCACTTAGTTCAGAGACTGCATTCCTACAAGCTCGTAACAAAGACTGGAACTAACTGCAGTATACAGATTGTGAGCATTTACCCAGATTACTTTCATTCTTAAAATACTTCCTTCTAAGGACCAGCCCCAGAACTGGTGCTGTTCTAGGAAGACCACATCACTTATACCAAACTTATTGAGTTTGTACACTAGTTTGTTTGACAATTATCCCAAATGTCTAGCTGTATTAGAAGACATATTGCCTCATAAACCATCCCACGAAGTGCTGGCAGTGGTCACAAGGAGGCACAGGCCAGTTTGGTGGAAATCCCTAGATGTTTCAATCATGCGTACTTTAATGTTGAAGCATGATGAACATGAGCAGGCACAGTTTGTGTGCCTGGTGTAATTTTCTTTAGTTTTGGGTTTTCTTCGAGTTTTTTCACTGAATAAAATTAACCTTCAGTCAGAGTTTCCACCTTCGAACACTGTATATGTCATGTTCATCATTGAAATCAGGATACAGGAGAAAAACTGGAATTAACAATTTCTATCCAGGGCTCTAAAAACATGAGGCTAGCAGTGATCTCAAAACAGTGAGTTATGTAAAACAGCACAGTTCCCCACTGCAAGTCTGGGAGACCAAGCACATTTAAAGTGTACTGTCACCAAGCCAATTGAAACAGTAATAGGTCTGTGTAGTTGCCCTCTGTGAAACCAGTGATGGAACTGGCAGTCTGCTTCACGGAGTGGATTAGATTTGATGAAGTGCCATAGGATATGATTCACCTTTTGGAGGAGCACCTGACATGGCATGCACTCTGCAAATGACAATGATTTTGCCTGTTTTGTTTGGGGATTTCCCTTTGCTGGGACATCTTCTGATGGCTTCCCTTCATATTCCACATTCTCACCTGCTTCTCAAGTCTGAAACCTCTTACTAGACCTTCAAGGCTGGGATAAGAGTCAGAAACTTTTGAATCCATTACTGATACCCTTTGATTTTAGTTGCTATGAGTTCCATATATTTTTAGACTTCGTCTTTAAATTCTAAAAGCCCTATGCTAAATGGTAATGTATTTTACTTCTGGAGAGATAAGCAGTGTACCACACTATGATTGGACACTTCTAACAAGGAAAAAAGGCATGTCTGGGGTCCAGTTTGAGGCCCACTGAACATTATGGAGTTAAGGAACTGGAGGCCAGAAAGGTGTCCCTCATATAGTCAGAATCATTCCCAGCATGTTGCCTCCTGTCCACAAGTAGCCAAACACTGGGAAGCTTCCCAATAGGCCAGGATCTGAGGGGCTCCTTCTGTCACCCCTTTCCTAGAATCAGTGTGCATTCCTGCCTACGTTCTCTGGACAGAGAGGTATCCCGGGTGTCCTTTCCAAGGCCCCACTACACTAGGCGACTATTGGGGATTTTCCATTCTAACTTTGGCACACTCAGCACTCTCATTTCCCTTTCTCCATCCACTGGTGACACTGACAGCTCATGACAGCCTCAGAACTTGATCAAATTCCCTTCCAGTTAGGAAGCACAGCCAACGAGGCTGTGAGGGAAGGTTGGACAACAGTGTATTTCATTTTAGAGGGCACTTTCCTGAATTGATGGCAACTCAGCTTGATCCTTTAAACTCACCCCTGGTCATTTCCTGCCACCTTAGAGGGAACCTCCACACCTCTGCTGTCACTTTCTGTAAACACCAAACTGGTGAACTAATGTGTAAACAGAGGCCTTTCCCTTGTAGATTTGTTTGCATAAGTGGCACAAGCTTGCCTGTCCTTGTTGTTTCCTTCACCCTCTGCATCTCTTTTCTGTGTCTTTCTCTTTTCTGTGTTCTAGGTTATTTTAGTGGTCTGCTGGTAAAACAGCAGAGAGAACACTGTCTCCATTTTAAGTTTCTGATGTTTATGATTCCAGCCTTTTGTCATCTCAGACAGTCAACCGCAGCCCTTTAGCCTTGAACTTGACTTCTGACAACTGAACTATTTATATGGCCATGGAGGTCAATGTTCACTGTATCACCGCAGAGGCATGAAGTGTCTCAGCATCTTATGGAGGGTGGGAAGTCTTTTCCCAAGAAAGTTCCATGTAGAAAAACACAGTTTGCCTGTGGCTTGGCAATACACAAAGAAGGAGGAAACTAGATTCTTCCAGGAACACAGTGGCCAGCATAAAGTCGGACACTTCTTCACTCTTACTTAAAGTTCTTTGTGTGCAAGATGACAAATTTTAAAGTCTACTCTTAGTTAGACTGAGACATTCACAAATTAGGTTTTGCAATTCTGGTTCTTAGAGACAGAGCTGATTAGGGTAGGATAAAAATGAAGGGTAAAAATGAAGGATTTGATGTCTTCAAAAGCTAAGATAAAGTCATACGTGGACATTGATCTAACTAGAGAAATGAGACAGTTCCTACTTTCAAAAGATTTCTCAGCTCCTATGTCTAATTGGGTACAATGTGTTCAATAAAGCAGCGAGGGAAGTTATGCTAGATGACATGTTGAAAACCCTGTTAACCTCCCTTGGGCCCCAACAGTGACACCTGGGAAGTGTACATATCTTCTATTTCATTTCCTCTCAAATCCTAAATGTTGCATCCTCTTTCCAAAAATCAATTTGAATTTAATGGTATTTTCAAACACCTTGACATACACTGTCATTTTTCCAGTACCCTTTCTCTGAGCTTGAACTCTATTGACACGTGACCCTGTGAAAGCCATCTCTGCTTTATCCCCAGGAAAGGCAAAATCTGGAGAAGTTATTAGGTTTCTTAAAGGTCACCCAGAGAGATCTACACCTACTGTTGTGATTGCATTGTTCTCACTTAAAATACATTTGTTATTTGCCTAAGATTATGTGATTCATATGGAACTGTGGTCCAGAATAAATTCCAGATGCTGCCATATTGACAATTATTGGTGATGATGTAATTCTTGATTTATCTTTCCTAAATTCAGTGTTATTTAGCTAGCCATTCCATCTGCTATACGGCAAGCACAGAGAGCCAAAGTCTCTGACCAACCTTTTGTACCTAAAACATCACTGCTACTACAACTTGTGAAACACATGTGATTTGTCTTTGTTTAATTGTATTTCAATGAGAAAGATAAACCCCAAGGCCATTAGTGAGTTCTGCATATTTCTTACAATGTGGTCAACTGTACTATTTATCAATTGTGGTTTGAGTTCTACAGAAGGGAAGTTAGATGGTGGGAAAAGAAAGCTGTGGGTCTTAGATCTCCATGATTTTGTTGTGAAAGCAGTAGTCTGACACAAATTGTCATATTCCTGTAATGGCACTTTTAAAACATATTACTATGCTTCAAGGTATTGTGTTTTCTTATGTAGCCAGGGATGCTTCATACCTTAAGGACTTCTCTGAAAATTAGAAAACTCTGGTCTCCTGGGACTGTCAAAGGAAATATTGCCTAACAATAAGCAAAGACTAGGGGGAGGACTGTTTATATGTGTGTGTGCATGTCCATTTACCTCCTGTGAGCAGTGTTGAGTCATCAATATACAACACTTAACAGTACACAAAGACAGACATGAACCTATGTTGAAATTTCCTACAAGTAGGTAGCTATGTGGATAAGTGCAGATATGAAGAAGACTTGGGTGCTGAGGGAGCACAGCTTGGCTTCCAGAAATGGTGGGATAGATCTGAGTCCTGAGGTATGACTCATATTAATCAAATATGTGTAGCTGAGCTGTTTAAGAACCAGGTGTTCCTGCTCTTGTCTTCTATCCAAGTGGTTTCTAAAGGCCATTTTCAAAAAGCCAAATGAGAAAAATAGAAGCTATGTGTTCTGAATAAAATGTGTTCATCATGGAAGCAGAGTCTTTTATACTATTGTAATTCTTACTTATATAGTAGTACCTATAAAGGTACTACTCAGGTACCTTTTATGATATGAGAGACATAAACAATGATATCTTTCCCCCTTTTTGAGTGCTTTCTTTTTCTCATAAAGATTATAAATCTCTACTTAATTTGATCTCATTTCTTTAAAAAATGTAAATTTCTGATCAACTCCCTACTGTCCCCCACCCAAGACTCAGTATGACTCCTCTGATCAAAATATCCACACCTATCCCACTGCACCTATCATTGACTCATCATGACACTATAAGTGGAAGGGCCTAAGGAAAGTGGTGTTACCTCACCTGGTCACAGTTGCTTCACAGGTACATAGAAGAGAACCATTTTTTTTAACTTCAAAAGTATATCTTTTTGAATATATATCAACAGGGTTAGTAGGTCGGAAATATCCTAAATGATATTATCTCATTATGTTGTTTTTGTTAATATTATTATCATCTACTTATTATACTTCATTCATAAAATCTCTAGCTTTTTGTAGTGTAAATTGTTTCTCTTCCTATATATTTATGACCAGTTTAGCCACAGTAGATGATAGTATCTCAATGGCAGATGAAAGAATGAATGATGGATAGAGAAGACAGAATTTGGGAAATTAAGAAAGAATGAGGGCAGACAGACAGGAAAGAAAGGAGGAAATTGAGGAGTTAATGAAGGAATGTCATGTTCAATAAATGAATGAAAGACTAACCAGTTTTTCAATTATTTTTGTTGCTGTTATATTTTTCTTGCCTAGGGGGTCAAACTTCCATATAAAAGCTATTATTTCAGAAAGAAAACATTCAAGATTCCAAGAATTTAATATACCCTCCAAGAACTCTCTGTGTGTGTGAGTCTTTTGTTAAAGAAGAGAGGCAAACTTAGCCATTTATAATGATGAAACTGAACAGGAAAATAAATTCCAGATCATTAGGGCTTTTGGGATAAAGTACAAAATTCAGGTTTTAGAACTGGTCACAGCTTGGAGAAAGCTTGTTGTTTGGAACAAGAATATGGACGCAATAAACATTCTGAGGTTTATCATGCTTTGATGACTTGCCTTGCACAGCTTTGATCTTTATATTTGATAATCATTTTCAAATGGTCTGGTGTGTTCTGAAAGTGAAGTAGTGGTTCGTGAATCCATGGGGCTCCTTGGAAATGGCAAGTTGCAACTGGGCCCTGTTCTGTGAGTTGGAGAAACAGGGTGACCAATAGGGGCAAAAAGGAGGATACACACACTGCTGAAGTGATGGGAGTCAGGGTCACTGGTGGAATGCGAGCATAATACACAGGGGGAGCTGAGGCATGTTCCCTTTAGCTCCACTAGCAAGTTCAAAAGAGCACAATACATCTTGGAGCTTTTGCATGAGTTGGCTGGTCTTTTAGATACTTTCTGTTGCACCATCATACTGAATTTTAGATGCTCCTATCTACGCCAGATTTTATAATCTCCATTTTACAGGTGAGGAACTTGAGAGTCAGAGACTGAGCCACGTGTCTGAGGTCAGAGGGCCACTTCACAGAAGAAGGATTCGAATCCCTATGTCTCTGTCTTAAAATAGCCATGTGCTAACTTTTCTTCTAACCCAAAAGAACTGTTTTTAGCTTGGCCCACTCTCAGCTCAGACAAACGCTCCACAAATTGAGGTCATCTGCACATGTCCAGCACCAGCCTCTGTGACCAGCCTGCACCCATCAAAGGCCCAGGGAGCAGCACAGGAGAATCAGACTCTCACTTATGCACAGAGGAAGGTGACCCGCTTTGGAATATGAGTAGAAATCAGAGCACATGAGATTTGACCTGGGTTTCCAGGGAGCCATAACTCTGACCACTCTTCTGCCTCCCGGGTAAATGGCTGTACCATGGTACTGAGCTCCTTGCACCGAAGGATCTTGGTCTTTCCCAGACCTATTCCCATGACTTCATGGAAGGGATTTGTTGTTGTTTTGCACTTTGAATGTGGCTCCCTTTTGCTTGTCTTTCAATAAAACAGGCCCTGACAGCTCTCTCATTCAGATTATTACAGAGTTGTACCATCTCAGGCCAGTGTATTTAGGAAATATGTTGTTGGCACTAACCAGCAAGCGAGATGCATAAAGAAAATATTCTAATGACAGTTGAGTTGAGAGAGCTTTGATCTCCCTCCAGAACTGCACTCATGGCTTTGAAATGCAGTTCTGGCAATGGGCTAAAGTCTGGGCGCCTTGGCAATCAGGGCTGGGCCCCCTGAAACAGACATTCCAGGGGACCCACAACCTTCACTGTGGAATCCAGGTGCAAGGGATGTGCAGGAAGAAAAGAAACACAGACACCACAGCTGAGAAATAGCTTTGGGGAGGGTACTGAAGTTCAATAGGGGCATTACAGTATAGGTTACCATATCCAAAACTCTGTTGCTTATGCTATTAGTGGGGTTTTGGCAAAGATGGAGGATGTGGCAGGAATGGGGGCCTGTGATTGTGGTCAAATATGTTTGAGAACACTTCGGGTACTTTCTACATTGCTCTCATTTTATGTAATTTAAGGTTATGAAAATATTTGCAGTCAGAAGTAGAAGGTACTCAACTTGTTCAGGAAAGCATTTCATAAATGCAAAGACTCTGTAGCTCTTTCCATTTCAATTCATATCTGCTTCTTGTGCATTTAGCTTTTAGTGGGCTGTAAACTGGATAGCAGCAATCTAGTTCACAAGCTCATTGACCAGACACAGAACTTAAGCTACAGAGCACACAGCAGGCTGTACCTGCCATGGTAAGATTTCTAAGCTATACATCCTTGAAGGGAGCAGTTTCTACCTGAAGCAAGAGGTGACATCACTCACCAACATAAAGATGCTGAAATCAAGATCAGATGTACATAAACCAGAAGAGGCAGGTCCATGGCTTGGTCCTTCTCTTTCTTGGTGACATATAACCTCAGGCAAATCACTTCACTTCACTGAACCCTGTGCTTGCTCACTCTGGTTTGTTTCTATGTGATTCAAAGTGCAGGTGCCCATTAGTTCCAAATCAGTGATATCTCTCTGTGTATTTTTAAGGAAGATTTCAAGAGCCACAGAAACTATGATTTTGGACATAACTGTTTGAAGCCCACAGTCTAATGAATGAGACTGATGTTCACAGTACCAGTAAAACACAAAACAGAATGATAAAGACTATAATTAAAAATAGGGTCAGTTTCCTCATTTTCAGCCACTAGTAATGAGGAATTTAGAGTGTTGGTCACAACACTAACTAATGTAACACAGGTAGCCTACACTAACCAATAAGTGCCTTGAGGGTTTAGTATAGGGCTATATGGGTACTTGCAGCTAGGTCTGTCACCCACTGTGCCTCTAGTCTCCTCAACACTCATATGATGTGGTTGGTTTCTCTGGTCTCTGAAATCCAGTTGCAAGTGGTCAGGGAAGGAGTACCAGACTTCCCAAAGAGGGAAATTTTACATGATTAAAATTCAGGAAAGGATATTTTTGAGACTAAAGATGGAAGCTAACAGAACTAAGGAGAAGCTCTAACTAGAAAACACGCAGGGGTTTCTGGGTGAGGAAACCACGAGATCCAGCATGGGTGAGGTTGCAAATGGAAAAAGAAGTTTGGATAATGGTGAAGAGACACTGGAAGCTGAGACTGGGAGAATTACGCAAAAAGGAACTGCCAGCTTCAATTCAAGAAGGGCAAAATATAAGGCTAGGAAAAGAGAGAAGCTGTATTGCCTGTGTGTGTGCTAGCATGGTCCTGACCTGTCTCTGAGGTATCAGGCTCAGACATTTAAAGCTACTTGTTCACAAAACTGGGTCTCTCTGCTCATCTCTGTGAAATATGTCCATGCAAGTTAATAAACAGTGTTTAGAGTTTGATTGATTTTTCTAGAAGGTATAAATTGTTTTTTAAATAAATTTCACAGATTTGTAATATACATACAAGGCTAACATGTTAGTTGCTTTTTCTTATCACTGTCACCAAAAAACATGACAGAAACAGCTTATGGGCAAAAAGATTTTTTTGTAGCTCATAGTATTAGAGGGTTGAGTCCATGTTACTTAGCCACCCACTGTTTAGGCAGAGCATTGGGCAGTGAGGACAGGTGGTGGTCAAGAGTTGTTTAGCTCATGGAAAACAGGAAGAGAGAGAGGCAGGAAAGGACTCAAGGACAGGTATAACCTTCAAGTATCCTAGTTCACCTAGTCTCCTTACTTCTCAAAAATTCCCAAATAGTACCACCAGCTGAAAATCAAGTGTTGATGCTAGAGCCTGTGGGGTGCATTCCATATCCAAACTACAACTGTTAGTCTTTTCACAGATGCAAAACAGAAAGTCAAAGGGCCTTATCAAGTAATTTTCCTTCATTGAGGTTAAATATCCCTATACTGCAATCTGTCTTCTAAATTTCCTGCCTTGGTTGCCTTCTCTTCCATCAACTGCTTAAGGTGAAAGATGAAAACTACAACATCATCTTCTATAGATAAGATGATGGAGATAATAAAGACCCACCCAGACTACCATCTTCAAAGGTTTCCCTCTGATGCCTTTGGGAGACACCCAGCTTAACCCTGCATTGGTGAAAGACCTCAGCTGACAGAGGGAAAGCTTTTAGTAACAAAGCTACTTTTTCCTTTTGGTGGATTCCCCCACAAGAGAGACAGGGAGGAAAAAGGCCAGTGGGGCCAGTAGCCTGGCTAGTTGCCCTGGATTCTAACTCCTTTTGGGAAATGGAGCCTTCCCAAGAATGAGAAAACCCCACATATGAGCCAGGGAGAAGATCCAACAACCCACATTTCTGCTTTGGGCTAAGATGAATACCATCTCTTGAAAAGATTGGCCCTGCAATTACCACTGAATAAACAACCAATTAAAATGTCTTCTTTCCCCGGTGTGTTCCTCTCATGAAACTTTCTCATCTCAGAGTATAGGGGCAGAGGTAGATTTCTCTAATACAGTGTGTCTTCTATGACAGGGAGAGCATTTGAGGGAAATGGGTAAGTCAGCTAGAAAAAAATGTGGAAAGAATTGCTCCAAGAATATCTAGGCTCCTCTTCATTTGCATTCTCTTCTCTGCATTATTTTTCTGTTCCCCATGGTTTGGGGTCAGCTTAAAAGAGAGGGTGAATGAGAACTGGTAGACATGCATAGAATTGCAGTTGGGTTTGTCATTAGTTATGTAACCTTTGCACCCCTGTCCCTTCATCTGTGACATGAGGACACATGATAATTGCTAACTCTGCACCAGGGTTCACTACATGCCAACCATCACCCAGACTCATTTCCACCTCCATTATTAACTTCCTTAATCCTCTTAATAACTCTAGGAATGGTGTTCAATTGCCATTCTTGTTCTCTGTATGAAGAAACTTGAATAAAGGAAGGTAAGTAACCTGCCCAGAGGCCTAGATATTAAAAAGATCTGGATTCAAACCTGGAGCTGTAGCTTGGGGGCATTCCATTTTACCCATGCCACACATTGACGTACCAGAAATGAGACATGTGCACTCCAATTGGCATGCTCACATACAACAAGTACTCAATAACTGCTGGCTTTCTCAATCCTCATTCCAATCTCTGATGGCAGAGTTATTAGAACTCTTCAGGAGGCCTCTAATAGAAGAAGCTGGATGTGAGTTCCCAGAAAAGGATACTCAACTGCAAGATTTTGAATCAGTATTTAGCTTATAATGTTACCCCTGAAATTAGCCATTGTGAGCCTGTCTTTCCTTCCCCAGTAGTCTTTTCTTCTGACAAGTAGTCAAACTGAAGAACACAAGGCCATTTGATCATATGGAGACCTATGATGGGAGTGGCCAGAATGTAGTAGCTGTCATATCTGGTGTTTCAGATTGGAGTAGAACTGAGGCAAATGCCTCCTCTGAGTCAGGAAACACTAAATGTGAGATGAGGACCTGGATATTTTAGTTTCCACATTGGTCAATTTTTACTGAATTTCCACTGGATACACAACCTTCATCTGAAAGTTGAGATGAACCAAGAGAAGAACAAGGTAACTTCTCTATACTCAGCTGCCCTAAGAACATGGTATATGGTGTGTGTAGACAGAAAAACAGCAGCAACACATTTTTAACCTCACCCAACAATGACTGTCTGCTATTTACAAAGCAGGGTGGCAGATGAGAAGCATGAGAGGGTGGCACTGAAAACCAGCACAGAGTATTATGCCTGTGACTAACCCAAGCAGAAAGCAGAGGCAGCCTCTCATCAATGGTGTTTCTGCAGTAGTGAGGGAGTTTTTATTTCTTGACCACATAGCATACATGTCTCTTTCTTCAAAGCCCCTCTCTCTGTCTCTCGCCTTTATTCCCTGTCTCCCCTCACTCTCAGTGTTTTGTTCTTTTCTTATCCTTTCTCTCTCTCTCCCTCTTTCCTCCCTCTCTCATTTCTTGGCTCCCTTACCAACAAACTTCTCCCTATATTGAAGAAGTGATTACTGTTGCATGAAGAGTTAATTCATTTCTAAGGTATAACTGCCTCAATGATGGCAACCCAAGCATGGTGTCTTTACTCTGCTTTACAGATAATGAAATAAATAGTTTTTTACAGAATGCAGAATGGTCGATGGGTGGCAGCATGATGCTTCAGTGAAAAGAAAATACATTTCTAAGTTATCCAGCATTAATCTTGAACACCAGGGCTGCATCTTTGGATGACCTATTTAAAAACATTGAATTACACATTTCTCATCTTTAAAACAAGTCATGATACCTCCTTACAAGCATAATGTAGAGCCAGGCAGTGGTGGTACACACTTTTAATCTCAGCACTTGGGAGGCAGAGACAGATGGATCTCTGTAAGTATGAGGCCAACCTGGTCTACAGAGTGAGTTCCAGGACAGGCTCCAAAGCTACAGAGAAACCCTGTTTTGAAATACCAAAAGAGAAAAAACAATAATGTAGAAATGACAAACAACTTCTACAGCAGCTAGTGCATGACCAAGGCACATAGTGAATGAGAGAGACAGAAGCCAAGCCCAGAGTACATATTATCTCACCCATGCTCTGTGTTCTTGTTCTATGCTTCTATTATGTGGCCCTGACCTTAGTGAAAATAACATAGGTTTTAGAAATATGAGCATTGGTTCTCAAAGCATCTAGATTCAAAACTGAACCCAGTTATTCATAGCTAACCTTAATATGTTTCCTTTCAATAAATGGAATAATATAACATTTTCAGAGAAGTGCAATGGTGTAGAGCTTATGAAGAGTTTAGCTACTTAGTCCAATGGTGTAAGAGGTACCTATCATGTGGGGGAGATCCTGCTGTTTGAGTATTACCTTTGGGGGACAGTGATAACAGCCAAGATTACTTTTGTGTTTCAGAGCCTACTTGGACATTAATGAGCTAAAGAACATTCTTAGATTGGATGGATCAACACATCTCAATATTTTCTTTGCAAACTCTTCAGAGGAGGAGTTGGCAGGAGTGGCAACTTGGCCATGGGACAAGGAGGCCCTAATGCACTTGGGTGAGTCTTAGATTCTCCTTTAGAAGAAACTTAGAGCAAGTCAGTATGGATCTTAGTGTGAGGAAGACTTCACCACAACCATAATGGTGCAGGCAGCAGTAGTAATGGGAATAACTCATTTATTTGTCTAATTTACAAAAAGCTGCTGTCACTGACCCTACTTTTGACAATCTGGAAATACTCTGATAGAAATAGTTTTCTTGATGGGAAAACTCAGAGCCAGAGAGCAAGCAGGGTTTATCCAAGGTTATGCACTTCAGCAGGGAAGCCTCAGAGCTCAGACTTCTGACTGTCCGGAAAATGCATTCTTCTTGTACCTCCATTCCTTAATCCATGCATACTTCTTGGCCTGCTAACCACATTATCCTGGCACAGCTAGGCTGAGGCAGTCCTGAAAGACACCAAAGAAGCAACAGAAAGAGAATATGTAGGAACTTTTCTTCATCCATGTTCTGTCCACTGACAACACAGAGAGCTCTTCTGACATTTAAATTATGCATATTCATAACACATTAGTTTGTACAATCTAATCTCTGAAAGTCTGAAATCACAATAAACTACAGTCTCTTTTATATTTTTCCATATTCTTGTCCAGTACACATAAATATGTAATGGCAATTTTTACTTGAATAGACTTGAAACTATAGTACAGGCACAATTTTCAATCCTGCTTTTCATTTGATGCTCTAGGCTCTCTGTATGTTTCCATGTTGCAGGAGTTTTACAATTACTTTCTGGTCCTACTGTTTTTTGTTTTTTGTTTTTTTCACTTAAAATCACAAAAGAAAAGCATTCCTCTGGATTATTTACATTTCGATAAAGATGAGTTTTTTTTTAAAAATAGCCATCCTATATTCCATTGAACAAGGCAGTACAGTAGGTTTAACTGATTTTCCTCAATAAAATGCTTGCATATTTATAACAATGAGCTCTGATGACTCAGTGAGATTCTTGATTTGAGAATTCCAGTACTCAGCAGAGTGGCAGTTCTGGATGCATCTTGGGCCAGCATGGTAACCCTGTAGTAAACCCAGAGTCTAATAGCTGCTCTTAATCTATGAAACTTTGAAGATGAAGAATTCTGTAACTTCAGCTGAAGAAAGCTGTGCTAAATCAAATTATTGGCTTTGTTCTCTGTTATTTTTAGGGGAATGAAACTAGTGTGTGTGTGTGTGTGTGTGTGTGTGTGTGTGTAGGAGAGAGAGAGAGAGAGAGAGAGAGAGAGAGAGAGAGAGAGAGAGAGAGCAGTAAGAGGGAGGGAGAAAGGGAGAGAGGGGGGAGAAAGAAAGAGAGAACACTTTATTTCCTAAAAGATACATATAAAAATTAGATGTTCTCTGCTGAGGCAAGTCTGGTCCATAAGGGACTCTTGTAAGTTTCGATCATTACAGGTGGGACATACTACAGGCATCCAGTGAGTAGTAGTAATGAAGAAAATCATTCTACAGTGGCCCCAACAAAGAACTGCGAGCTCTAAAATGTCAGTAGTGCTTAGATCAGGAAACCCTGAAATCTGGGAGAAGTGGTAGGACAGGCATAGACAGGTGTTGAGCAGGAAAGATTGTGGAATTCATGCAAACTTGAAAGTGATTTGTCCTTATCTCCTGCTTAGGATTTCTTGGGAAAGTGATACTAGACTAGAGACAAAGGCATGGGTTTTCTCATCCTTAATAGAATGGCCCCAGGCAATATTCCTTGGATTTTTTTCCTAAAATTTTAAAGAGGTGGGTTAATTACATCACTCCCAGTGTCCTTCTAAGATATGAAATTTGCTCTTATTAAAATAAAAGCAACCAGAAAGTTCCTGATCAGCATTTGGGGAGGGCTGAACAGCAGCCTTCTAACATAGAGAGAAATACTCCTGATGATTTCATGAATGTCAGAGTCTGGATCCGGGCCAGGAATAGGGGAGGTTGTAAATCCATAGCATGTGATAGTATTTCAGAATGATGTCAGGCTCAAGCTATTTCACCTTTTAAGAGAAGCCATGAAACAGGACTCAGGGCCAAGTGCTGTCATTCTGTAGAAAAAGGTCAATTGGAGTATAATGAACAGATCCATGCTGGACAGTAAGTCAGCTATCCTATCACCATCCCTCAGCTTGTCCTGCCCCTTGTTAACTGCTGGGCTTCATAAAAGATCATGGTTCATGAACACTGCTGCAGTTGCTTAGTTTAGAGCTTCCTAGAGAAACAAAGCCAGTTTCTTAGAAGCAGAAGGGCAGTGTGAGGCAGGAGGATTGCTAGTAATATCATATGCTGCCTCCATTGGCCTGCATGCTGCCCGCTCAGCATCCTGAAAGTAGCTGGTCATAACCAATTCCTGGGCAGTAGCCTCAATCAAACTCAATTTATTAGAACCATAGATTTTAACTCTCCTTTCCTGCTATTACTCCAATCCTCCCTGAATAAGTCTTGGGTGGGAAAGGGATTCTGTTCGGATTATGATTGACTGAAAAGAATTGAGAAAAATTTCCTGTTTCAATTTCTCATCTCCTGCCTCTGCCTGCCCTTCTCACCACACATGCGTTGGCACATGTGCACGTACGTGTGTGTGCGTACACACACACACACACACACACACACACACACACACTTTTATCTTTGTGTTAGAAATCTCTAAGCAATTCAGAATTGGTAGACTCCCTGAAGCTGAGGACAGACCAAGAAATTCAGTCCAACATAAAACTTGCCTCAAGTCTGCCCTGAGCATGCCATTCCAACTCTACAAGGAACTACAGTCCTGTCCTGCCTCCATGAGATACTTCTCTGTACTTATTATCTCCATTTACAAGGCTCCCATATCTGAATTTTAACCTTCTATCAAACACTTCCAGTGTTAAAGTTTAAATCTTCCTCTACACACATAGCTCATGTGCCTCATCTCAATGTCTAAGATGCATGTAGAACAAGTACAATCTATTGCTTCTACTGAGGTTTCTTCTGCCTCTACAGAATGGGTGATATCCCCTCTTCAAAGACATGAGGTATGGTCATTAATTTTTCAACTCTGAGAAGTCAGATAAGTCATCTAGGGCTCTTCTTAAAACACAGATGGTGATGCTACAGGTCTGAGTTAGGGCCAGAAACTCATTTCTGCTAGGTTCATAGGTAGTTTCTATACTTCTTGTTCTCATATAGGTAGACAACAAGTAGCTATTCAATATCTGCCAAGGGTTACTCAACCTGTATAGAAGTAATTAGTTAGGACTCACAACCCTTTTTAGATGTGTTATCACTCATCAAATATTCAACAGATAGTTAATCAGTGTTCCACTTTCATTCTGTTGATGTGATAAAACACTTAAACCAAAAACAACTTAGGAAGGAAAGGCTTTATTTAGTTTATACTTCCAGGTCAGAATCCATCTTCAAGAGAAATCAGGACAGAAACCTGTAGGTAGGAACCACAGAGGACTACTGCTTGTTGGCTCACTCTCTGGCTTGCTCTTTCACTAGTTCATGCTTAACTTTTATATAGCCCAGGCCAACCTTTCAGAGAAATGGTGCTACCAACAATGGTTTGGGCCTTCCTACATAAATTAATAATCAAGGCAAGTCCTCAGAGACATTCCTAAGACCAACCTCATCCAGGAAAAGCCTCACTTGAGACTTCTCTTTGCAGATGACCCTTGACTTTGTCCAGATGAGAACAAAAGTTAACCAAGACAATGAGATTCTCTATTCTAATCTCTGTGATAGTCATTAACACTGGGACAGAGAATATGAGCCCTGAATTTAGAACCCAAATATGTTCTATAGATGAGTGCCTTTGTGTTGGAGTTATGATGTAGGTAAGGGATCCATACTCCTTAAAGAATCAGCACAGCATTGAAGGATACATAATAAATGCTCAAGAAACATCAAATGGAATTGTAAGTATCCCTTGAACAAACCAGTGCTCTCTTTCCTAGGTGAAGGCATGAGATTCAAAGATGGTAACTAAGCTGTGAGATATCACAGAGTTAATGAAGGTATAATGAAAGCCAGAGCTGAGAAGTGTGAACCTGTATGAGGGTTACATCTATATAGGAGCATTTAAAATGAGTGTAAAATATAGCATATGTTACAGTCTAGGGGATAGGTTGCAAAAGTAAGTCAGGGCAGGGCAGAAATCAAAATCCCTACTTGGAATAGTGTATTTTAGTAGCTCAGTATCACCTTAGGCTAGCACTACTCCTTATAGGTATAAGTGTTGTCTCTGAAAAAGTAATACAAAATGATTCATGGCACTCCTACCAGTTTTGGTAACCAATGACTCACAGCAGAGTTGTGACACCCATGGGGCAGTCAGGTCATAGAGTGAAGAAGACTGTCATTTTAAGTAGCATCCTTTAGTCTTTGATTGACTTGGGCACTCTTTTAGCCTGAAGCATACAGTTGCCTAATGCTCTGGTTTTCTCCTCACAGGTGGCATTGTCTTGAACCCATCTTTCTATGGCATTCCTGGACACACCCACACCATGATCCATGAGATTGGGCACAGCCTGGGCCTCTATCATATCTTCCGTGGCATCTCAGAAATCCAGTCCTGCAGTGATCCCTGCATGGAGACAGAGCCCTCATTTGAAACTGGAGACCTCTGCAATGACACCAACCCAGCCCCCAAACACAAGTTTTGTGGAGATCCTGGACCAGGGAATGACACTTGTGGCTTTCATAGCTTTTTCGACACTCCTTACAACAACTTCATGAGCTATGCCGGTAGGGTCCTACACTTCCCCGATTGTAGTCTACTCTGACACAATACTGCATGTCAGACTTGGACTCTAGTCCCAGCTCAGGGTAGCCTTGACCAAGCTGCTTACTTATCCAAGATGGAGACTTCTCATCCAAACAATCAGAATAGCATTTAATTCATGAGCATTTCTGGAGTACACGAGAAACATTCTACACCAATGTGTGCCAGGTGATTGAGACAAAAACCAGTAAATCCAGGTAGAAAAACTATAAGGGTCTGATGGTCTGAGTCATTCACAATCTACCTCTGCTTTCTAAAGAAAACCCAAATCTTTCAGCTTGATCTATAAGGTTCCTAACAGTTTTGCAGTTGTGTTGTTCTCCACTGGTGCATTGTTGAAGCTTTCTATTTAACCACAATCTTTCTCCCACAGATATACTTTTCATATGCTCTTTCACTATTGGAAGTTGGAGCAAAAGAATTCATTCTTTCTTAAGAACACAAAATTATTGCATAGTATTGGGTATGGTATTTTCTCTGACGGCTTTTAACTTATCACAGCCCTTTAACTGCCATCAGATATAGTACTAAGGACTTGTGACTTAGGACCCACCATATCCTGGGTTTCCTGTTAGCTCAGGCGACATCAAGGCCACTTGAAGATCTTTGACAATTTTGAGCAAGACACCTCTTCATAGGGGTGGTCACAGCCCTGACTATGCTTCCATGTGATCAACTGTCCACAATTGTACACAGTAGGCCAGTGCTAGATTTCATTATAACACCCAACTCAGTCATCTCTTTCCCCACTAGAACAAGCAAATTCTTTGAAATAAGAGATTGTCTTTTTTTTTTTGTCTCACAAAGAAAATGAATAAACTCTCTTTTTTTCATGTAATAGTTTAGCCATGCTAATTTCTTTTTGAGGCACATAAAACTGTTTCTGCCAATAAGAGTATTTCCCTCTGTATAACAATTTATTGTCTATAAAAGATTTCAATATGTTCCCTCTCATTCAATTCTCACAGCACATCTATGAAGCAGGATCCATCCCATTTTTCAGATGATAATACTGAGGCTTACTGGGGTCATTTGCTTCTAATGCACTGGATATCAACTATTCTTTCCTCTTCTTGTCTTATGCTAGTCTTTTAAAGAGACTGAGTTGATAATTTGGTAAGGAAATAGGATAATCTGGATGGTCTTTTCGCTCTGCTTCCTGCAGGATGGTGAATGATGCTCTGCTCTGTGTGAGAGTAAGGTCCTACTTCAGGTTTGAATGAGGAAAGCTTCCCTCCAACTGTCTTATATTCCTGTTGGAGTTTTGATGCATGTTGTGACTGAAAAGATTTTTCTGGTGAAACCCAAAATCCTTGATGATCCCAATGGTCTTTACTGTTTCCCTCTTAGGCTGATTACCCCTAGGGGCTTTCTAGTGCTTGTCTCACACAGTTTAAAAGTGATGTCTCTTGAAAAGTGAATAACCAAATCTCTGCATCTATAAAACATCTTTAAGTTTGGTTCCTAAAACAGCCACAGTGCTGGGTATTTCCTCAAAAATAGAATTCCACTGGGCTCCCATTCCCAAACATACTGACCCTCCACATCCGGCACCCTGTGCCCTCAGACAGCCCTGATTATGGCACATCTCTATAGCACCTTTTGTTGGCCAGTTCAGCACACATGGGAAATAAATACTAATAAGAGTTTGGAAGTTTGCCTGCTTCTGAGGGGCTAGGAGCTTCCACCAGCTACCAGATCCCCATAAACTAAGTCTCCTTTTTTGTTTCCCTTTGAGAAGATCTAAAGGGTGATTAATTTAGTATTGTTGTTCTTAAGGGATCTCCTCAGCTTGGTGACCCGTTAACAGCAGAACTAATTCACTGAGCTGAGATAACAAACTTACACCCACAAAAGCATATTCAAGGCAGCCATGAGCTTGAAAATGTTTGTTTTCTTTAGGATCTCTGATAGATGAGGTGACAAAAGCCCTTGGATGAAATTCAAAATGCAGAACAGAATGGGGCTCTCAGAGCTGAAGGAAGGGATGCATGGGGCTCCCTTCTTCCAGAACAGAGGGCAGAGTCATTGCCAAGTTGACTTCTTCCAGCTGTCTCTCCTTGCTGGGTGCTCATTCCTCAAGCAGATCAGTCCGCCAAGACGGTCACAGCTTGTGTGTGTGTGTGTGCTTTTCAGTATAATAGTTGTTAGCTATATGTGGCTACTGGGCTCTTTAAATATAGCTGGTGCAACTGAATACTTGAATTATTACCCTTAAATATTGTAATTAATTTAAATGGAAAAGGCCACATGTCCTGGTGGCTACCATATTGGTCTTTGAACACCAATAATAATTCCTCCGATATACATTGTATATATAATACAACGTAAATTAACACAAAGAGATAAGTGATATAATTAGCATAACTAGTTTATGGATGCAGAAAATGTGCTTCAGATAGCACAAGACTTGCCTGGATGCAAAGTCATAAAACAAGACAAACACATGAGTTCATTCCAAGCCTTTCTTACTGCAGAGTCTGAGTTATTGACCAGTCAGTCACCTTACTCTTCTGAGGAAGGTTGTGAGGCTCTCAAGTGCTCCAGCCTAGTAAGCAACAGACAGCTGGTGTGTTAATAGAAAGCACTAAGGAATATATTTGTACTAAACCAATGGCTAAGCCCTTGGGAATCAAACCTGCCCCCAACTTTCTGAAGATAGCAAGTTGTACTTAAGGAGGTATTCCAAGCACAGACTATAGGATCCTATGATTTTTTTCCAGCCTCTTGGTTATGTTAGCATTTTTCTATGTGTCAGGAACTTTTAATATGCACACATGCATTGACCCAAACAGTTCTGTCTCTAAAGAACATACCTGAAGCAAATAAACCAATTGATGTGTTTAAATATTTAGCAGGAAGAATGTTCTAAGCTGTGTTCCCTTTCTAAATATTTATTAAGTATTTACTATATGCCAGGCACAGGAGATAAATGTTTATCTATGTGAAAAACTAAAAAATGTTTTTACAAGCTTGAAGTTAATGTAATACTGAAATGAGCTGCAAAACATTCCACAGGACAGAACATTGTGACACCACTGAACGTGATGTAGGCTATGGCCAAGGGACATGATACTCAAAATGTTGGATGTTGTGTCAGGAACCTGAAATTTAAGTTACTACATTGTAGTATTTGACCATAGACAAATTGTTTCTTTTCTCAGAGCCTCGTTTACTTTATCATTTCATGGAGAATAATCACTCTTAACATAGAATGATGATAGATATGACAACCAACAAGGAAAGAATCTAGAATTGTCCTTGGTAGAATAAGTAGTGCTTGAAAATTAATAACTAACCTGATTATTTATTAACTAAATGAGTGGAGAATACCCCAGTCATACGTGTAAGACACATATACAATGAGAATTACAGAAATTTGCTGAATTCACACCCATAATATATGTATGTATGTATGTATGTATGTATACACACTTATGCACTGTGCACTACAGGTACTGACCTTAGGGTGATGCTTATTTTGGATATATTTCAAAAGCTTTACGGTGAATATAGTTTTTAAAATCATTTATTACTGAGACTATTGTTATGAATTTTAAAAACAGAACCAAAATGACAAGCTTTTACAAACACTGGCCTATTTACCTAGGTACTGGATGTCAGCAAACTTGCTAAATGCTTACATCAGCTTTTTGAGGAAGGAACTGTCACCATCCCTCCTATTGAAGTGAATGGAAATGAGGCTGCTGGGGTCATCATTTTGTCCAAGACAGGAGGTAGAGTTACTGGGTGTCTGCACTGAGCTTCCATGCAATGCACCCCTCAGAACATGACTTAGGTAGCAAGCCTGGAACACTATAGTGATAATAGCATGGTGGCCCAAGAAGTTTCTCCAAGAGCTGAAGTTCTCAGTGTCTCTTCAGCTTAGACACAAAATGTGAAAGAGGAACAAGATGAGCCTGAAGGCTTAGATAAAGAGACCACAGATGGCAGAAGTGAAACTGTTTGAGGCTGGAAGCCAAGTGGGCCTGACACTAGACATGAGCTAATTGAGACAGAGCGTTTATGATGAATGGAATCCCTTTGGGATTTTGCCCAAGATGCTGATAGTAGCTAAGTCTCAGTGTGATGTAACCTGGACAGATGTTTTCAAATTAATAAGTTCCAAATGCATTCCTGTTCCCCTACTAATTTCTATCACTTATCGAGTTTTCAAATTGTTTCCTATTGGCAAACTGGGGATGGTTACTACTTAAATTATAAAAGCAAAACATATGCCTTTGAAGAAAAGTTGAATAGAAGTTTATAAAGAAAAAATAGCTTCTATGTTCACCCTCATTCAGCTTGTTAAGTGTTTGCTAATTTGAATATTTTCTAGCACTCTATGGTTGAGTTGATTTAAATACCTCAAATTTATATGTCAGGAAACCAATACACAAAGTTAGGAGGGTTGCTAGTAGTCGGTTAGTATTTTGTCTTAAGGATGTCCTTAAAATATATAGACAGTTTTCCATTAATGAAGAGATGTGTTAATATTTTAACTATTGTGATAATGCTTCAGCAAACCCATCCCGAATTCAATGATTTTCCTCATCTCTGTCCATCAACATTGCTATGTAGAGTTCATATTGGGCTAGTATTAGTTTTCTTCCTTTTCCCATTTTCTGATACACATACCCACACACACTTCACTCACCTCTCCCAAACACGAGGCGTAGCATTTGCCATAAAGCTCCAATGCCCTGCACTCCAGCTCAGCCATATTCTGAGATGAACCCTCTCATTTTCACCATATGGGAACCATAGGTGCCAAGGGCAGAAAGACACTTGCTCCCTTGATTCAATATCTTGTACATCGCACTTCTTTATTGAGCCATAGAACACTCCACTTGCATCTAATCTTTCCAGACTTTCAGGACAAAAGATACAAATAGCAGCGATAATGAGAAATGAACCTTTGTTCTGGTCATCCTCGGGTTGAGGTGTGTGTTCTCCTGGCAATAGGTGGCCACAGGATTTAGGGAGTTACATAGTGAAAAGATTTACTGTTGCTCATGTACAATGCTTGCAAAGGAACACGGGGCTCTTCTGATTCCGCCAAATGCATTAAAATTTCCCCTCAAGGTGCTAAATAAGTGACTGTCAAAAATTACTAAGGGAATCCAAGTCAGTTTCTGCATATAAGGTCTCCCACACCCTTCAAGGTCATTTCTAGCTGCCCAGCACCTGCCCAAACTTATTTTCTCTATGTTTGATAAGGAGAAGTGAGTTTATGCTGCTGGATTCCAGTAGCACATTTATTTTTAAGATCTGGTGAGCTCCACACTCCTCTGTCTGGGGCCCAGCTGCGGTAACCCTGACCAAGCAGATACCCCTGAGAAGTGGTGCATTAGGAAATCAAGCCAATCCGTGCTTTTTTTCTGTTCCCGAGGGTGCTGAATCATACTGTTGGAGAATGAAACAGGAGACAAACTTTTTTCCCTAGAGACCAAGTCTTTGGCCTCTGCCTTCAGTCCACACCCTTGAAAAGGGAGAATAGAATTGAAGGTCATGATATCTAGACACCTGAGAGATTGTGTCCAATTTCCCTTAGAGTAGAACTGGCTTAACTATCATTTATAAGCCACCTGCTGGAAGACTTTACCCATAATATATTTCACTTGTGCTTAGAAAAAAAAGTCACGGCATCATTTGGAAGCAGAGCTTTAGTTCAAGCTCCAGATATGCTTAGCTCTGTGACCTAGGAAAAGTTGCTTATCTGAACACAGACTTGGTTCCCAACTCTGTAAGGAAGAGAAAATGACAAATGCACTCAAAATAGCATGTGTTGGGAGAGAAAGGGTAACTGTCCAAAGCTTGGCCCACCATACCTGACTCATACATGGCACATGCTAAGCATATGTCCCACAAACACACATACACATAAATTGTAAGGAGATGTGACACACATACACATAAATTGTAAGGAGATGTGCTTGCTCTTGCTCTCATCTGTGCTGTTTTGTTGTTGTTTTTGTTTTTTGTTTTGTTTGTTTGTTTTGTTTTGTTTTGTTTTTGTCAACATGACCCTAGCCAGGAACATTTGAGGAGAAGAAACCTCATTTGAGAAAATGCTTCTGTAAGATTGGGCTGTAGTCAAGTCTATGGGGATTTTTTTTCTTGGTTAATGATTGATGTAGAAGGACCCAGCTCACTTTGGGCGGTGTCACCAATGAGCAGGTGGTTCTGGGTTATACAAGAAAACGTGTTGAGCAAGCCATGGGGAGCAAGCCAGTTAGCAGCATTCTTCATGGCCTCTGCTTCAGCTCCTGCCTCCAGTTACCAAACTTGAGTTCCTGCCCTGAAGTCCCCTTAAGATGGACTGTGGCATGGAAGTATAAGCTAATTAAACCCTTTCCTCCACATATTGTTTTTGGTCATGATTTTATCGCAGCAATAGTAATCTACCTAAGATATCATCCTATAACAGCCTGGCCTAACTCTGGCCTGGCCTGAGCCTTACATGGGATATTATGTTCTAGCTGTGTGGTGACCTCTCTTGTAGTGTCACTTTCTTTCTCATCCTCAACCAAGTTATCTGACTGACCTCATGTATACAACTATCTTTGGTGCCTTCCTAGTTGGTCCACTTTCCCCAATGCCATCTCTATCAAACCACTGATGATCTACATGACAGTTGTCACAAAACAACACTTCTGATCATGAGATGAATAGTGTCAATGCCCTTCTTAAGGCAGGAATATTTTAAGTGCCATCTTTCCACAGACTGGCTTACAAGTACAATATCAGACTGTGTTTCAAGCACAATATAACTGCATTAGTCAAAAGTAGAATAGATTAATGCACGGACAAATGAACGTGAAAGAATACAACAGTGAACTAGTGAACACACTAGTTCATGAATGAATGAAGAACTGAATGAGAGAAAGTAAATGGGGGTGGAGACATGGATGGCTTGGGAACCAGGGTACATAGGGTCCCTGGAAAGCAACTTGTCTTTCCCTTGTCCTTAGCTGTAACTTCTTAGCAGCTCTCTCCTCAGTTCCAGGCTTAAATTTTTCCAGTTCTACCCACCTCCCTTCCCTCCTGTTTCCTCTCACCTGTCTCCAGGAGTGATGACTTCACTAATTTGTTCACAGACCATTAACTTCTGAGCACTGGAAGAGGCTGCCCTGAGCTGGTGAGGACAGACCGGGGTACTGACTCTCTAGGTGCATGGAGATGTCATCCTTCTCTTACATGCCTGCCTATGCAGCTGGAGGCTTATGTGTTTTTTTCTCTTTCTCTTTCTCTCTCTCTTACTCTTACAGATGATGACTGTACAGACTCTTTCACGCCCAATCAAGTCTCCAGAATGCACTGTTACCTGGACCTCATATACCAGAGCTGGCAGCCCTCCAGAAAGCCTGCACCTGTAGCCCTTGCTCCTCAGGTTGTGGGCCACACAACTGACTCTGTGATGCTCGAGTGGTTCCCACCCATCGATGGCCACTTCTTTGAAAGGTGAGTGTGCCCCTTGTGGAATGTTGAGTCCTTTCTCCTCCTGCCAGGAACAGGAAGACTCAGAAGGGAGGGAGCCTGGGAGGGTTAGGCTTTTTTTTTCTTAAATAGAGACCACACCACCCATCAGTTACTGAGAACCAGAAGCACACTGACAAGTTTAGGTCAGAGAATGAAATAGTGATCAAGTGATGATGCATACTTGCACATGAATTGGAGGTTAAATTCACTTTACTACTGGAAGCTCAGAAACCAGGATGTATGAGAAATGGAAATCTAATGCACCCTACTCTGGTGGTACTTGTCTTTAATCTCAGCACTTGGGAGACAGAAGCAGACACGTCTCTGTAAATTCCACACTAGCCTAGTCTACATAGTGAGTTCTTGGACAGCCAGGGCTATATAATGAGAGACTCCTCAACTCCTCCAGTTTGCCCACCCACCTAAAAGAAGGTTGAATACTTCTATTGCTAGAAATTTCTTCTGCTGTTTTCTCCATTAGCCCAGGAATTAAAATTGCCTCTGGTTAATTGGAAAACCCCTTCATATTAAATATATATAATTCACATTATATACAATATGCATACCTGTCACTATTTATATTTGCAGAGGCCTGTGGTTATATATAACCATAAAGTTTATGTCTAGCATATTTTGGGAAAACCAGGGACTAATCAAGTGTGAGAAACCAAAGTTCTGCTCCTTGGTCTGTCACTTGTTATCCTCATGCCCCCTGACATATCAATCTCTCCCAGATTTTAACTGCCTTCCCATGAAAAAGTGTCTGATTACTCTTTCTGATGGTCAGAAGGTAGAGACCTAAATTCAATACCTTCTCATGTGTCCTTTCACTATACATCCCCAAGGAGCTCAAGCTTTGAGGAAACCAGATTTTAAAAAAAGATACATATCCAGGCATGTAGCTCAATTGTAGAACACTTGCATACAGTGCATCAGGCCAAGAATCCAACCCCACCATTGCAAAAAAATGAAAATGAATATTCATGAAAATAGTTTGCATCCATTTCAGAATCATATAGTTATTCATTATTCAGAATATCCCACTCCCACCCTTAGCCCTTCTTGTGATGAGTATCTAGGAATGGGGATATGGCATTGATGATGGTGAAGACAATAGCCATGCTAATTGTTAATCTGTCTTTCTATGCTGACTTGCAGCTGTCTGTCAAGTGCTCACCTTGAGATAGATTCTAATCTGAATGCTTCTTGTACAGAGTCTTATTTAATATTTCCAGGAACTCAGTATAAGTATGTTTTCCTTATGAGACAGGTAAGGAGAACATTGGAGCCGAAGGAGTCTGAGAAATTTGGCCAAAGCTCATAAAAAGTGCTGGAGGCTGGCCTTCACCACATTTGAAAATGTCTTCTCTATGAATCCTATATACCTTATTTAAGTTGTTCCAGACTAGAGGTGTGAAGGAGGCATTAACTTTCCTCACAAAAGGTGGCAAAATCTCTCATTTACAGGTTGTGTGTATGTGTGTTTGTATATATGAAAACATAAAGACCTGAAATGAGATTCCCTAGTGCTAAAGATGTAAATAGCTAATAAACAATTTTTAAATGCTCATTATCACTAAGTACCAGAGAAATTTCAATTTATAAATGAAAGGATTTATCTATCACCTCACAATCTTAAAATGACTATTCCCAAAAGACACATTAAAGAATTGACAAGATTTATGAGGAAAGGTAATCATGTATACTGCTTGTGAGAACGTAAATTAATACAGCCACTTTGGAAAATAATGTGGATGTACCTCATACAACTAAACTAGGACTGTATGATTCAGCTCTGCCACTACTGAATGCATATTCAAAAAAATTAGAGGCGAGGAAGATGGCTCTGTAGTTCAACCACTTACCATTGAATCACGTGGACCTGAGCAGATCCCCAAACCCCAGTAAATTCTGCAATAACATGGCCTAGGAGAGTGGAGACAGAGTATCCCAGAGTAACCTGGCTAGCAAAACTAGCCATAACAGCAAGTCCTTGGTTTGATTGAGGGATCCTGCCTCCATGAATAAGATACACAAGTACATGCACATATGTAAACCCACATGTGCAAAAAGCATTGAAAACACAGGTGCAAAATTAAAAAAAAAAGGATAAAAAACAGATGAAACATGTCGATAGAAGAGGCACCCTGTCCCATATAGCCTGTTTAGCATTATTCACAATTGCTAAGATGCAGAAACAACTGGAATATCCTTCATCAGATGAAGAGTTTTTTTTTTTTAAATGGCTATGTATACTGTGGAACATTAACCAGTTAAAAGGCAATAGGGAAACTGTCATTTAAAACACAGAGAATGAGTCTAGAGGGCCATTATGTTTATTGAAATAAGACAATCTCAGAAAGAGAAACACTACCTGATCTCCACTATATGTGAAATTTTATAAAGTTGAACTCTTGTATAAGAAAGAATGATGCCTGGAAGAGGAAGGTAAACTTAGGTGGGTGCAAGAAGTGAAAATGTTGGTCAAAGAGTACAATTTCATTCAGACTACAGAAATAATCCTTAGTGGTCTATTGCACCACACAAGTGACATTATAATGAATGATAATGCTTTGTATATTTCCAAATGGCTAAAATAGTAGATTTTAAGTGTTTTTATCATACATGCAAAAGAATGTTAAGAATAAGAGGTGAAAATTTGCCTATCACCCTTATTTCATCATTAAAAACCTGTATGAAAACTTTATCTTATACTTTAAAAGTATACAAAATTAATATCTGTGAATTGAAAAATAAGTTTAAGAAATTAAAAACGCATTATACTATTATATCACATCAAATTGGGGCTCTAAATGTCTACATCACTAGCAGTCACTGAATCTAGAACCTTCCTTTTCCATCCAGGCCAGAATCTGATCTGTTGGGAAGGCAATGTACTTTCCAGGCTCTCTGTAGGAATTCTGTTTCCCTGGCCCCAGCCACCTTTTCAGAACTCAGAGCTGGGTTTGGGAACAATCATGAGACACTTTAGAGCAACCTTTCCAGCAGCCTGTAGATTTATTTATTTTCTCTGTGTTGATGAGAAGTATCAGACTTTTGGTCAAGTTTTGGCCTCCATTGTACTTAAAAATGGAAGTTTTGTAAATTAAGCTTCCTGTGTATGTATTCAATTTATATTTCATAAAGCAGTTATTGTCCATTAAATTAATTCCATCTGATTGCTGGAAACCTATTAGAGGGTTAATTGTTGTGTAATGAGATGTGTCTCTATTACATAGTACTCTCAGCTTTAATCAATATGTTTTTAATAACCTATAGTCAGTAAGTACTTGAGGCATATACAATAGCTATTCTGTTCAGGGTAAGATTGCCTAATGGAGTTATCGCATGCTAAATTCAAACTGACACTTTGAAACATGTCAAATTATGGTTAGTAACTATGCACACCATAATCTAAGGGAAGTTGGTTCACAAGTATCAATAATTTGCCGTAAAAAAAAGTGGTACCATATCATTTGTGTATCGTTCCTGCAAAATCAGGGAGTTTAATAGTTCTACAATTGATTTAGTATGAGGCATAGAAACTTTGATGTAGGAACACACACACACACACACACACACACACATGCACACACACACACACACATGCACACACACACACACACACACACACACACACACACACACACACACACTCACCACCACCACCCTTAACTTCATTGCTCCCAGTAGATGAGACTTTGGGCAAGACCTCTCACTTCTGTGATCCTTACAGCCCTCCTCCTTTAAGAGATGCGAACTTGCCCACATTACCTGTGATACATGGGGAAGTCAGCAAATGACATCTATGATGTACCAAGCACACATACTCTACACTCAAGGAATGTTAGCTTCTACCTCGTGTGAGCTTTTCCAGAACTGTTTGGCTACTTGAAAAATCCCCTTTCCTTGAAAAACCTTGGGTATTTTCCACACCATCCATCAATGCCAGCCTCTCGCTCCTGGCCATGCTCATGTCCTCCTGCTGTTCTCACATCTGTGGTCTAGGAGAATACAAGGGTTTCCCTTAAAAAAACATATTCAGATTCCCCCACAGCCTGAGTCCTCACACAGGGGCAACTGAATAAATAATTCAAGGCCACCCCTGGTCTTTCTAACTCCTTTATTTTATCTGTCTTGCAATCCTGGGGGGTGGTTTCAGTTGTCTGAACAATTGGCTATCATATACTGGAAAGCATACTAGACTAGGAACTAGGAGACCTCGGTCTAAAGTCCCTGTGGATGCATCTGTTATTTCTGCCCCTTTTACTTCAGTTTTCTGATCTGTAAGTCAAAGAGGCTTAGCCTTATGCAGGCAGAATTTCTCCTCCACATCTCCTAACACATAAGATAATGAGTGATTTCTCCCACAAAGGTTATACATACTATTACTAGCCTAGCTGCAAAATAGAGAAACAAAGTCTCTCTTTATCTAGGATGGCTTAGTGAAGCACCATTCAGGACTTTATTTGCTAATGGGACTGTTTCATACCCACACTCAGCAAGATAGCAGCACATTTACCAAGATACAAGCCATTCAGTAATTGAAATTATGACTGATGCAACCAAGGTTCAGATTCTTTAATATATAGTTTATATTACTTAGTTTACATTTAAATGGATACATGTGGCTACTAGGCTCCTTGTTCAACAGCACATATCTGTAGCTTTGAGCTTTGACTCGGATAAACTTTGTAAGAAAGGTGGACTCACTAGGCAGTGGTGGTACACAGCTTTAAATGCCAGCACTTAGGAGGCAGAGGCAAGCACATCTCTGTAAGTTCTAGGCCAGTGTGTTCTACAAAGTGAGTTCTAGGACAGTGAGGACTGTTTGTATACAGAGAAACCCTGTCTCAAAAAAAGAAGAGGAAAAGAAAGAGAAAGGAAAAGAAAAGAAAATGAACTCCCTCAATATTAGCACTGGACAGGTATATGATTCCTGTGTGTGTGTGTGTGTGTGTGTGTGTGTGTGTGTGTGTGTGTATACAGGTGTCAATGAAAATCAAATAAATGCCAGAGGGAGTCAGAAACACAAGCATTCCCTGGATGCATAGGATACTACGACACATCACATTTGCTGTTAGCTGAATAGTGTTTACTAGTCACAGTATCTCTTGTGAACCAGATGCATATTAAGAGATTAGTGATGTTCAAGCCATGCCTAAGGGACGTGGAGAAACTCAGTAGCTGTCTAGGTCAGCACATCTCTGAATCCACCCAGAGCATTCATGACATCACTGTTTTATAACTCAGTAGCTGTCTAGGTCAGCACAAGACTGTGCTGGATTTAGACAATCCATCCTACAGCAGTCATGATGTCACTATTTTGTCATCAATCCTGCTACTCAGAGCTGCTCTGTATAGAAGCTGACATTGTGAGGGACTTCTGTTCTCATTAAGACTGCAGAAGATTCCCCTCAATTCCCTCCCTCCTTCTCTCCTTCCCATGTTCCTTTATTATAAGGATAACCATATAAATAAGATAGTTCATTTTCCAAAAGCAACTCACAAACTACTGCCAATATTTTGTTACATGAGCCTACCTGAATAGCATGGAGACAGCATTATATGTTCAAGTTGAATAAGACATTAGGGTTAAGTGAGGAACCTAATACAGGAGAGGAAGGAGAGGAAGGCCTTTGATCTGATTGTCAAAGGCCTCGTAATATATCATTTACTTATAAACATATTCCTAGAGGAAAAATTATTTCAGGTGAACCATACAGGATGAGAAATATCAGCCATGTAAAACCAGAAAATGTGGAGTAATGTGACCCAATGTGGAAGAGAGAGACAAGACTCAGGCAATGAGGAAAGTTAGGGTCATTGGATGTTGGAATCGCTCAAGAGGTTAAGCAGGAGCATGGGCTGTTGACAATGGAGTTTGTGGTGATTTCCTGACCCCTGCCTGGGAAAACCAGCCAACTATGATGCTCATACATAACAGTTTCTTAGACTATAACCCTAGAATTATGGAGTTGCTTGTTCGGGGAAAACCCACAACTTGAGAACTGGCTCTGTCATTGTATCCTTGCAGGTAGCCAAATCACAGATTCTTCTGGGAATGATTGAAGAGAAATCACTAGGGATGTCACAGTTTGAGAAACAGTGGATTGGTTGGGATGTTCCTTAACATCATCTAGAGATTCTGTTGCCAGGAGTCTCAGCAGATGCCACTGAGGTTTTCAGATATATAGGTCCATGAGAATACAGAACATTCCTCTGTCTTCTCCATAACCACCTCCTCCAGATGCCAAATTTGGAGAACCAGTAGGAATCCAGAGTCGTTTGTAGCCAGAGAGAGATTGAATCCAGATACTCCAGACAGTTGGGGAAGCCACCATAATACTCCACTTTTGGGACTGGTTCCATTGAGAGATTGGCTCACCCCCTGGAAAGCTGCTAAAATGAGTTAGATGGCATAGTAAAGAAACTGCTTTTGACTGTTAAATTGTGGGTGACTCACTCATCCCCAGAATGTCAGGGCTGGAAGGTTTTTTAGGCATCATCTCATCCAGCCCACTCATTTTCTGGTGAGGGAACCACACCTTCTTCATGTTTAGTGCCTAGGATACAGACTGATACTTTCATATAGTGGGTACCTGGGAAATGTTCTTAAATGAGTTATTTCTGAGGATAAAAATGAGGCAAAAGATGTTCCTACAACCGTACAAAAGATTCTCACTGGTGATTTTTATGCCATATGCTGTTAAAATTATTGTAGGTAGAGGTCTTCTGGCCAATCGTTTCTGTGCTACTTGACATCAGAGGAGTGTGCAGCATCAGGACGGCTGCCAAATCCTGAGCAATAGGAGGGATTTAATTTATAGTCATTTTTCTAGTCTTAGTGTGTGCATGGAGAAAAGGGAGTAAACAGGCTGTGTCCTCTGGCTTTTGCCCCAGTCCCATCAGTTGCTCACTCAAATGTTCCTAAGTCGGTGTGTTTCCCCTTTCCTTGGCCTCCTAGAGAATTGGGATCAGCATGTGACCTTTGCCTAGAAGGGAGAATCCTGGTGCAATATGCATTCAATGCCTCCTCCCCAATGCCCTGTGGACCATCAGGACACTGGAGTCCTCGGGAAGCAGAAGGTAAGTCAAAGGATGCTAAAGATAGATTAAAGGAAAGGAAAAGGATCAGAGCAGAAAGTGAAGTTGAAAATAATGGCCCTATGCTTTATTTTCTAAAGTAGCTTAAAATAAAAATGAGATTTGAATGTGGGAACTTTGGATAAATCTATGTGCAATTTAAAACAAGAGGGATGTCTGGGAGAAGCCCTAAGTTCAGTTCCACAAAATCACAGGCTGTCAGACATGGAAGGGACACCTGAGGTCATCAAGCTCCATTCCCCATCTGGTGAAGGAATATCCTCAATGACCTTCTTCACTAAGGCGTGTCCTAGTCCTTTAGAAGGTTCTTCCTGAATCTGCCAACATAATTTCCTCTATCTAAATGGAACCCCCTCAGACAAAACTATGCATCTTTGAGACCTGAGAACACTTAACAAACTTGCAAAGCATCAGTGACCTTACTGTGTACGTGTCATGCGGGTATATGCTGGGAACAGTCTTGGGTACACAGGTGAGGCTATGCTGGCTATTCACCAAGAGTGAGGTAAGCAAATTGGCAGTGTCCATGTGGTGAAAAGAGACCATGCTGATCAAAGTTAAGGCTTAAAGGCCCAGTAGACAAGAGACTTCACCAGAGACTACAGAATTGGGCTTCCCACTAAATGTCACTAAACACATTGAAGCACTGAGATAATTTTCATATTTAAAGAAGAGAAATTTCCTAGGTGTGGTCCAAAGTGTCCTCAAAGTCAGAATTATTTTCACAATTATTATGGCATCATTTACTATTCCTTTTCCATTATCTCCTGAGAATACAGTGGAGCTTTTCAGGGCTACAGAGCATGAAATGTTACTAGTCCTCTGACAGACAAAGGAAATGTGCACAATACATTTTGTAGCTGTACAATGCCTCCATTCATAGATACACAATAGTGTACAAATAAATACAAGCCACCCAAACAAATCTACTAATAATGCTGTGTGTGATTATATGGATTCACAGCATGAGCAGCCTGGTGAGGGTGACAGATTCTGAACAGGTGAAGAGGATAATGCATACATAAGGATAGCTTTGGATTCCCACTATTAGGAGGGAAATATACTTAGGTCAGAATAGATCATCACTGCCTAAACTGTGAGTGAAACTCTGTATAAGTGTTACATATCAGAACTTGCAACCACCAAATATCAACTCACAAACATGTAATGAATCCAAGGTGTCTCTAGAAACACAAGCCTATGTTGCATTGTGCAACATCACTGAACACTCCGGCACTTTGCACTATCATGTCCTTGCACCATTAGTGCTAGTGAATGCTTTAAAATGCCTCAGATTCCAGACTATTGGACATTACAAAGTGTGGTGTTTTTACTCTTCATTCAAAGTGCTTTGCTCATATATGAAACTAGTGATGTAATTACAGAAAACAGAGACTTTAATATTTCCCTATTGTCATGTCTCGCATGATCAAGCTTATATATCAGAATTGTATTGTGTTATAGTGTTTGATTTATTTTTTATGATCTTCAGGTTGATGATTTGAATTTCATTTAAAAATTAACTGAGTTTTGGCTTAGGCTTAATACAGAATTTCCAGCAATTTCCAAAAGTGCTCTAAACATACTTCTGCCAGTTCTGTACTGTATTTTGAGCAAAGCAGTATTCTCAGCAGTGTTGATTTTAAAATCAAAATACCAATCAACTCTGCAAAGCTACTGAAGATACTCTACATCTCGTAATACCAAATACTCAGCCAAAATTTACTTCTTTATATAAAAACAGACAAACATATTCATGTCATCAGTATGCAATTTTCTTTTTGCCTTTACTAAATAACAACATTATATGTATACAAGGATGCTTGGTTTGTATACCCACTTTTTAAGTACTTGTTTGCAAGGAGTCACTTAAGAATATCTTAGATAGAAGTTTTGGAATTAGAAAAAGTAGACAAAATGGTAAGATATGTGTGTTATATAGAATGTGGTAGCTGCTCTATGGTAAATAAGTTAAAGGACGAAGATCTGGGAAAGGAAACCGCTTTTGGCTATTGTTAGAATCAAGGTAATAAAAGGTGGTATCTGCAGTGACACCAAGGGTCTAAGACAGCAATAAGGGCAGAAACCAGTGTTGGGAGATAATTGGGAGGTAGAATTTGCAAGGACCACCCTTGGCTAAAATCATCTTGTTTGATGCTTCTTTGATCAACATAATTTCCAGCTACCGTTATACACCTTCATGCAAACCAAATGTGTCAGCTAGAGGAGTCTGTTCCTGGTTTGTCCTGGCTCTCTTAAAGGCATGCAGTTCATTGTCAAGTACACTGTAGAGTCCCCCTGGATGTCTGAGCAACTCCAGCTCCCAAGGAATACCTGGAATTTCCTATATACTTTTACTGCATTCCTGCCAGGAAGAGACACTGCTCTGTGCTTAAGGCATCCTATTACATGCTCTGTGATCCATTTGGCTCAGACCCTTTTACTGTGCTTGAAGAAATAAACTTTTCCATGAGCCAAATTCTATCATTTATTTCCCAACTCCTTTTCAACCTATTTATCTTTGTGTGTTTAAGTTTTGGGATTTCCTAGACTAACAGAAAACTTCCAAATCCATGAGTGTTGCCAGATATATCTCTGGGGTTGGGGAAAAAGTGTGGGGAAGAATTAAATGGGATGTTCCTCATTCTGCTGTTGCCAACTACTCTCTGCCTTTGAAGTTCTTAAAGTTTTCCTAACATGGTATCTTACCCACAGAATGAACAATCAACCTGTAATGCCCATTCTTAATTCCACATTAGTATTATAAAAGATTTTAAGTCGTAAGGTATCTGCTGGCTATCCACTGCACTCAGTGAACTCCACAGTAGGAAAACAAAAACAGCAACAGGAAACCTCACGTCTGTTCACAGAAAACAGCTGTACACTTTTCTCTAGAACAAAATCTCTACTTCAAGGATACATATTTCTTGAGGTTTTTACCACATTACATTTATGAAACAGAAATGTATCTGACTGACACAAATCCCACTTAGGATCACTTATGCAAGCAAATAATTTGTTCCAAGTGCTGGGCTTTCCATGAGCAATGGGCATGTGGCCCTACCTGTTTTCATTCTCCCCTGTTTGTGTGAGTGCTTGCTCTATTGTACTTCCTCGAATAGTTCAGGTGTGCTGAAGCATGAATTGAAAAAAAAAAATCTTGGCACTGTATCTGTGTTCATGTCAACAGCTGCAGTGTATATTACTTAGACATACAATGGGTGTCTGTTTAGATATTCGAAAATGTAAATTTGGATCAGCAGAAGTATGTGTAAATATATTTCTGTACATGTCTTATTCCTAGTACATGACTTATTCTGTACCTGACTTATTCCTAGTGGACTGCTCATATAAATGTGGGTTTTTTCATATATATGCAAAAGGATATGTGTTAATAAGGAATTAATAGGATCTTTTACCTCTCTTGATTTCTTCATCCTTCTTTTCCTCCCTCACTTCTTATCCTCTCTCTCACTTTCTCTTCCTCCCTCTCTCCCTTCCTTTTTCCTTCCTTCCACTCTTTGTTTCCTATTCTCAGATCTTCTCCATATCTCATGACCATATATCCATGTTTCAATTGGAACACAACTGTGTTCACTTGTTTTTACTCTTTGGGGACTTTAACTCATGATTTCTGGGGGCACATTTGTCCAGACAACAAATGTGTATTCTCTGCATTAGTGTAAGAATATCCTTACTGACCTCATCAGACTAGAAGCTATATGAACACCAAGTGAACATCTGAAAACCTGCTACCTAGGGACTACCCTAATAAAGGATACATATTCAGCACTCTAAAATTATTGTTTCAATGCAAGGATAGATGTATTGATGGATGGATGGATAATTGATGGGAGGATGAATGGATGGATGCATGGATCGATGATATATGGAAAGAGGAAAAGTAGGGGAAGGGAGAAATGGATTGATAGAAGGGTTGATGGATGGTAGATTGGTAGCTGGATGGATGGACACAAGGAAGGATGAATAGACAGATGGAAGATTAATGAATAGATAGTACTTATTTCTCTAAACAGTGCTTTTTTAAAGACATACTATGTCACTCACTTGCTTAAACTTTACAAGGAGCTCTTTGTCTATCTGTGTAAGATTCATGTCCTGTAATGTGATACAAAAATCACCTCCTAATGTGGGTTCTGTTTATTCTGTTATCAGTACTACTATTACTACTATGTTTTTGTGAATGCAAGTCATCTTAACGCACATTCTCACTCAACCATTGTCTGTTTGAAATGCTTCCTCATACAGACTTTCTTCCCTAGTTCCTTATTCCTTATTATAGTATTAATGTAGATGTGAAATTTATTAAATCTATTATTCCATTTGTATTTTACAACTACCTTATGAAGGAACTACACTGAAGTTGGTAACACAACTGAAGTTGAATATTTGAGATTTTAATTCAGCTATTATTGCTTCAAAGCCTGGCACGCTGTTTCACCAGTGGTATCATATAATAGTCTACTACTGTGAGATTGCTTAGCCATCTAAAGCTAGGTTTTCTCTTCTTTAGAATGACTTTAAGGAAATGAGCATCACAGACTTGCTACCAGGGTACAGAGAGCTAAGTCATGCAATGTGTTTTGTGCAGTGCCCACACAAAGAGTCTGGTTGGTGTATGAAGCCTGTTTATTACTAATAGGCTTGCTGGTTGGTAATAAGTTGGAATTTGTCCTTTTTATATCTAATAATGTGTCTCTAATTATAGGACAAGTAGAAGCTTTGGTACAATTTCTACTCCTATGTACCCACCTATTTAAACATGATGATAAATAAGACTTACCTTATCCTTTGGAAAGCATTTGGTCCCTTTGCTGATTAACAAGAAAACAGAAAAGAATGATGGGCCAAACAAATTTGTCATCTTTGTTCTGTGACTTCCTACCACTGATAGTCATTTTCTCCAATGATGGAAGGAAGATCACTTTATCCCTTGCCAATTCTAGGGAAAGTACATGGAAGGGTGGGATATTTACCTAGCATCAACCATTGGACAACAGGCTCTGGAATTCTATCTTATTTTTTTTTACAAAAAACAGATTTGCTAAAGAGAAATATTCATTTCTGAGAAATGCTGAGCAAATATCTACTATGTATAATCTCTGCAGACCAGGTACTGCATTGACTAAAGGCTCTCAGCATTGAATAAAGTAGATCTGCAAATCAGAGACCGGGATACTGTTTTACAAGACTTTGATGAAAGTTACATGAGTTAACAACTAACTAGGGAATATTCTTCATATCCTGTAAGCTATTGTCATGGATAATAGATGCTGGATGAATAAGAGATACATGTGCCTTCACAATCCAAAATTGAGAATCAGAAATACATTAGATTATAGAATAGATAAGGAGTTTCAGCTAGGTGAAGAATCGCTGTGTTTTTTCCTTAAATCAAGAGCTGCTTCTAGTCAGCAGTAGCTATTAGTTGATGAAAAACTAATCAAGGTGTGCTGGAGGAAATATTGTAGTTGTGATTAGCTCTTCTTGGTCCAGTGTGTTACATATTAAAATGTCTTTGTGCATTTTCCATGCTCCCATTTCTTGTCTTTTCCTCTTCTATTTGCCACCTCTATTTTGTAGCATCTCTCTTCTCCCTCTTTGGGAAAAGATAATGCTACAGGGGGTGTTAAAAACCTTCACTGTAATAACCACACACACACACACACACACACACACACACACACACACACACACACACACACACACACACACCTGGTTTTTTAATACTTACATGTTATGGTCATTCTGTTACCCTGCAATATTACCACAAAGTTTTGTCAGACTAAGTTACTTTTCTTCCTCTCTTGATTTAGAAATATCCAACATGCTTACTCACTATACACACATCAACAGCAATAACAACACAAACACCACCATGCAGTGATGCAGTAATACTTAAGGGGCATGGGATACGGCTACCAACATAACTTGAAATTCTAGCACCCTGTCCTCATCAATAAATCTCTGCCTCTCTTAAGCAAACATTGAGTTATGATTACTTTTCTCAGAAGCATGAAAGAGAGTTCTCTGAAAGTCTAGATGTGACCTCAGCAGAGAAGAATTTAGAAGTTGCTGCAGACTGAGATCAGTGGGGGGGGGGGATGAAGCATCCTTTCTCTGAGGAAAAGTAGCAACATCACATTTTTCTTCTCCCACTCTGCTGTCCTTGAGTCAAAGTGGACAGAACTCAGAGAAGTTCAGTGGTTTGGAATGACCTCACATAGGGAAAGGGAGGAGGAGAGATAAGATGGCCCCAAGTCTGACTTGTGGCTCTGTCATTCATCGTTCAGCTTCCTCCCAGACACTGTCTGCAAGGTGTGTCCTATCTCAGCTCCCCTCTTCTGCTGGGTATTTTCTGGTGCTTCTGTAAATCAAAACAGGCTGTGCCAAAGTCAGTGGTACTACTGGCCCTCTAATTTTAGTGACTTCTGCATTTAACAGGGACTTTAAGGAACAGACCTTTTTTCAATTCATTCTGTTTTTGAACCTTAATTACTTCATTTAGGAAATGAATCCATTCAAGAACTAAACAAGCTCATGGAACACAGAGGATGTTCAAGCAAAGTGTCTCTTCTTTCTTTCTATACAAGGCATCAAAGCCTCTAAATAGGAGCTTAGGGAGGAAAGTTTGAGCATTGGCTCAGTAGTAAGACACTTGAACTTCACAGAAAATGCTATGTGACTCATCCTGGATCTGTTTGTGCAGGGATAGGGATGAGCTGAGTACTCTGCACACAGCAGATTTTCCATGACACTGAGATCCACTCTTTTATCTATAAGTTCTCATCAGAAAAAAATCTTTCCTGGGGTCTAAGGGAAACTATGAAAACCAAAATGAAGCAAGAACTCATTTGCATCTCTTTTCTCCATAGGTCATCCAGATGTTGAACAGCCCTGTAAATCCAGTGTCAGAACCTGGAGTCCAAATTCAGCTGTCAACCCACACACAGTCCCTCCAGCTTGTCCTGAGCCACAGGGCTGCTACCTCGAGCTGGAATTCCAGTACCCCTTGGTCCCTGAGTCTCTGACAATATGGGTGACCTTTGTCTCCATTGACTGGGACTCCAGTGGGGCTGTCAATGACATCAAACTATTGACTGTTGGTGGAAAGAACATCTCTTTGGGTCCTCAAAATATTTTCTGTGATATCCCACTGACTATTAGACTCCGGGATGTGGGTGAGGAGGTATATGGTATCCAGATCTATACTCTTGATGAACACTTGGAGATTGATGCAGCCATGCTGACCTCCACTGCAGACAGCCCATTGTGTCTGGAGTGTAAGCCCCTACAGTATAAAGTGCTCCGGGACCCACCTCTCCGGGAAGACATAGCCTCATTACTACACCTCAACAGAAGATTCATTGACATGTGAGTGCCTTCTCCCTATCTGGAGGTCATGTAATGGATGGGCTGTGGAGAGATACGGGGAAAGTCAGAAAATCCTGGCCTGGAAGGAGAAAGTTCATCTCAGTCACATTTACTCCTAGAGATTGTATCCCAATGTTGACTGGGGATTTTGTTCTAATAAGGCAGAATTGGTATAATGGGAAGGGCTATGAATAATCAAAGAGGTCAGGTATGGAGACATTTCTTCTCTGTGACCTTCACTTATCTCTTCAAAATTTGGTATTTTCAACAGCAAACTAGGGAGTTGGGTGTGAATGGATGAAAAAGTCCTTGATTACTAATGAAAAAGGGAGAGATGAACTTTGCTAATGATTTCCCTTTATATAAACTTGAAGGGTATTTGTGCATTCTGATTGCTTATCCAGTGTACAAAAATGGTGATGTAGTAACAACTTCAGTGGAACTTGGGTACACACCTAGGCAACCATATGAAAACATTCCTAGACACTTAGTACCTCTAGTTACCATCTTTATGTTTGTTTTATTTCCTGAGGTAGAAAATCGTTCCTAACTTCTTTCATCATTGAGGATCTTACCTCTGTAGGTACCGATGACTGCTTTTGTGGGTGAAGAGGAGATGCTCACTGTATTTTTCTTCAACATTTATTCATTTTTTAAATTCTTTTTTAAATTTGCATTAGACACAAGATTGTTTTGCATGTCAGTCCCAGTTCCAACTCCCTCCCCTTCTCCCCTACCAACCCCACACCCCAATCAAAACCTTTCCTATCACATATCCTTTCTGCTCCCCAGGGAGGGTGATTCCCAAGGTCTCCTCACTGAAAGCCATGTTCCTGGGGTCTGGATCAGTTCCATGCTGGGATCCCAGCTATCAGTCTGGGGACCAAGAGCTCCCTGTTGTTCAGGTCAGCTGTTTCCATGGATTTCACCAGCCTGGTCTGGACCTCTTTGCCCATTCAACATTTATTTTTAAGCACTTTTCTAGCATTTTCTTTACATCTTGGGTGTACACATCTTGTAAGAAAGATGCCTAGAAGTGAGGTCATTAGTGGTTTGTGTGTGTGTGTGTGTGTGCCTGTGTTTATCACTTATCTGTTGTTATGAAAAAAAGGCAACTGAGCTAAATTGAGAGGAAAGCTTATGTTGTCTGTAATTTCAGAATATTCAGGATATTGTCAGTTGAACATGTTCCTACTGACTATTGCTATAGGCAGGACAGAACTCCATGGTAGACCATAGAGTAGAGCAGTGATGCTTGATTTATGACATCGAAAAAGCTATGTTTTCATCAGAGCATCCATTCTCCAGAACTCAATAAATTTATGAATCCATTAGTATATTGATCTTTTTATGATATCAAAGCTGTCATGATCTAATCACCTCTCAAAGGCCCCCATGTCTGCATTCTGCTTCAATGGGAGCTAAACCTTTGATACATGAACTCTCAGGAGATATTTAAGATCCAAACCATAGCATCCTGTCTTCCAGGCAGAAGTCTATAATAAAGTCAGTGTCACTCATTCACTTCACCCATTCTATAACCACAGCCCTACAGTCATTATCAATTTGCAAAGATGGAAAAAGGATGCTTTCACATATGAGGTCACTTGTTTAGAGAGTGGTGAGATGGAGATTGGAATGTAACCCCAAGTCAGTTGGTCCAACTTGTGTTCTGTCAAAGACTTGTCTAACTTCTATATTAGTCTTTAAAGCATGGTGAAGGCCTAACTGCCTAATTTGGGTGTGAAGAGTGCTCAATCAAACGAACCTTATGAATTACTTGCTATGTGCTAGAAATAGTCTACTTACTCATATGAGGCAAATTGGTTACCCTCTTTGAGCACTTCTTTTTCTTCCACATGATAAAAATGCTGAATTCCATGATTTCTATGAATTTTGTGTGGCTCTTTATTTGGTTCTAAGATGATGATACAAGACACTATCTCTACTCTGTGTACTCAGAAACATTTACTAAGCCAATCATTAATGGAAACCAAATTCTGGAAGGAAACTTTTAATCTTTTTAAGAGACAGAACCACTTTCAATCCCTTTACCAGCACTTCCCTTTAAATGCCAGCAATTAATGTGCACGTCTCAGGCAAAACGTTGCCCGTTCATTGAATAGGAGATGAACAACATCTGTTTAAGAACTCAGAAAGAGCACTTGGTTTGTGTTTGAGAATGTATTTAAAACCTAAGTACATCATCTCTCCATGAAAATATTCCATAAGCCTGTCTCATCCATCTCACTTGTCTGGGCTAGTAACATTCTGTAAATTTGTAGCCACTTAAGATTTCTTTATAAAATAATAGGGAAAGAAATAATGGATGTAATGTAATGTCTTAAAACCTCAGTTTAAACACAGCTTTCTTTTTTTGTTTTTTGTTTTGTTTTTGTTTTGTTTTTTTTGAGGGGTTTTGTTTGTTTGTTTTTGCTTTTTTGTGTTTTTTTTTGTTTTTTTTTTTGTTTTCTTTTTTTTTTGCTTTGATTTACCAGCCTGTGAGAGCTGAGCTGACATGGGTTTGATAAGCGCAGAATGGTGGAAATGAAACAGAAGAATAAGCACCCCGGATTCTATTTTCTGCTAAGTTACCAACTCATTCTAGGATCTTGGATGAGTCACTTACTCTTTCTGGTCCTTAAGTGACTCAATTCCATAAGAGGAAGGTTGTACCCAAGTGTGGCTCTTAAATTAGGTTGGTCATTTCAAAACCTTGGTATTCTTTTAAATGACCCAGTTCTCACCTTCTCTCGCTCTCTTCCACCTTCCTCCCTAGTATTGTTGTAATAGTAGGCCTGATGATCAGGACTTGTGAACATCTCATGAAGTGACTAAATATGTCATGAAGTTTCAGACCTTCTGCTCATAAGCAGCCTCCTAGCTCCTAGCATGTTGCCCCAGATCAGTGGCATTAGCCTCACATGGGAACCCAGAAAGGCCAGATTCTCAGGCCCTGGCCAGCCTACTGAATCAGAAATCCCATGTGCAGGGCCTCTCCAGGTGATCCTTTTGCTGGTTAAAGTTTAACAGCTACTGCTCTTAGTGAGCTCTAAGGCTCAGGAATCTCCAAGTTTTCTTCCACTCTCAATGGTACTCTTTCAATTTACAAGTGTGAGTGGAAGGCAGCCTGTGAAGCCATCTATACTGGAAACTGTGGATGCCAAGAACCACTCAGACACCCTTCAATGAAAGCACTCAACCTGAGTACTGAGGAGAGGGTACCCCACAGAGTCTCTGAATAGAAACAGTGGCTCCTGTGCCACTTACATCCAAAAGCATCACTGTTAGGTCCACACTCTAATGTACCATTTGTTTTTGTTTTTGTTTTTCCATTTGACAACAAAACATTTTTATTATCCCTTATATGTGACAAGTACCAGACTCAGGTACTGATGAGCCTTTCTGTTTGCCTATGTTTAATATATTTATTTTTATTTTATGTGTATTTTTTTGGTGTGTGAACATGTGTGTACCACATGTGTGCCCACAGAGGCCAGAAAAAAGCACTGAATCTCTCAGAAACTGAAATTACAGAAGGTTGAGAGCTACCATGTAGGAGCAGGAAATGGCACTCAGGTCCTCTCAAAGAGCAGTAAGCACTCTTAGCCACTGAACCATCTCTCCAGGCCCTCCTATTTGCCTCTTGAGAATCACACACACACACACACACACACACACACACACACACACACACACACACACACACACACACACACACACAAGTTGTTAGAGGCTAATGCTGGGTTGGGCTGGGCTTCCTCAACTGAATATATTCTCAATCACTGAGGAATAAAACAAAACAATGTCACCCCAAGTCCATCTATCATTTCAATTCTTCTTTTATCTCTCAGTAATTTGAGTATTGATGCCTACCACAAATCATGCATGTGCATGTGCGTGTGTGTTTGTGTATGTGTGTGTGTGAGTGAGAGAGAGAGAGAGAAAGAGAGAGAGAGAGAGAGAGAGGAAAGAGAGATTGCTGCTTTTAATTTTTTCCATATCAAATAAATTGGCTTTTATACAAGTTCTATATAAAGGCTGTTTTGGAGAAAAGAGGGGGGGTCTTTTCTTCTGACTCAACCCATTACGTGATTCCCTTTGACCTTAGTCTCCATTTTTTTCTCCCAACAAAAATATTTATTCTTTCTGTTATCTGCACTAGAGATAGTTTTCTAAGGTATGACATTGATTGAGAGAGCCTTCTATGCTTACTCCATGGAAGTTTCTGGTAGACTAATTACTTTTGGCTAAGACAAGAAAGAAATGTGGAATGGTTCCACCTACTTAAGCCAAACACTACATTGTATGAGAATTGACACTATCAGAATTAAAGGGCTAGAGCCAACTTCGCTAATAACTAACAAACTAACTCAACATGTGACACCAAGACACATTATGTCACCTTTTGGGCCTTGCTTTCCATTCCTATAAAATAAAAAATGAAGGGCCAGCACATTAAGATTTTCTCTGTGGACAAATCTACATAGAGAGGCTAGCTTAGGAAAAGTGAGTTTTTTACTTTTTTGCACTAAAAGAATTCAACAGGGGTTGCTTAGAATAATTAGTTCTTCTGAGACTCCAACTGGTTCACAAAACCTAACTGAAATGTGTTACCTGAGACAAATACCAACAATTTGTTGCTCACACTACTTTCAGTTCCTTCTAAATACTTACAAAGCAAGTGGGAAAGTCAAACATCAAAATAGTGTATCCAGCCTTGAATGGCTAGTTCATAGCCAGGTTCAAGTCCCAGATCTAATTTTAGATTCTCCCCTCTAGCCACTCTACCTTAAACTTTCATATTAGAAGGTACAGTCTAAGAGCTTGAGGGGTCCAGATGTTTAGGCACAGGATATAGAATAGAGGGTTGCCAGACAGATGCCACCAGCCAATAATCAGCTCCTGTGGACTACTGCTGGAATCAAAGAATACATATTACATGGTTCTCTATTATTCTGGGTGAGAAAAAAGGACATATTTGTTTCTAAATTTCCTTGGCTTTCATATAGTCTTTAGATTTTCCCCAATGATAGAAGATAGACGATAGATAGAGAGATAGACAATAGATAATGTGAAGTGTTAAATCATACTAGATACAGTACATAGCTGTTCACTCACTCATTTTTGCTTCTTTCTGTTTCATCCATAGAACAATTCATTCAATAAATATGCATATATTTATTGTCTGTTTATTTGGTGATATACTCTATGTTTAGAAATGAAGAAGGGGTGGTGCTAATTTCTCAAATTTCTAGGGCTTTATGGGAAACAATGTTATCACTGTTGTAGATGGATTTTTCTTTAAGCTGACAGTTCACAAAAAAAGACACAGATATTTATTAATTATAAAAGTTCAATCCACAGGTTAGGCTTGCCTCACTAGCTCTTATAACTTAACCCATTTATACTAATCTGTTTGGCCTCATGCCTTTTTTTTTTTTTTTAACCTCTGGTCCATCTTGCACCTCCTGTTTCCTCTCTGTCTCCTCTGATGTCTCTCTCTCATGCCTCAATTCATCTCCTTTTCCTCTCTCTCTGCTCAGAAGTCACACCTAATCTCTCCCTGCCTGACTATTGGCTATTAAGCTGTTTTTTAAAGGCAAAGACAAATCTTCAGAATGGACAAAAGGATTATTCCACTACATGATGTAGATTATCTTTTGATGACACCAAAAAAATGTAAGATTGCGATATAAACTTATAACTGGAATATAAGTTCTTCAAATGCTGCTTTTCTTTTTTTCTTATCAGTTGGATAATGCATTCTGAGCACCTAGAACTATTCCAATCACAAAGCAGGCACTAGGGGAAATTTTTTTTTATTGGATCTGGATTGGAGGAATGGGAGGAGCTTAACATTCATGGAGAATCAAAGAACCTAAAGCTTACTAAGTGTTTACTAAGCACTTGTCAAACATTTACTAAAGACTTCGCATAGATAACCTCAGTGACATTAGTAGTTACAATAATCCCCTTATTCTCACGTTATTCAGATAATGACCTGAAACTCCAAGACTAGACTGAGGTGATAGAGTTCACACAGCTATCAAGCAGCAGATCTGGGTGGCTCTATTGACTGCTAACTGTCATTCTCTTGGTTAGTGCATCTTTTCTCATATTCTTTTCCAGCGCAAAAGCAAAAAGATTCTTGCCCATTTTCCTCTCCCAACTCAATTCTTTGTGTATCCCATTGTATGCATTTATTGATTCTCTAATATTGAGATTGCTGTGCTTCCAACTCTATATCTGCCCATTTTGCCTCATCTCCCTGACATTCTCAGTGTAACTTTTGAGTAAAGGAATTACCTTCTCAGGATGAAGGTAGATATTATAACTCTGACTCCAGAATTCTACAGGTCAGAACCTAAACTCTTCCTTTGGAGTCCGAATGCTCAGAACCCATATGCATCAGTGTGTAGTCTTTAGTTCACTCATCAGTTTATTTTATCAGCAAATACTTGGAGGGTTTTCACTTAAGTCTAGATATTTTCTAGTTGCTAGAATTGCAATAATGAACAAAGCAGGTAAAAAAAAAGGCCCTGCTTTCTTTGATTTTTGAAATACAGTTGGAAAAGTCAAAAAGAAACAAGTACTCATATGACTAGGTCGAACAGACATGTAATGCCAACTTAAGCCAACATTTAGCCTAATTCAGGGTCAGCTGAGAGCCAGGTGGCTCCTGCAGGCTGTCTCTATGGCTTTTCAGCTGAGTCAACTTTTTGTTTTTATGGATTTTGTTTTTGTTTTCCAGAGCTTCATTTATTTGTAGGTCTTTCTCTTTATCACCAAATAATCCACTTTTTGTTGTTGTGTTTATCTATTTATTTATTTATTTATTTATTTATTCTTTCAGTAATCCAGTAATTAGTCATAATCCAGCATGATCATTTCCAGTAACATTTCATTTAACATATTTTTAAGTGTCGGTTCTGTGCCATGCACTATGTTTAGACTAGACATATCTCTGATCAATCATTGACTCCATTACCCTATTTTAAAGAGAACACAGAGAGGAATCGGGGACATAGTCATGCATGAAAAGCATCATATTATGAGGAGCAAAATAGAACCATTGGAAAGCCCAGAGTCGTGCTACCCTGGTTTGAGAGGAAAGGAAGGTTTTCTGGAGTGAAATCTACACAGAACTAAAATACATGGAACATTTGATCATTGGAGTTTGCCACGGCTCCTATGGTAGAAAGCAAGTTGCATCCAGTGTGCAGTGATGAAGGAATTGATGAATGAGTAAAGAAATGAATGAAAAATTGAAGGCATGTATGAATGAATGAATGAATGAATGAATGAATGGATACATGTAGGGGAGCTCATAGGTGTACAAGCTCAATAAGAGACCTAATGTAAGTCCTTGAAGTAGAAATAATGTCATTCTGGCTTATCTTATCCATACACCTATTTATTTAGTATTAATTTTTAAAATTTTACACAAAGAATGGGTTTGTTATGACAGTTTAATACTTACGTATTATTATACTTTGCTCATATTTTCTCCATTACCCACTCCTGCTTTACAAATTACTGTAACTATATCTCTCTCCATAACAAATCATACTTGAATATATTTAGTATAGATTCCACATATGAAAAATATTCAGTATTTGTTCTTCCTTTGCTTTCCATTGCTCTCCTATCTTTCTTCTGCCCCTCAAATAGCTCTCCTTTGAATTTCATGTCTGCCTGTCTGTCTACCTATCTGTATTGCAAAAGGGAAATTGCAGTGTGTCCTGAATCTGGCTTACTTTGCTCAATGCGATTCTTCAAGCTCTATCCATTTTTCTACGATTGACATCAATTTGCTCTTTATTTAAACTGCCATCTAATGTATCATAAGACAAATATGCTCCAGGTTATGTAATCAGACCCTATAAAGATTAGAGTTTATGTTATTTCACATATAAGAAAGCAAATAACAGAGTCTGTATTTTTCTATCTTCTTTCTTCAATGAATCAGCCACAGTGGGTATTGTTGTTTCAATTTCTGTGTATGCACAAATATGCAAGCATTTCTCTAGGGTCAATATTGCTAAATATAATTGCTGGACCATAAACTATGGACCTTTTCCATTTTAGTAGACATCACCTAGAGCATTCTGAGAAGGCAAACTATTGTGTTGCTCACTTGTTGCTTTTAAAAAGTCTTGTGGTTCTAGAGTCAATGCTTACTTACTCTTTGATACATTGAAAGTGGTTTGTCTTTGCCCACTTGATGCATTTAACATGACTTCTCATTCTTAAATGAACATCTATTCAAATATTTCCTTGATATTCTTGTTTCTTGTTCTGAGACATCTGTAGTAATATCTTTAAAACAGCACTCATCTTTCATCCCTTTAGATCTCCACCTATTAAACAGGGATTCTAATGTCAACTCTCCCTCATTTTTATTGGTAGAGTTAGAATCAAGGTGAAACAGGGAGTCACAAGGGAATGTGTATTCATGAGGTGGTTATTCTGAGTCATTCTTTATAAATTGATATATTTATCAAATACTTCTTTATTGCACTCCCTTTGCTGGGAACCAGGCCATGTTCTGAAGATAAAATAGGTAACAAAAGCCAATCTGCTTGCTGTGCTCAGTAGAACCTAAATTTAGTCACAGGCACATGTACACTTAATAACAGCAGCATTTCTTGGAATCAGCGTTAACATTACTACCACCATGTAGTAAGTGCCTCACAGACACCTAGTAATTTTTGAAAGTCTACCAATAAAGTCTGGGCACTACCATATCTGAATTTTAGATGAGGAATTCAAGACTCATAAGTCAGTCATTAATTTAAGCTTCTAGAATTAACAGAGCTCAAAATACAGCTTTTATCTATTTGCCTGCCCCTCTTAACTCCCAACAGCTTGCACCTGGCTGGCAAAGCTACAGACCGTAAGTTGCTGGATGTCTGAAAAAGTACAAAGTAATATCTTGATGGATGGAGAAACTAGATAAAAATAGTTTATTCTTGATTTCAAAAGCAACAGAATAGGAAGAAAAATAAGGAGCGGCAAAATCACTTTTTTAACATCAAGTAAATGAAGAAGAGGAGGATTAGCAAAGCATAAAGATTGTCAGACTGAAGTAATCTATTGCTGACATACAGGATTTGTGCTGGACCTCTTCATGGACAAGGCCTTTTCCCATATTTGTCCTATAAGATTTTGCCCATGCTCAGAGGAGCTACCCAGAAAGGCATAGAGTCAGTATGAGGGTTAATAGGTCTCTCTCCAATCCCAGAATTACTATCCCTGTTCCTAGCTCAAACCAAGTATGTGGTTAGTGTCTTACTCTGCATCTGGAAGTTGGGCATCACCCACCTAAGACTCCTGTTTACCAGTCCTCAGCCAAATAACTCTAATAATGAAGAATGAGTTCTGGGAATATTAGAATAAGCAAAGAGGCTGAGCAGAATTGAGGAATCTTCTGGATTAGCAACAATCAGCAGTACTGACTGTGTCTTAGTATCCTCATGATTATAACAACATGAAGAGCCCCTATATGATGGTGAACACCACCCAAATCACTATTCTGAATTTGAGAGTCTGTCAGCTGCAGTACTAGGCTTTAACAAAAGTGTCTCTTTACAACTTTTCTTCTACACTCAGGGAAATAGACCAACAGATATTAAGTGATGGGGACACAAGGCTTTGACAGTATATTTGTTCATATGTTCATCCATTCATTCACTCACTCATTTAATAAGATGTGACTACTGGCTTGGTGAGATGGTTGAGCAAGTATGCTTGTCACTGAACCTGCCAACTGGAGGTCAGTTTCTGAAAACCACGTGACAGAAGAAAACCAACACCTAAAAGTTGCCTCTGACCTCCACACATGTGCAGTGGCACTGGAGTGCCAATGTAGAGACACACAGATGAACATAATCTAAAAATATAAAGAAGTGACTACTACATGTCAGTCTTTGTGATGGCACTACCATTCCAAATCTGACAATCCCACAGGAAAACTAAAGTAAACTCAAATAAAGCACACAAAAATATAGTTACAAACTGAGGAATCTTATTGTGGAAGTCACAATAGAATAAAGCCCCTTAAAATCCATAAGACATGGAAGAAGAGACTAGACAGATAAACAGGGGTAAGATTATGAAGGAGCTCATGGTTCATGTTAAAGAGTTTCTATTTATTCGCTGCAAATAGAGGGATTCAGCAAAACAAAAAGAAGGTCAGCTGAGTTGTTCCATGATGTTGCTCTTGGTGATAAAGGATGTATGGCAGAGTCTTTTAAAGCCCAAAAAGAGACCAAATAACCCCAATATATATATGTAGAGCCAATAAGACTTTCTGATTAATAGCAAGTTACATAGAGATGGGTGAGTAACTGTTGAGTGTATAGATTGACTGCAGAAGGAACAATGTGCCATTTGCTGAAACAGAGAAAGGAATATATTTTAATTTGGTTTATTGATAGAGAGTGGGTAGATTAATGAGCTTGATCTTTAGTCTATCATGTTGAAATTATCTCAGAATCATAGGCAAAGAGTTGCTCAGCTCAGAGGGCTGTTAACCAGAACTGAAACCACAGACCACATTTCTACTTAGACTATGCTGAGTTTCTCTTTTAAACAGCTCCTATCCATAGCCACCAAATTGCTGTTTCCTACAATATCATCTACCCTATGCAACTTTTAGCAAACCATTATAGAAAAAATATTCGGCTTATTTCTAATACCATCCATACCTTCTGGAGACTGCCTATGTTTACCTCTTCTCTGTATAATGAAATCCTAGTGATCCCCACAAGATAAATGGTTTCCTCATTTTGAGGAGATACTCAGAGATGGTATACACACCTGGCCCTTATGTGTTCTATAAGGGAAAGATGGCTTTGCTAAATGCAAGTTAGAATATCATACAATAGGGCTGGAAAGATGAATCAACCATCAACCATTAAAGGCTAGGCTACATATATATATATATATATATAATATATATATATATATATATATGCCATACAGTACAACACATGTGGTAATAATGCATTTTTATAATTAATGGCTAAGCACCAGGTACCATGCTTAACACTTTAAAATAGTTATCTCATTAAATCCTTTCAGAGAGTCGGAGTTTTTATTATTGTTAACTATAAAGTCGAAGACAGAAACTACTTAAAGCTAGGCTTGACAGTACATCCTCTGAAGATAGAAGCAGGCTGATCAGGTATTTAAGGCCAGCCTAGGGCTACATAATTAGTTCAAGGCTGTCCTTGAATCCCTGTATAAAACACCTCCTCCAAAACATAAAATAAATATATCCGTACATTTTTGAGGTGATATTTTAAAACAGTGCTCACCTGAGCCTCTCACAGTAGTATGTAGGAAGAAACTTCCTGTCAATCAGAATTGTAGATAAGAACTGTAATGATCCTCCTCAGATGTGGCGGAGGGTTAGACAGTCCAGTCCAGTTGTTATTTAGCAGTGTAGCATTATAGGATGGAGAGAGAATTGGTACTATTGCTCTAGGGATATGGGTGATGGGTCTCAATACACCAGCTGTAACATGTTACTACAACAAGTGTCCATCCCTATTGTGTCAGTGGAGCATGTAGAATAAAGTCGTATGTCTATATATTTAGTTCTATAAATCCCTGCAGACTTCTATAGGTCAGTACCCTCACAGCATATTAACAGCTAAGAAAGGAAAATAATGAGTCTGTGGCTTTATAGAGAGAACTAGTTTAAACACTGCTATTCATTCCTCTTGTACAGAAGCTCATGAATCATGGCTCTTCTTTGTCAATCTCCTAGAAGTTGTTAGAATGTTGTGCTCCGTTTTTTCCTGACATTAGATTTAAAAAATGAACCATCCTTTCTTATTGCATATCCCAGGGCTGGCATTCTTAAAAGAGCTCCTTGGTAAGAAATAAATTGATGAAGTCAAGGGTCTCTTGGGGTTACATACTTCTCTGTTATTTTCTGTCCAACCTGTGAGTAGATAAGATGAACTTGACTTGGTTGTATGGTTTTACAGCTCAAACTCTTGTGTTTTTTTTTTTTTAAGAAAACACATAGATGAAGAGGGAAGGAAAGTAAAATAACAGCTGTCAGAGCAAATACAGAAGAGAGAAGGGAGGAATTTAATCTCACACTGGACACTAACAAGAGAAGTAGAGAAAATCTGTTCAGTCTACCCTTGGAGACACTGAGAACCAGGAAGACAGGTCATGATGGTTTATGTTGTCTCTGTTGAAACAGGAGCTTCACACATCATGTTTTAGGTGCTGAATTTGGGATCATGAAATCTGACTCACAAACCAGCATGCAATGTAACCTAGCTCAACTCTCTTCACTGTGAAGCCTAAGCTCTGTCCTCTGAACAGAATGGCTGTGAGTCTGTATTCTCGAGGAGGGTGGCAGGAAACACTAAGGAGATAATAAATAGTCTTAGAAGAACATGATGCATTCTGGAGAACCATAAAAATTTAAGTGTCCATGACTCTTCGCTTTCTTTGGTTTTAATTAGACTTGTTCTTTGCAAGTCCCATGCTGGAGTGTGTATGTGATGCAGAGACTAGCATGTTCTTACACACACAGCATCCCAAAGAATACAGTTGCTGTGATTCAATGTTGAATTTTTTTAAAAAAAGAAAGCATTGTAGCCAGGGAGAAATGGGGATGGGGGTGCAACCTGTACTAGCCCAGGATTTAGAGGCTGGATTCTAATAGCAGTATTAAAGTACTGCTTCTTCCATGTAGCTGTGTAGCTGGATTGCTGTGTACTCAAGCCCCGCCCCCTTCTACAAATGAATGAATGGATGGCTCCGAAGGTCATTCCTGGGTCTGGAAGTCTCTTGAGATGTTCCTTGAGCTCAGTGGTATTAAGTACATTTAATCTAACTCTGTGAGAATGAAGAAAGCCATTGACTACCAGTAAGTCTGTCTAAAGAAAATTCTGAGCACAATGCAACTCTCGGGAAACCTAGTACTATAACTTCTCTCAAGGCTTTAAATGCTCTCCAGACAACTGTAGTGAATTTTAGGTATATTTTTTCTTCAATGGTGGGGATGGATCATATTCATCACCTTTTTCTCTGTCCTCAACTTTTAGTGCAAGGTCAGATATTAAGTAGATGTTAATAAATAAGATTGCATGCTCTGTGGCACATCTAAAAGAGACCCTAGCTCCATAACTAAGATTGTATTTGGTACATCACAGTACTTTAACCAAAACATATATGATGAATTGTTTGCTAAAGGATCAAAAGACAATACTAAAAGGTTCTCCTCCCAGAACCAAATTTCTCTTTTCTCTACAGTGAGGGGATTGAGTCACATGTGTGAGTCAGTCTTTTATTCATTCACAGGCACTTATTTACCACTGCCTACCAGGCTCTGAATACTAGCCTTCTAGGAGCTTAGCTTCATTAATGTGAAAAGTGTACCAACAAACAAGGGATTGTAAAACAATGAAATGTTACATTATGCTAAGGGAATCCCACTAACTAGGAATACTTCACTCTGCTCCAAGAGTTAGTGATAGACTGTAATAGACTGCATTATTGTCACTGAAGGGTCATACGGTTTATTCAGAGAGTGGAGGTAAGGCTGCCTGCTTATGACAATTAGGGTGAAACTGAAAAGGGCAAGTTTGAACAGAGATGACAGAGAGGTTGAAGGGAGCAGTTTATAATGGTTCTAGAATGCCTTGCTGAAGAGTCTAGATAGACTTCATCCTGGGGACTGGGAGCTGCTGGGAGTGGGGCTCTGAGTAACCTTCAATCCTGATTACATTTCATCATAGGACATCTCTTAAGCTATATGTATACAGCTGGTAGCAGCCGGGCTAAAGGCATCAAGTATAAAGAATAATGAAGGTAGGAATGGTGGGGAGCTGCAGTAACGGACAATGACTTTGGTCAAGGGGGTTGAGGTGGAAGGGAGAAAACTAGATGAGGTTGGACAAATATGCCCTCATAACCATTTAGAAGGAAGAGGCAATGGATGGGTTTGGTAACCCATGCTCCTGGCTCCATTGACTGGCCGTAAATATAGATACAATGGTATGCTTAGGATGAGATTAGAGGAGGTGTTCAAGAGTGACTTCCAGTTGCTGGTCTATGAATCTGAAGCAGGCACCAGCTAGAGGTCACTTTGAACTGCAACATTTCTCTCCCACAGAAATGCAGGGGGGAAATGAGGTTTACAGTACATCATTGTGCACACATATATACGTATGCATGCATGACCTTCTCTCTGTTGTCTCTATTTCTGCATCTCTGCCTGTCTCTCTGATAGGCTCTATGTCTCTTTGTGCATCTGTGTGTATCTATACTGCTCTCTCTCTCTCTCTCTCTCTCTCTCTCTCTCTCTCTCTCTCTGTGTGTGTGTGTGTGTGTGTGTGTGTGTGTGTGTGTGTGTGTTGGGAGTAAATGGACTGGACTTGTGAGACCACCAGTTTTCATCACCCACTGATTCTCAAAGTGTAGTCCAATATTCTGAAAAGGTCCCCTGGGGGGCAGTAGGGTTAATCTTCCATAGCACTAATGCCTCTAATGTTACAGGGCTCTGGCTTTGTTTGCTACCCAGGATTAATCATTCACTCATGGGCTTTAATACAAGCCAGACACTACCTCCCTGTGCCTCATGCAAAGCAGTGCCATTACACTTCCATCCTGATGTTGGCTTTCACATTCCTGCTGTCAGAGTGGGAAGTAGGTTTTTTTTTTTTTTGTTTTTTTTTTTTTCCAGCTTCAATGTTCTATGAAGAAAGGGGTTGGTAGCCTCCATACAAACATGTTTATCAAAAATACCAGGAAATTCGTGTGTAGCAGACCTACTGATTTGTCTCTTTTTTTGGCTTTGTGTTCTGCTACACTGACCCTGCTATCAACTTGCTGTGTGACTTGGGATGACTTCTCTAGGATTAGTACTCATCCACAGTGACATTCTTTGCAAGGGTTGGAGTTTGACAAAGATCCCCACAGTTTTGCATAAATTGCCTAAGCTAAGCTCTTTAGATAAGGAATCAGCCACCAAAATTTTGAAGCAGACTGTTTGAGATGCTTGAATACATTATCTAGAAATTAGACACCAAAACTCTCAGAATTTGTAGGAGCACAGAAAATCATCTAGTCACTGTTGACAATTCAACAAAAGAGATAACTGAACCAAAAAAAAAAAAACACAAAAACTCCTGCAAGGTCACACAATCATTTGGTGGCAGAATGGAGCATAGAACTCAGGGGTCCTGACCTGCAAGCCAGGTGTTCCTTTTCCCACATAGCAAGGGCGCTGTGTCTGGCTAGACCTTGGGATTCCACTAGGAGCTTAGCTCGCCCTATCATGGTGTAGTTTTCTGTGTTTGCTCATACTGAAATCACAGAAAGTTTATATAGTAACCTCCTGGCAACTGGGGTAGGTTAGGAGGTGCATAGGAAATAAGTAAGCACATTTGTTCAAGTTCAGGGTCCACGTGACCCTCCAGGAGTCCTCATTTCAAAACAAACTCAACCTTGGAGGTTCAAGCCCCGACCCCACCCGAACAGAAATGTAACTTCCTGCTTCTAAGAAGCACGACTTACAAAATGGCTCAGCAGAGTCTGCAGACATCAAATAGTTCTTACAAAATAGCGTTTTGATGAGTTAAGTGTAAATGAATCAGAAACATAAGGATTACATTTTCCCCAAGCACACATGGGTTTCAAAATTGAGGGGAAATGTAGCCTGCTAACAGCACGCGGGTTTTCACCGAACCCAAAACGTCCATGGGGATGTTGGGGGCAGAGAAGAAAGGGTAGCCCAGCCCCCAAATGGTTTTAGATGTGGTGCCAAATTCAAAAATGCTGTTGGGCTCGCCCTCTGCCAGTAATAAAATTGCTGGCCACCCAGAAAGGCTACAGGGAGGAGAAAGGAGATTGCTTTCCCCACCAGCCCCTAGCCCTCAGTAACTCCTCTGTGCTGCTCCATCACCAGCTGTCACTGGGTCCGTGTGCTGTACTGGCTGGCCCCAACTTGGCCTCGATTTTCACACTATACTGCACGCCTTGTTTACATCCAACTATATCTGATGTTTTGGCTTCCTGAGTCCTTGGCGATCAAGCAGCTTGTCACAAGCCTCTGCTCTATAATCAAGTGACCTGTCCATCACCAGAAAAGTGTTTGGGGGAAATTGTCACATACCTTCTTTGGTTGCCTTCAGAAAAATAAAAAAATGAGGGTCCCTGGGGAATGCTTTCCTCTCTTTAGCTTTAATGTTATCCAGGTGTGGAGTTTCCCTCAAAGTGGTAAATATACTCCATTCCCAGCTCAGCATGACAGAAATAACCAGGAAAATCACAGGATGCCTGTTACCTTATGCCAGGATCTTAAGCTTGGGATCTTTTATAATTTCCACATTGTCTCTCCATTCTTTCCCTTGTGTTTTATTTCATTGCACCAAAAAAGTAAGAAAATCATTTCAGTCGGTGGTAAAAGATAATTAAAACAAAATAACAAAGGCCTTGGCTGCAAACTGTTAGTTTTATTAAATTTGCTACTGGGCTTTAAATTGGTACCAGGGCAAAGCTTTGGACAATTATATCAAAGACTGCTGGAATTAATCAGTTGTGAACATATATTTGCTCTGTTCCAGGTCTTACACCAAGTACGAACAGCTTTGTGAATATATAGAGAGTGAGTTTTGCATTACCTGTGTGAAAGACTCTGCCATCATCCCATTGGGAAGGGATCAGAATGCTCAGTACAGTCTCAGATCTTGACACCTCTTTCTCCATATGTTGAAGTCAGGGTATGTTCCAAAGGCTACAGTGGTCACCAGGAGTAATAAGATGATAGCTATTGCAAAACAAAACAAGGAATCCTTTTTACCAATAGGACCTCATCAATAAATAGAGAGACATTTTTGTAGAAAGGCTGATGTCTTCCAAGTGCTTGGGCTGGAGAGGAGAAAGGATGGATAGAGGGGATTCTAGTGCAGGACAAAAGATGGATGCTGACTCTGTGTATCTATTACTGTTAGTACACCTAAGTTTTGAGTTTGACAGCTATAGGTAGGAAAGAGACTTGGGCATTCACTACATCCAGCCCTGTTCTTTCTACAATGGAGCTCCCATGACTGGTGATCCCTCATTGACTGCTTGGCCTGACTTGACCATTGTAGGAAAGGCGTCCTATTCTTGTGATTAACCTGAAAGCTCAGTTTAAATTACTGTTCTTTATCTTAAAAGATTTCCCTATAGGTTGTTTCTGCTCCTCAGAACATCGAAGTTATTATTGATATCTTCTATTCCCTCTCAATGTATTGTTTCAAACTATTCATTTATTTGGTAGACACTTGTGGAAAACTGTTATGTTCCAGACACTGCTAGAAACTGATTTATGACTACAATGGAGACATTCAATATGATGCGTAGAAAGCAAATTTTTTAAGTACAATGAACTAAGGATTTATACCAGGAAAACAACTTAATCCAGGTGCCACAAAGAAGTCTATCTAAACCTCTCAGTCTTTATATCCATGGCTGGATCCTGCTCTGTGTTAACAATTTTCAAGCTGCACCTTGTATTTCAACTATTTTCAACTTAGCTTATTTCCCATTTTGATCTCTGAACTGTTTGAAGTCAATGACAGTATCTTCACTTAGTGTTACCTTACCCATCCTTCCAAAACTCCATATTTTTAGTTGAATGTGGACAAACTGAATAGAAAAAAATTATTTGTCCAAAATCACAGCACAGTTAGTAATGGAATCACAGGCACTTTTCTTGCCAATGGATTCAGTTTGTTGGACTGCTTTTTAAGATACTCCTCCCAAAGACGGTACTTTATACCAAATCTTTAATAACCAATCCATCACCTCACAAATAAAAGATAAAGTACCTCCCAACCTGAAATAGAAATGGAACTGTCCTTTAATAATTCATGGTGAAGATCACACTGAAATTAAACACTGTATAACAATCACGTGTGAAAACGTTGAGGGTAGCTTTACTGTCTGAGTGCATTCTTTGAGTAGACTACTCATGCCTTCAAAGTCACTCCATGAAATTTGATATGGAATAGAAGTCTTAGCGCTCTTAAAATAAAGTAGGATATGACAATTCCCTACCATAATGTCAAACCTACTCATCTATTCAATAGGAAACATTTGCTCTCTCCCCAAGCCAACTGTCTGTTCTGCTACCAAAGGCAAATATCATGAAGTCACTGCCAGGAAAGCCAAGTCTCTTTTTCTTTTGACTTGCCCTCTGACCATTCTGCAGTCATGTGAGCATAGTGCACTCCTTTGGGAGAGCTCATCCAGGATGCTGTCTCCTCATGAGCCCAGGATATAGTAACCTTCTTCCTGCAGCCTCTATACTTTTTATAAGATACTAAATGCATTGATTTTAGTACTTTCCCATCTTCTAAAGAACATCTTAATGACAGTACCACATTTTGATCACTTTGTAACCCAAGAATCTAATGTGTCTTAGGAAGACTAAAGGAATTCCATGTAAGTAGATGGGTACTTAAACTAATGAAATTATACAAATGTATTTATTCAGAATTGAAAAAAGGATGTAGCCAGATAGGTTGATTTCTACATGCTCATAACCAGTAAAGATTAAATAGTATTATAAATTTATGATTTTATATTTATAATTAATTGTGTGTTTTATACATTAAAAAGGTAGATGTAAAGATGTTTATCCTACAAGGTTGTAATCATAGATTTTAATTTCTTATTTATTTATTTTGGTTTTTGAGACAGGGTTTCTCTGTGGCTGAGGCTGTCGTGGAACTAGCTATTGTAGACCAGGCTGGTCTCGAACTCACAGACATCAGCCTGTCTCTGCCTCTCAAGTGCTGGGATTAAAGGCATGCACCACCACCACCTGGTCAGACATTTTAATTTCAAAGCAAATACTTTAGTTTGTGTTAAATATAAGGGAATATAATATGTTTATGGTTAAACCAAAGATAATAAATTGTTATAATGTATTGTCACTTTCTAATTCCAAATAAATGTCAGCTCCCACTCTAGCAATACATTAGAGGTCTGTGGAGGAAGCTCAATGATAGAATAGATGCTTAGTAGTCACAAGGCCCTGTGTTCATGAACCAGCACCATAAAAGAAACACTTCCCCAAAGCATGCATTAGAGTTAAATATATTTTCTTCTACATACCTACATAAAACATGCAATATATTATACAACATATAATATATATTAATCTGTATTGCAGATCTCTAGAGTGCTTTAAAGTCATATAGTGAAGCATGAACTCTCTTCCAATGTTCTAATGTTCTGAGTTTTATTGTCAACTAGTGCATGGCTCACTAATGTATGTTTTCCAAGAAGTCAGCTAGAATATATGAACAAGGTAAGGGGCCTAGAACTTTAAACCCAACTATTTAGTTCAGATCTTCCTTTTAAATTATTCTCTCCTTGGTTCTAGACAGATCACGTAGCTACCCTTAGCCTCAATGGAAAATTACAAACCACATTAAAATATAGTGGAAAGCTAGAAGATGTTTAACTGCAGAATAATTGTTTTTTTAAATATTTTATTTTTATCCGATCAATTATGTTCTTGATTTACAAATATACATATTTAGAAATTTTCCCTGAATTAGACAAAAGAGCAAACCTCAATAAATATTAAGGAATTAGTATCTTATATAAAATGACATTTTATGTTTATTTTGATCATATTGTTTCTGTTAGCCAACATACAAAGAGTCAAATAAATAAAAAGACTAAAATTTTCAGCTGATGAAATTTATGACTAAGCAGCAATAATTTTATGTATGGTATTACCAAACAGAATTCAGTAAAGTATTGACATCTGCACACTCATGGAAACACACATTGCTCTAGATGGAAGGTTACATTATTCTAGCTGGATTGTTCTAGAATGAGTGAGGAATTTAATATTACATCATCTACTACTGGTAATCTAAATGATTAAATTATTTGAATTTTGAGTTGGAATCCTTTGCTAGACATACATATAAATAAATAAATAAATAAATTTGATGGGCCAAGGTTGTAGTTCAATGTAGAGTGCTCATCTTAGCAGGTCTGAAGTACTGGATTTGATCCCTAGCACCACAAAAAAAAAAAGGTAAGCATCATTTTTTTAAACCAAAGGGTCAAATCAAATCCAGAATGCCCAGTGGTCTCCTTGATTCCTGGTAGACAAGACTATAAAGGAAAACACAGGGCTAAGGATGTGGCTTGGTGGGAGAAGAACTCTTCCTTAACATGTGCAAGTCCCTGAGTCCAATCTTGAGTACTTGAAAAAGAAGTATTAGAGTATTAAAGGAAACAAACAGCAAAGCTCTCTTTCCTCTTCTGCTGAGATGACAGAGTCAACATGTAATTGGAACTAGTGAAATAGCCCATGAAGACTACCAAACAGTTTTTAATTATATCTTAATTTTTACCAACCCTGGAGAATTACAATACATATAGATTTCTGTCTGTAGACAGAGCTACAATTAATTATAGCACTGACATCCATAAAATGTCTAATTAGCAGTGTATTCCTAATAAGTAAAATCAACACAATTTTTGTCAAAAACAAAAAAGCTTTAAAATGTTGCATGAAAGAATACTCAAGCAGAGTAGTGTTGACTCACACCTTTAATCCCAGCACTCAGGAAGCAGAGGCAGGTAGATCTCTGTGAGTTCAAGGGTAGGCTGGTCTATAGAGTGAGTTCCAAGACAGGCTCCAAATCTACACAGTGCGATCCTGTTTCAAAAAAAAAATACTCAAATATATGAGATCATATGTTGCATGACTTAATGGGAGGATTTAAATCAGAAAGATGCTCTTTCTCCTCAAATACATCTATGTATTCAATAAAATTGGAATAAAATCCCATTAGACATTAAAACACAACTTTATACTCAATAAAAGAGCAAATAATCTTCTGAAGAAAGAGAACAAAATTTAGAATGGATTCATAATACAGATCAAGATTGTTAGATAGATAATACAAATTAAGATAGATTTCTACTGACAGTATGATCATAAAGTTAGACCTCCATGCTAAGAAAATTATTTAGTAGGTAATGTGTTTTCTGTGGAAATATGGAGGATCTGAGTTCAGATCCATGACACCCACAAATAAGCCAGGCATGGTAGTGTGCCCCTGTCACCCCAGGGCTGAGGAGGCATAGGCAGGCAAATTCTAGGGGCTTAATACATCACCATTCTGGGTGAAACCAGCTCCAAGTTGAATAAGAGATTCTATCTCAAAAACTAAAGAGGAGAAGCATTGAAGAAGATTATCTGAGGCTCATCCCTGGCCTCTAAAGGCAAGCACAGTCATCATGGGTATGTACACACACAAATACCCATGCTAAATAAATAATATGACCAATGAAGTGAGATAATGCATAATATTTATAAAAAATATTTATAAAAAAACAAATTATCTGTTAATTAAAAGTAGTTGGAGAGCTGGAGAGATGGTTCAATGGTTTTCAGTACCTATTTGCAGAGGATCCAAATTTTATTCCTAGCAGCCATGTTGAGCACTTCACAACCACCTGCAACAACAGCTCCAGGGATCCAAGCCTACATATGGAGTCTGTGGACACCTGCACTCAAACATACTCACACTTGCCCATACCCCAACACAGACACACACATAAACACATCATTTTAAAAATGCATATTTTTTAAAAAATTAAAGAGGCAATCTTATGATATTAGAGCATAAATCATGTAGGAAACAAAACCCACTGTCCTACAAAAGAGCATAAGCAGAGAAGAAAGTAAGGGTAAAGACTTAGAATTGGCATTTTCAAAGTTGTAACTTATAAATAATTCCATCCAGTGTCTGTAAACATACTACTTATTAATACAGAAAGCCTGGTTTTGAAAAGGCAATAGGATGAATAGGCAATCCATGGGTCTAGAGATGTATGAGGCCAACCATTATATAAAAGTTACCCAGGCTTATTAGTAATGAAGCAACAACAAAATAATACAATAATTAAATATAATTTAATAACCGGCCGATTGGCAAAAAACTAAGTGTTTGGCAGAACTGAGTCCTGGCAAAGACTGAGGCAAGGGGAAGTCTGTTGGTAGGCTTGCTAATTGGTGCAACCATTTGGGAGAACAACTTGGCAACATGTAATAAATTTGAAAATGCAAGTACTCCCTGCCTAATAATGCTATTGTTTGGTGTATTTCTTTCAGAAAACTCTTGTTCTGTGTCCACAGGAATGTGAACACAATTGTTTAAAGCAACACTGTTGAAAATAACAAACAAAATTATTAAGTAACAATGATATTAAAAGAATTAACCTAGATTCCCATCACATAAAGAATGACTACTGAAAGTGCGACTTGTTTGTAGAGTAGTACACTTATGGAGGTGAAAACAATGAACAGAATCCACTTGTATAAATGGGGATAATCCCAAAACAATGTGGATGGAGAAAAGGCTACACAATGATGGCTATAATATTAAAACCGTGGCCTGGAAGTGGTGTGGCATGCCTTTCATCTCAGCACTCAGGGAGGCTGAGGCTGAGGCAGAGACAGGTGGGTCTCTGTGAGTTGTAGGCCACCCTTGTCTACAGAGTAAGTTACAGGACAGCCAGCCTGTTACAAAAAACAAAACCTCTCTGAGGTTTAAGATGTGTAAAAACTTATATAAAGCAAATTTATATAAAAATAAAACATAGCCCATTGTAACCTTTGACACAGATGAAGAGGAAGTCTTTGTATGATTGTTGATGGTTTCTCCATACTTTTCTGTATAATTGATATGTCTTCTAATTAAAACAGCTGTAAGAGTTTCTGTGAACTCTCTGGCACTTCTTCTCAGACCTGAAAAGTGATTGTTCCTTCCTTTCCCATTCTTGGCTCCAAGCTGGTATCTGGAGTGCTTAGGCATTACCCTCTGACTCTTAGCCGTAGGCTGGACCAGGATGTTTGGGATCTTCCTGAGCCAGAAGCAGCCTAGGTGGTCTCACCATCATATCTTCCAACTCAAGACAGTCTGGGTGGTAGGTTTTGACCTACACCCATTCTTAGTACAGAATTTATCTATAGTGGCAGCTTCAAACCTGTATAAAAGTCCAAGCCAGGAAGATGGAAGAACACATTCCTCATTAAATTGTAACTCTAGATTGACAATCTAGGCATTACATGTCTCCCAAACTCTATTTCATAGATGAATAAATGGATTCTCAGGGAAGTACTGGTTTCCCACAGCCCTAAGTCAGTGACAGTATTTAAAAGAGAATGTGTGTCTTCTGATTTCTATACCATTCTAAGTGGATTTCATCTATAAGCTCTTCTAGGTTGCAGATTCTCAGTTTTAGTTTCCTGTCTGTTGTATTTTCAAGTACATTACATCTGGAAACTCTGCAACTAAAATAAACACTGTCTTGAGATGTGATTAGACAGAACTCGTTCAAGTTTCTGCCTATGGCAAAAGCTATGGGCAGGTAGTTTATTCTTTCCTTACTGTGTTAGTTTCTTCACCTGAGATGGTATAATAATAACAATTGGTCAAGGAATATTTGTTCTGATTGAAACTATAGGCACAAAGTATAAAATGTCTCTGGCAAGTCAGAAACAAATTGAAAGTGTAGTTACAGTTGTTTAAAAGGTAGAGTTTCAGAGAAATAAAATACAGCTTTAACATAGAGACCATCTCTAGACACTGTGACACATAAATGCTGTGATATGGAAACAATAGGCTATTGATGAATAATAGTCAAGGTGCTCAGAAACTTCCTGAAAGAAACCAAGTAGGGTGTTACCATAGTATCAATATGATCTGTCTTCTATTCCTCCTACCCTATTGCCATACTTTTCATCCCATGGTTTCACTGAAGTATGGGGCAATAGTAACACACCCTGATTTGAAAATTAGGCTCCAGGAATTGTAATGACTTGATGATGGATTTTTATAGGTAGTAATTGACCCACCATAATATTAACTATGTATCAATAATTTTAACATATGCATTTGAAAAAGTAAATATCTATTTCTAGCAATATTTATTTCTGATATTAGATACTCTCAGAAAATAAATTGATATCTAATATAAAATTGTGTCCTTTCAGAATTTTAAGTTAAAATTGTCATGTCTACCTTTCAACAATTTAAGTAAGCTAATATCTGCTCATTTGGAATTTACCTTTTTTTCCATACAAATTAGTCACATGTTTTAAAACAGTGATTGATATATATTATATTCCTTACATGAGGACTTATTTGGTGAACATCAAATTAATTTAATTTTGGATCAATTCACCTCATAATAGGAAATTGTGAGGCTTCCCATTATATCTCCTTCTATCTGGACACCTGTTTGTAAATAATTAATTAGCCAATTACATTATTATTATTCTTTTAATTCTAATGTATTTTTAAATACATCATTCAAACTTCAGTCAGTACTAAATATATAGCAATTTAGTTATAATGCTAAAATATGGATTGAGGGATAGATAATCTTATATACATTTTAACATGCCCTTTATAAATGTCTGCCTTTTAGGAGTGAGTGTTCCAAGGTCGTTCACACACTGTATAATATCTGGCTGTAGGTCTCTATATTTGTTCTTATCTGATACAGGAGCAAGTTTCTCTGATGATGGATCCATGAAGCACTGATCCATCAGTATAACAGATTGGCATCAGAAATAATTTTATCATCATAAATATATTTTTCTTTTAATTCAGTATTATTTGGCTTTACCAGAGGAACTTTGCTATGTACTCTGAGGTTCTTGGCTTCCTTAGAAGTATCAGTTATGGGTTGTGTCTCATGGAGTGGACCTTGAGTCTCCATCAAATCCCTTCCCTAGAGCTCAGGCAAACCTGTCAAAGAGGAGGCAGAAGACTATATAAGAGCTATAGAAGATGGAAAATAGCAAGTACATAGCGCTCCTTAAAATAGCATGAGCAAACCTCATGTGAAGTCACAGACATTGAAGTAACATACTATGGACCTCCATGGGTCTGCACTAGGTCCTCTGTATTTATATTTTGGCTTCTACTTTAAAGTTTCACAGAAGAACATGACTGCAACCCCTCAAGCAATCACTAATTAACAATAGCACCATAATTAGCAGTTGCATATTATCTTCAGTACTTTTCAGTTGCTGTGATAAGACACCATGATGAAGTCAATTTATAGGAGAAAGAATTTCTTTGGAGGTTACATTCTCACAGGTTTGGACTCTATGACCATCATGGAGAAGAACATGGAAGCAGGGATGTAGGCATGGCAATGGAGCAGTAGCTGAGCACTCATGGCTTGAGACACAGTGATGAGACAGAAGGTTTTATCTGGAAATGGTTTCAATATCTAATTCTTTAAACCTAAGGATGCTTAGACATCTGGGTTTTTATATTCTTTCCTTAAATCTTACTTTAAATTTATTTATTTGTTTTATAACCTGACCAAAGTTTCCCTTCCCTCCTCTCCTCCCATTCTCTCCCTCTGCCTCCCCTCTGCAACCCACTCAATCCACTCCTCCTCTATTTCTTTTCAGAAAAACACAGGCCTCCCATGGACACTAACAAAACATGGCATATCTAGTTACAGTAAGACTAAGCCTTGTATTAAGGCTGGGAAAAGCAACCCACTATGAAGAATAGGTTCCCAAAAGCCACTAAAAAAGTCAGAGACAGACCTTGCTCCCACTGTTAGGAGGAGTCCTACAAGAAGACCAAGCTATTCAACTGTCCCGAATATGCAGAGGGCCTAGGTTGCTTTTTTATATTCTTAAGATAATGATGTCAAAATCTAACCAATTTCTATGTGTGATTATATTGTATATTTGACATATTTTTCGGTATAAATTTGAACACATATTTACATGCACAGAGAGAGAGAGAGAGAGAGAGAGAGAGAGAGAGAGAGAGAGAGAGAGAGAGAGAGAGAGAGCGAGCAGATTCCCAGTTCATATCCTAGCCGGGTCTACCATTCAAGGTAGCTTGAGCTAGCCTTGAAATTGTGGCAATCTTCTTGTCTCAGCCTTCCAACTGCTAGAATTACATATGTGAGCCCCTATACCCACGTTTATGACAATGTCTCTAAGGAGGACTGTTGAGGAAATCGTGTTAATGAGAAATGAAAGCATTTTCCTCAATAATTGAAAATGCAAACCTAAGGCAAATATGTCATTTGAGACACTTCTACAGAAGCAATGGCTAGGTCTTGGAAAGACTGTTTTAAAATGGTATGCAAAGGATGCACAAAGCAGCCCCTCAATAGTAGCTGAATAATCTATAATACGTGAATATATTAACTAGATATGCAAAAGTAATCACATGTGGAGTTTGAAAACTGATGATTAAATATTAATGAAAATTAATGGTTTTTAATGATAAATTTAAAGTAGTATTTCAAATTCTGAGAAATCAGAAATGGTCAAAATAAAATAATCACATCTCAGATAAAAATCAAAAAGATTTAGTTCCCAAAAAATAGAAAGAAAAGTAAAAAAAAGAAAAAGAGAAGGTTCAGTTTTGTAGAAAGCTCCACGGTGCTGTGGAAGCTTCTAGAAGGGCAGAAGAAGGACTACTAGAAGTAAGAATGTGGGAGAGAGAGTTCAAGAAACAGCTTGAAACTTCAGCACAGCTGAAAGTAGGGACCTTACACTATCTTTCTGCTTTTAGACTAGCTGTGACAAAGATTCTACCCTCAACCAAACAAGTAAAGTCTTCCACACTCCAGTCTGTCTTTCAAAAAGAAAGATATCTAAATTATTTTTTTTTCTGAGACATGGTTTCTCTGTATTGCTTTGGAGCCTGCTTGTCCTGGCACTCGCTCTGTAAACCAGGCTGGCTTCGAACTCAGAGAGATCCACCTGCCTCTGTCTCCTGAGTTGTGGGATTAAAGCCATGCGCTGCCACTGCCTGGCTGATGTCTAAGTTCTTAATAACCTGTGTGGCATTAATTTGAAAGTAAATGGAAAAATAATGCAGATTTGTTGCAGGAAATTCATAATCATTCTAATAGCAATTGTACCTCCTAATGTTTCTGGTTTCTGTCTCCCTTTCTGGTAACTTAGGATATTAGTCCCTGACTCTGATGGTTGTTATTGGGCTTCAAAGGGATAACACAAGAGCCAGAAAGACATCTGGGAAAAGGTCTATGAAAATTTCTCCATGAATTGTTGTGCATGCTGGTACTGAGTGGGTCACTTGGTAGAAGTCATTAAGAAACAAGTTTTACCCCAAGGTAAATAAAGACCTGGTTTGTAAAATTCTCAGAAGTTAGAGTGGGTCACCTTGAGGAAAGTAAGGTGTTTAGCAGTTAGTGTTTTCCAGTGAATCCATACAGATGGACTGTTAAAGACTCTGCAGTACAAAAGGCAGAAGGCAGCCCCATATCCATGACTTTGACTCACCAGGGTTATATGTATTATCTAACTCTTCACCTCTCCCCATCAAGGAGTCCATAGGATAATTCCAGTGACTGAGAATGTTGCTAATCAGCTGTTGGTAATAATAGCTCAGCATTTCCTACCTGTTCTTCATGAGCTGAGGACACAGGTGCAGTGTTTATGTTCTCATATTCAAGCTGTAGAAAAATGCTATTTGTTTTGGCTTAGAATTAATTTGAAGTAGGCACAGATTGTATGTATGTATGTATGTATGTATGTATGTATGTATGTATGTATGTATCCCAGGGCTTTCTGGATGAAAGCAATGAAGCCAGAACACAAAAACATGCTCGCTTACCTACAAGTTGGTGATTGCTGAGGCATGGAAATGCTACAAGAGAAGCCAATAGGGCTAGAAGGAAGATATCCACAATAGATTGGCTGATCACATTAAATATTTCAGCTACAAGTCACTTATCATATCACACACAGAGACAAACACAGGCTCATGCACGTATACACATACACTCACACACACACACACACACACACACACACACACACACACACACAACAACAACAACTTGAGAAGCACTGTTCATTTTAGCAAGCTTTTCTGCAGAGGGCCTCCATCCATTCTGACAATGAATATATTCCCTCTGTGACCCAGATGTAGCCTGAAGCAAATTCCTTATTTTATTCCAAAACGTGGTCATATTTGTAGTGTACCTCCATATTTTACAACTTGGTTTGCTTATAGGAGAATTCATGTCGTATTTATCTTATGCCTTCATGTATATTCTTAGACTCTCACCATTGCCCCTTTCTTACTGTAGTTTTGGAAGAGTCACTCATTGGTCAAGCCATAGATTAAGAGTCAATAAAAGGGGTATTTTGGTGATATCATTCTGGGAGTTTGCAATACAGCCATCACTTATCTATACAATATCCTAAGCTATTTCTGCACTCTCCCACTGGATGTTCATCTCCAGACTCTTGTAGAATCCTGAGGGATGTTTAGTTTGCCCCCAATATTAATAGCTGCTCCAGTGCTGCTAACACAAGCTTTGGAGATAAAATGTCTATGATTTTCACCAGGGTTATGTCCTTCACAAGAATCTTTCATTGCTCATAAACTCTTAACTATCACTACAATGTGTGTCAGGAAAACTTCATTGCCCATTGCCCAGGCACCCTTCAGAGCAGCTGAAATAACAGATGGGCAAGGAGATCCTGAGATTTCCTGACCTCTTCCTCCTTTGACTCTGGAATCTCCTCAATAACCTTTTGTGGGTTTTCCCAAGGTACATTTTTATCATAAAAAGTGAATAATTAACACATAAGTCAATGCAAATGAAGAATAACATATCACTTTGAATACTACCAGAAAATATGAGTGGAGATGCGGCAGTGTAGAATTCACACAAACATGCTTTTGTGTTAGTGGATAGTTGGCAGTAGCCAGGTTCCTGAGTGAGGAAGCCTGGACAGGCCCTGGATGTCTTAGATGCAATTTTGGCATGTTGGAAGTCTGGCAGGTACCAGGCTCCGGAACTGTTATTCCAGGACAAGACCCCTCTCTTCAAGAGATGTGGTTTTAAGCAGGCCTGTGGGGATAAAGTAGGCAAAATATAATATATTACTCAACCACATGCATTGGAAACAATTGGCTTAACTTCTCTATGCCTCTTATTCATCATCTATAAAAACAACATAAAAATATGAGTTCCTATGTGAGGTTGTTTTGATTCTCAAATAAGCAAATATATAGCAAGTGCATAGCCCAAGGCCAAGATTCAATTAATGAATGCTATTGTGATTTAAGTAAAGAGTATGAGTCATGGATAGGAATGAGGGGAGATGAGGTTAGTCTCTAATAATACAGCATAAGGAAGAGGCTTTCTCTTAGGCAGTGGAGCTCCTGCACAGGTCTTTAAAGGTGGAGAAATGATCCAGTAATGTTCAGAGGATTTGATAGGCTCCCTCCATGTTCTGTGATCTTGCCCATCCAGTCTTTTACCAGGATCACTTCTTCTCACACACTCTCATTGCACGGATCCCACACTCTCGGCAACTCTTCTGCAAGGATAGCTATGCAGTTCAAAGTCCAAAACACTTAATGCTATACAGTTATCCATCTGGTAAAGGCTGTTTTTATTGGTCTATGTTATAATGTAGTCCATTGTGCTTAATGAAGAAGCTTAACCCAGTACATAATACAGATTATTGTATTACTAAATGTGCCTTTGATTTTTTAAAAAAAAGCAGATTGAAGGAGTGTAACAATAAGTCTTTACTCCAATCACCTGAGCCTTGCTACCACGTGGGTGTTTTTGGCCAAGCCACCTGAGCTCCACCCTCAGCCATGTTAAGGTCCCAAGTAACACACAGAGACTTATGTTAGGTCTTTGCTACTTTGGCCAATGACTAGTATTTCTCATCTGCTAGCTCAGTCTTAATTTTCAACCATAATCATAACACTTATCTTATGGAGGACGCAGGCCTTGCATCTTGTCTTCCTGGTGGTTACATAGTGGCTCTGTAGAGAAGAGAACAGACAGGAACAGCAAGAGGATGACTTCCTGTTTGTCCCTGCTTATATATGAGTCTGCCTGTATCACAAGACTTCTTTACTACATTCCCCAGAATCTGCCTTGACTCCTAGTCCCACCTATCTTGCTTTGCTATTGGGCAACACTACTTTATTTATCAACCACAAAAAAATAATAAACATATACAAAGAAGGACATTCCCCATTATCTCCTCTTTTCTGTCTAAATAAAAAGAAGGGTAACAACTTTTTATAATAACTGAAGAAAACTGTAACCATAACTGTCTGACTTCAATTCCATCAAAGACCACAGAAGGATAATGTATAACTCTAGAATTGACAGAGACATCTTGCTACTTGGACAGTCACCCAAAGTTCCTCTGTAATTTGGGGGCATCCATCTTCAGCCATAGACCACAGTGTGTCTGGCACACTTCTCCATTTCATCAGGAACCCTTCAGGACTGTTCTTCTTGTTTTGTGAATTCAGTAGTCACTTTCTTGTGGGTCCTGCATGTCCAGTTTATACAGCAACAAACAGTCCAAGCAAGAGCAGTTTCTTGCCCAAATGGATAATCTTGCCATGTTGAAGGCAAACTCCATAACAAGTTTCTTCAATGCCCATCCTCCTTTATGACGTAATTGGTGTGGCAGGAGCAGTTGTGTCTCAGTGTCAAGAAAAACCCTAAACCATTTAAATGCCATATATTCTGTAGGTCTCTGGAAGGATTGAAGAATATCTATTCATCTCAAATACATCTCTGTATATCTAGAAAACCTAACTAACCTAACTGTAGGTTGTATCTATTATAAGTGACTATATAATCTGTATTTAATTATGCATATCACAAAATTGACCTAGAAGGAAGTCGTTCCTTTCCCTCTTCCTCCTGCTCTCTGCTCTGCAGTTTCCATGTGTCCCAGGAAGAGAACGCCAGCGGAAGGTGTCCTCCATAAGATAAGTCTTATGATTATTGATGATAATTAAGACTGAGCTAGCAAGTAAGAAATCCTAGGGATTGGCCAGCAGCATTGTACCTAATATAAGACTCTCAGTGTTATTCTGGGTGTCCATGTGATGGTGGGGCTTGGGCAGATGGAGTAAAGTCTTATTGTAACAAAAGAGTGTACTAAAAGGTATCAATATTTCATTCTCTGCCTATCAGCCCCAAGCATTATACTTGTTTTAACTAATGGGTTCCTTTGCATTTTTCAGGGATCTGAAACTTGGCAGTGTGTACCAGTACCAGATTATCACCATTTCAGGAACTGAGGAGAGTGAGCCATCACCGGCTGCCATATACACCCATGGAAGTGGGTACTGTGGTGATGGCATTATCCAGAAGTAAGTAGGTCCACCCAATGAAAAATGAGTTGGGGGGGGGGAAGATAATTAGGTAAAGAGATGGACAAGGTGCTTGCTTAGCAGAGCAAAGGAGATGCTTTCCTATGCATAAACTCTGAGGACCTTGTGCTCTCCAATAATCTGTTAGTCTTTAAGCCATCTCCTGGCCTTGGAAGAAAATTCAGTGACTGTTTCCACACACATTTCTCAAGTATATAATAGACAATTTAGCCAGAGATCCCACTATGTGCTTTCTATCATCTGCTCTCCATTTTGGTCATTTTTTAAAGTAAAGGCATATGCCCTCACTACACACTTTAAAGAAATCTTAAAAGAAATCTTAAAAAAACATTTCTTTAAACCAGGCATGGGTTTACACCTAATCCCAGCACTTGGGAGTCAGAGGCAGGCAGATCTCTGAGTTCAAGGTGAGCTTGGTCTATGGAGCCAGTTCTAGAACAGCCAGGTCTACACAGAGAAACCCTGTCTTGAAAAAAAAAAAATCAAAACTTTTTTCCTTAAAGCCACATTTGAATTTAATCACACACACACACACACACACACACACACACACACACACACACACTGAATCATTTGAAGTGGGAAGATCCACCCAACTTCTAATCTGGATCTTGGATGTGGGCTGATCCCACACCCAATGTCTCCTTTAAAGTGGAATTTTGTTGACCCAGTTCCTCTGCTTAAAGCATGCTTTTATATTAAATAAGCATGCTAACATTTGAAAAAATATATTTCTTTGCTGGCTATCTTTTATATCTGTTAAAAGTGCAATCACCATTTCTGAAAATGGGCCAAAAGCTCACAAATATCACCAAGTATTGTAACATACAATATCAAAACTATAAACAAACACTAAAGAATATTCTAGAGTGAGTAGAGAATCTGAAAATGAATACACTGAGGTGAGCAAATCAAGATGTGTAAAGATTTCAATCCAACTAAAAATTACGATTGAAAAATATGAAGTTGTATGGAAATATTATGCATATATATGATATGTCTATTCCTTGCCTGGCAAACAGGAGCAAGAAGTCATAAACCCTTACCATCAACTTCTAATTGAATCCTTCTAAAATAAGCACAAAACAATGAGATGCTGGCACAAAATGGAGTGGGTTTTTTCCTATATAAATGAAGATAAGACCAAGCATCATTCCAAATTAAGTGTCTTATTGCTCCCATTGCTAGTGTTTTATTTGCAAGGGACACTATCGATAAAGTCTAAAACAATCGGCATGGTTAATCACATGTGTTATGTGTGAGATGGCAAACCAAGCTATTGGCAAATTCCTTCATTAAATGGCACTGTTGGGTGTCACATAATATTTTTGCAACCCAGGATTGCAATTGCTATTTTTGTTGGGGGATGGGTAGTATGAAGAGTGCATTTGCTTCAGGGTTGGGTGGAAGCAATGATGCATAGCCTACGAATTAGCTCTCAGGTGTGGTCGGTATATAAAACAAAAGTGTTGTATGCCTATGGCTTGTGCTTGTCTCTGACAATAATGCTGGGGGAAGAGCAGCTGAATTTGTTACTGGTGATTGTATGGGAGGTGATGGAAACTAGAAACCTCCATATTTGGAAGAAAGGAGCAACTAGGACTAGATTTGTACTTTTGAAGGTAAAAGCAGTTAATACTCAAAAACCCACTGACAAAGACATAGGCATTTGATGACAATATCCTGTCACTTTTAAAGATTTATTTCTATTGTATGTTTGTGTCCGTGTGTGTGTGTGTGTGTGTGTGTGTGTGTGTGTGCGCGCGTGCGCGCGCGCGTGAGTGCATGTGTGCATCTGTCCCAAATGCAAGCCTGGTACCTGCAAATAGTCTAGGAAAGAGTGATGGATCATTTGGAACTAAAGTTGTGAGCTGCCTGATGTGGCTGTAGAGAAATGAACCTAAGTCCTCTGTCAGAGTAGGAAGTGCTATTAGCCATTGAGCTATTTCTCCAGCCACAGCAATATGCTCTCTGCTCATGATTTGGTACTGAAAGAAATACATGTCATAATATGAACAGGTGAATCCCATTTAATTTCATCTTTTCTGTTACCATGCAAAGAGATAGTAGTGTTCGCAAGGGTCCCCTGACCTACAAAGAAGTATGTCAGCAACTCATGGAAAGGTAATAATTTACAATTTGAAAACTTGAAAATGACATATTCACAATTGAGAACCTAGTTTCATTGGTATAGTTCTTGCTGAACATACTCAAAGCCCTGAGTTAGATATGTATAAATCTAGCATGGTGGCACATACCTCTACTGCAGGGGTAGAGATCTGAAATTCATGGTCATCTTCAGACTTTCAGATAGTTTGAGGCCAGCCTGGTCCCATCTAAAAAACAAAACAAAACAACATTTTATTAACAATTCTGATTATTTAAACAAAGCAATTGACTCATTATCTGAATATAATATGCCAACTTTATATTCCCTAGGTAAAATATAGTTTACATTAGGAAGCAATTTTGCTTTTCTGAAATAGACCATGTAAGAGTTGTGTTTTCAGGAATAGCAACACAGCCCGCAGAAAAAGGTAATTGCCAAATAAGTCTGGTGATGACTTTGATCCCCAGAAACTACACAAAGGCAGGAGAGAACCAACCCCACTAATACATATGTAATAATAGTAATGATAATAATAGTAAATGTTAAAGGAGCTGTGTTTTCATGATTAAATCAAGTTATTTGATACACAAGAATTTGCAATCAATTGTAGAGGAGGAGATATCCAAGTTTTTCTCTGATATTCTTGAAAGTATTCATTTTGCCATTTTAAAATAAGTGATATTTTGATAATAAAATGGATAAAGCCAGTAATTATTTCCATAATTCCCAGTTGTTTACTGAAACATACATATCAGGGATGTATATTTGTGCCCTGTGCCATGTGTCATTTCAAAACAGAATTACCAATAGTAATATTGAAGACATAAAAATTTTTAAATCTTAAATTATGGCACAAATCTGCTGGTTGCTAAGAATTTGCAACTATAAAACTATAAAGACTGATACATGTCTGAGGGTGAAGTCTATGATGGATTGTATGTATTTAAAAATACAATAACAGAACATGGAGACACTCTTGGTGCAACAAAGCAAGGAAAATGTGCCAGCTAATAGTCTCTCTTACACTGAGAGGTCAGCTCCAAATTCATAAGTCTGTGACTGGTGAACCATTGTTCACTGGTCCAAGATCACACAGTCCATGTAGGATATCCACAAAACACTACAGTCGTTTTGAATTTTGACTGTAAATTTGACTGTAAATTTGAATTTTCTAATTCATCACTGTCTTAGTTAGGGTTTCTATTGCTATGAAGAAACACCACGACCATGGCAACTCTTATAAAGGAAACATTTCACTGGGGCTGGCTTCCAGTTCAGAGGTTTAATCTATTGTCATTGTTGCAGGAAGCATGGCAGCAGGCAGGCAGAAATGGTGCTGGAGCAGTAGCTTAGAGTTCTACATCTGGATCCACAGGCAACAGGAAGAGAAAGAGACACTGGGCCTGGCTTGAGTATTTGAAACCGAAAGCCCACTCCCAGTGATATATGTCCTCCAAGAAGGCCACACCTCCTAATTTCTCTCAAGTAGCACCATTCTATAATGACCATACACTTATGTAGGGAGCCGTTCCTGCAGGCACCATCATTGTAATGGAGAATGCAGGAACGGCTCCCTACACCTACACACTTAGATATATGAGTCTCTGGGGTTCATTCATATCCAACCATCACAATCATAAAGAGTGTATCCAGATTTTGAGCCTTAACTTATAGCTCAGTCTATCTATATTATAGACATATACAGCTGCATTTGCAGAATACTAAAAACAATGTAAGAATTCAGTGGCCTAAAATATCATCATCAACATTAAATTAAAACATCATTTACAATTTAATAGTTGTTTTTAAAATTTGTTTACTTAGAATCAGAACCCTGCATAGATATCAAATATTTGGGTTACTTTTAGTAAAATGGAGTAGCTACTCATTCATGCTTGGCAGAAACATGAATCTGACTTATAAACGTCCTATCGAAAAATGAGGAAGATAGCTCAAGTTTAGCTAGAGCTTAGAGGGGGGGAAAAAGTGTGGGCAGTATGGCTCATCAGGGAAAGCCTCTCTGCCAAGCCTTCTCCAAACCCCACAAGGAGGAGACAGAACACATTTCCCTAGGTTGCCCTCTAATCTCCACAAAAGCACCTGAGCACACATGCACTCACACACTAAACTAACGAATGTAATTTAAAAAAAAGAACATAGAATGACAGATGCAAGACTCGCAAAGACCCTTAAGGGGTAAGCACTCTGTTGTGAATAGTCTAGTGCAATAGATTCTCTTAACTTCATACATAGTGTGCTGATGAAAAGACTGGATGGATACTATGATGGTAACACTGTGTGTGAACATTCACCAAGCTTCTACCACACACTAGACCCTACATTACATTATTACATACTTGAGTACTCTCCACAGCCATGTGTGATTGGGCCCATTGACATACCTCATAGTAAAATAACACACAAAAAGATTAAAGTACTTTTCTCAAGCATGCACACCTATTAAAAAGTAGAACTAGTGTTTGTACTAAGGACCTGATTCTCATCTGAATTCATCTCTTCATTTTAATGTCAGAAGAGAAGGCTACAAAGTTGGCTTGTAGAGGGGTGGCTACATACCATATCCCACATCCCAACCACTGTGGGCACTAAGCTGCAAGGATGATGTAGAGTCTGTCTCCTCCTTTGGTATGTCACAGCCTACTATAGGAACTCCAGTATTAGGCAAAGGCAGTCAGTTCTGTGACAGATGAAGCAAGATGTCTGTGAACACAGAGACTGATGCCTACCCACTCCAGCCTAAGAGGTCAAAGGTTTCTCAGAACTGATCTAATGATAGAACCATCATGCTCAGAAGATATTTGTGGTGACCCTAATGTTTTGCATAAACCAATAGGATGTACTGTTTGCGTGGTGATAGAAGGTAAGTTGCAAATATTGTTCATGGCTTAGGGAACCAGTCGAGGTTTAGGGAGAAGATTTCTCCCTACATGGAGAAGCTAAGAAGATGAAGGTCATTGGTGATTTCCAGCTTGTGAGATTCACTGGCAGAGATGTTGAACAGCAAGGAGGACAAACCTTGTAGCTCATGGTTTTTCAGACAAGAGAGAACTTGGGTGGCTCCTTGAAGATCAATACAATGTCCTAGGTCATCTTAAGGACTGATTGCTAGGCCCTATGGTGCTATTCTGACACCTCCTAAAGACAACAAACATTGCCTGGTGTTAATTGCCCCTGGTAAAAGGAAAAGTCTGAGACCCTTTCCATGCTGTGACAGTTCCCAGCTGGTCTCTGATTAGGAAGGGGCAGCTGCCACAAACTTTAGAGAGACCTCCCAAGGCAAAGAAGGAATGGATACTGACTCTTCTAGCATCTGCTACATACTACCCAGCATGCTAGACACTTTAAATAATGCTTCATTTTTGTACACAACTCTGTGAAGAAGGCTTAGTTATTTCCATTGTAACACATGAGAAAATGAGATTGGGCAGCTACAGGACCAACTTACAATAAGTATTTCTTGGGTAGTAGATATTTGTTCTGTGCTGTCCTACATAGTAGACACTAGCCATAGGCTGCAACTGAGTACTTGACATGCGGCTACTGTTATTGAAGAATGAAATCCCAATTACATTTGCTTTCAATAGATTTAAACTTATCAAAGATCAGCTAGACAAGCCAACGGACTTCAACAGATCATGCAGTTACTTTTGGAACAAGTAGTTCTAAGCTTAAGGTTATTTTGTTTCTAAAAGGATGGGAACTTCCCAGAAAGCAACAATCTATCTAGTTTCCCAGATGGGTGATCTTTTTTTCTCCTTGCCAAAGCCTAGTTTGAGGGAAGGGAGAGGAGTGCTCATTTGCTGCCTTTTTCAACCTCTGCAAAATCATCATTAGGTGGTGGAAAGCATTGCAAGAATAGTTCTCAAGATTTCTGGACAACAAGAAACAAAACTCTCAATGGGGGGAGTAGAACTTTCTAGTTAAAGGTGACTAAGCTGGGGGATGTAAGTAAAAAATGAAAAACAGTCTTTTGGTGTATTGAAGGGGATAGGAAAATGTCAGCACAAGGAGGGGTGAAGATAGAAGGCCCTTCAACATTTTAACTCTTTACAATTAAAAAGAATATTATAAACAGCAGCGAGTTTGATTATTATTATTAATTATTAGATATGTCAGGCACAGGAGCTAGCCAGTCATTAGTTAATTTATTCTTCCATTTTTTACTATTCATTGTCTTATCAGTTTAAAGGACTTGAAGTTTAAAAGGATAAGGGCTGGGGAGATGTCTCAGGAGGTAAAATGTTTGCCTTGGACTGTTAGTACATATGTAAGGCTGGGAGGATTTGGGGATTTAGATGTCCAGCACCACAGAAAGAAAGAAAGAACAGAGAATTAAGATTTCACTCAGTGCTAAATTGCTTGCCTTGCTAGCATGAGCGCCTGAGTTTCATCCCAAAGAAGCCACTTTAAAAAGACAGGTGGAAACAGTTGGCTCCCTGGGTTGCTGGTCATTGAGCATAGCCTAATTAGTAAGCTCCAGGCCAGAGACTATAACTAGAATAGACAATGTTCCTGACAGCAACAACACACCCAAGGGTGTCCTCCTAATTCCACATGCCTGTGCACCCATGTGCATAGGGACCTGAAACATGTATGCATGCATATACAGGTACTCATATGCATATGTGTACACATGCAGACATACAACACACACACACACATACAAACATAAACATACAGACACGTAAAAAAGAAATGTCAACATGATGGCCAGATTTGAAGCATAATTGTCCTTTGTCATAAAAACACAACTGAGACTAATGTAATCATGTTTTCAAAATCTATACCTTCTGTTTATTTCATTTTGACAAGGAAGTGGACAATCAGGGAGAGAGACTTGTACAAAATCTCACAGAAGTTCCACGATCCCTGTGAGTATCGTTATGTTTTTAGCCTCAGTTCTGAAGATGACTTGCGATATTCCCCTTCTATATCCATTGTGCAGAGGCCAAGGAGAAGAATGTGATGATAGGAATAAGATCAATGGTGATGGCTGCTCCCTTTTCTGTCAACAAGAAGTTTCCTTCAACTGCATTGGTGAGTCTTTGCCATATCTTTGGCCTTGGCTGGTTGTTCAATTATAATAATAACAATTATGATGAAATAAAATACACTCATTTTAGTTCACATTTATCAAGTATCACCTGTGTGACACACACTGTCATAAGCACTAAGAAACACAGAAGTGGAAAAAAACAAAGTAAGACAGAAGGGTGAACATTGCTGTCCTCAAGAACTCTTGTCCTCATAAAGGATGACAATGACAGGTGACAGTTTTTATTATACTTTACATTACAGACATTATTGGTTTCCTTCATACCAACTGTCTAAGATGGCTATTGTTATAGTATATCATGTGTAAGTCTTTTATTCTTTAGAGGTGAGAAAAATCTGAAGTCCAGGGGATTACAAAATGTTTTCTGAATCACACTGATCGGCAGAGATTCTGGAGAAGGTTTGACTTAATCTTGATTGTGTGTGACTCTCAAGTCTCTGCTCACCCTATTCCATACACCCTCCATCCAGCTGGGGGATCTACCTGCTGCCTAGGCCTTTGCTTCAGATTCAAGCTGCACAGTCTCTGAGATCGGCAGCACAGGACAAATAACAGACCAGTCCGTGCTTAGAAAGCAAACCTTCTTTTCCCACCTTTACCAAGTCCGGTGGGAAATATGTTTTCCTCTGCCTTCTCAAGGAGTCTGGCCTATCTTGTTGTTTCAACCCCACTTGGGAGGCCCTGTCCAGCCCCAGGGCTGGTAAACAGACAGGGGGTGGGGGCAGGGATGGAATTTTGAGCTGGCCCAGATGAGATCATGCTTCCTTTAAGATGCAAATCGATACCTGAAGATCAAAGGTCCTTTGGCTAATCCCTTGGGCTGGAGGTGAAAACTAATCACAATTCATTTGCAAGTACAAAGGACAGAGGTGCAGTATCTGAAAAGGGACTGGGCAGCTACAGAGGGGATGAAAACCGAGGTGGGAAGATTTCTCACTGAAAGGCAGTTTTCCAGGAGGACTGTGGGGAAAGAGATGTCATCGCATCTTTGCATCTGCAGTGCATTAAAGTGCTGGGCTTAGGTACTCTTTCTCCTAGTAGACTGAGGTCTGAGGCGGAAAGAAAGACATAGTTTACTGTAAATTCCATTCTGAGCACATTTATGGCTGGAGCACCTACTATGCATCTCCTGCACCAAGAAGGAGCTGAGCAACACAATGGAGATTCTATGCAAATGAATGTGGTTAGAAAAAAGAAGACAGATTGAGGAAGGGCTTGAATTTTCTAGGCAGAACTTGGCCTCATTTTTTTTTTTTTTAAATTGCAGAAGACATTCTCCCAGATTGAGAGTTGAGTGTAGCCCATTGTGAAAGCTTGATTACGAACTAGACTAGTGGGGTGACAGTAGAAATGTTAATTAAAATCAAGAAAAAAGCTCGAGATCCAATGCTAAGGACTTCCATAATGTTGACCAGTTTGGACCTAAGTCTCTTTCCTCTGAATGGAAATGATTAGATGACGAGATCTTTGAGAATCTGCTCTTCTACTCTATGGGTTCCAGTGTGTGTGGTTGAATTCGTCATAATTGTAAACTTTGCGTGAAACAACCTTGGCCTTGGCCAACCATCACTGATCCCATTCTATGCCAAAAAAATACTTAGTTATTTTACTTAGGAGAATCCAGTATGTCACTTTAGAACTGCTTTGAAGAAAGTAGGATCTGGGAAACATGGGATGTTCAGCATGGACCCTTAAAATAGATGCTTGGAGTCAACATTCCTGTACTGTGCTTTAGAACTATTCAGCAATACGCAACAACTGGGAAGATGCTTACAGTCCACAGACCCGAACTAGTAGTCGTATATTTGAGGACCCACATCCACTCTCATTGTTCCCTTGTCTGAAAGCTTCCAGGGCACATCAGAGTAGAGTGGGTGAAAGAAAGATCCCAAATTATTATCTGTCCCTTTGGTTACAAAAATTTTCACTTGCTGGTCTGTCGCATTAGAGGTATTCAATTATTTTAGTCACCAGAGACTGGTACAGAGAGTAGATGGAAATTAGGATGGTATTTACCTCTTACCAGGAAGTGAACTGAATATTAAATGTAGAGTGGTAGCATTGAGAGACCCTTCTAGAAATAGCACTAAGTGGTGAGTCTAGAATCTGCTTTCCTTGACTGATTGGCCTTCACTTTTCCTTCTCCTTTGACTAAATCCTCAGGATTAGAAGTTTTAAAATGTGCTCTCTAACATTTGTTAAGGAAAAGAAAATGAAGGAAAGAGTGTTGTCCAGAAGATGAGACCCGATTCCTCCTGAGTCCATCTTACAAACCTATTCTTTACTAGGTTCTAAGTGTTCTGTTGCAGGTAGTATTTGATGACCATCTTTTATATATCAGGCAAATTTGTAAACTATTATTCTCAGGATAACTTTTTTATGGATCATTTTTACAAAACAAAAAAAGGAAGGCTTGGTATAGAAGATAAACACACAGGGTTAAACTGTATTTAAAACCAGAGTCTGGCTATGTACTTACTATGGGAAGTTACTTACACAAGACTTCACTCATCAGTCCTCATTCAAAGAGCTTTGGGGGTTAATCGGAAATTTATTATTATGAAACAATTCGTGTAATACTTTAATGGAATGGAATACATAGATGGTGTCAAAAGAAGTCTTTTCTTTCACTTGTATAGAGTGATGTCTGCATTAGAGTAAAGACATCAGCTGTACCCCTGACTGGTCATTTAGAATTCCATGATAGACACTTAACAGAGATACAGGCATTCCAGGCAGAATGGAACACATCTTAAGATTCCCAGAACCCAGGGGACTGTATTTCAACACAAACTCCAAAGCATGAGTCTGAAAAACTTTCATTTAAGAAAAACAGCTCAAGTATAAACAGGGAAATTTACACACACACACACACACACACACACACACACACACACACACACACACACTAACTTTAATGAATCAGAGATGTGAGACTGGAGTGTTGGGGAGGGCTTTGCTGAAGTGGACATTCTTCTTATTATTGTAAGTCAAGAATAGTGGTCAAGAAAATTGGCCTCCGTGAAAATGACTTAGGTTTACACCACAGCTTGGATATACAATGCTAACTCAGACTGGATATTCTCATCCAGAAAATGTGCAAGACCTAGGGCTCATGTGTGACAGATATCCATCAATGCCCTCTTTCTAGATATGAGGAATCAGAATCATTTTCCCAATGAGGTAGAGCCCGATCCTCATTGGAATAGTTGAAAATCTAAACTTTTTCCCTGAGTCACTAGGTAACTCCAGGTGGGTCTCACAACCTAGATTTACCTTCTACCCCAATAGACCAATCCACAACTTGGATTCAGAAGCCACTAGGGAATACATTTTGATGAGAATGCAGGAAATGACTGTATCCAAAGTACTAGAGACAGCATCTAGCATCACAGCTGAGGAGACATAGGAACAGGTATACTAGTTATTCCCAAGGCTAGTCTCAGGGCCAGATCTTCTGCCTAAAATTGACTTTTAGGGCAAGCAATTCCTAGTCTCCAGACCTCTAAGAAAGCCTTCCATCAGGTTTTGGATATTTCAAATAGCTTGTTTATTTTGCCTAAGCTAACCAAAGTTGGTTTCTGTTGATTATACCTTAAAATCTTAACTGAAAATATACCCTCACAAAGTAGGAGGAAATTTAGTAGCATTTCTTGAAGAGGCTTTCCTCTCTCATGTGAATGTGGGGAGGTGGGGTATTGTGGAAGACTTATCAGAGACAACAGACCTTTATGAGAGCATCACAGCACTGGATGGTGTAGCCCTATATTATGCAGTTTTATTTAATATAAGCCTTTGTGTGGCTCTTATTCCAGATGTGAAATACGAGATTTTTCATGTTGCTTATCTGAACCTATGTCACAGAGGTATGGGCCTATGATCCTACCTCAAGACTGAAGAAAGACCCCTGAATTTTCTAGTCTGAACTCTACCCTCTAAAGGCTTGCCTTCCTTCCTTCCTTCCTTCCTTCCTTCCTTCCTTCCTTCCTTCCTTCCTTCCTTTCTTCCTTCCTTCCTTCCTTTCTTCCTTCCTTCCTTCCTTGTGCTTTTCATTTCTGATTTTCCCTCTTCCATCACCTCCTGTCCTCCTCTTAGTTCTTGTCATCATTCTTCTCCTTCTCCTCCTCCCTGTCTGCTGCCTTTCTTTGCCACCCTTGTCATCACAGACCATTTAGAAGGGCTGTTTTCTGTGGGCCAGTAACAGCAGTGTGAGAGGGCGGGTGACAGATTTACGGGGGCATTCCCCTTCACTTTTCAGAAGCCCACACATCCGGAAGTATTCCCAAGGTGCCAATGTGTTATTGTGCAACACTCTGGTGACTTCCCTTTCCCACTTTCCCACCCTCTGTGCCCTGGTCCCCCAGCACATAATAAGTTTTTTATTAAAACAAATACCGCCCACAAAGACCTCTTGAGTAATGCCGACTCCATCCCCTTTGCAATGTGGAAATTATCTTGTCCCCTTTCCGCCTTTTAGAACTATAACACACACCAGGCCTGGGGTTTCCTTTCAAAACCATGGTATCAGTGAAGTGATAACTCCCCCAGCAGGCGCTGGCTGGAGGCATTGTTCAGCAGCAATGGGGATTCCTCCGTTAGGCACTGAGTCATAAACTACAGACAGCCTGCTGATAAAAGCTGAAGGAGGGGAGGTAATGGTCAAATTAGTCAGACAAAAATGTTCGATCCCCCAAAGGGATTGTACTTAGTCATATATCTTGAGGCAAAGCTGGAAACATGCTACCTTCAGAGAGGACACTTAAGCCCTTCCAGGAGATGCAAGCCTGGGTACCTTCATCTCCCACCCAGCATACTTCATGGTAGTCCTGGATAGTTCAGTCCAAGTCTGGGTTTAGTGGTGGACCCTGTTCATTCCAGCACCTTGGAACCTCAGTTTTTCCCTTTGTGAAAGGTTCCTTATGTTTTCAATATCTACCTAATATTGAGCAATCCTAGTTTCTGGTAGCTATTTTAAGTCTTGAGGAGGCTCAAACCTTGCTTGATGCTGATAGTCAAGAAAAACCAAAGCCATAGAGACCCCCCACATCAACCTGCCAGGACCGCAGGCATTCCCACTGAGTCTCTTTCTCTCTTCTTCCCAGCATCTCTCCCCCGGCAGCTTTCAGCATCACTTTGTCTCTCATCCCTGACAGGGCATCTCCACCCCTGTGTTAGAGTCAGGGCCAGTAACTCAATTAGCACTCCCTATAGCTCAGGGCCCTCCCTCTCTGTGAGGTAGATAAGGGGTAGGGGGCTGAAGATCAATCTGCCTTGCCACCAGTTGCTGGGAGGGCAGGGGGTCACCTAGCCTGTGGCCCCTCAGTCAGACTGTTCTGGCCTCACTGAGCCAAGGCAGGGAAAGAAAACAAGAAGATGAATCTTTGTGTCTTCTTGGTGGATATTCTGAGGAGAGTTTAGAACAACAGTGACTAAAAAAGAAAACAGTATCTTAGGCTAGTGAGGAGGGAGACAAAGGAGTGGGCTCTGCTGGGAGCTGCATTGCTTGTTATTTTTCTCTCTAACAATGTGTAACCACAATGGGCGAGTCCACCTCTCACCTTAAAAAGAAATAAATTTAAGACTCAAAATCAGACTTTCCTGGTTGCCTGGATTCACTCACATTTCCCTCTATAAAAATATATATAGTTACTTTCCCTTAAAAGACTTGCTTGAAACAATGTTTTCCTTGGCTTAAAGACAGGCCTTTATAAAAAAAAAAAGAAGAAGATATATAAAGGGTATGGCGATGGTGGTGATGGAATGGGATGTGCACAACAGTAGAACAGCAACACATATCATCATAGATACCAATATGGCATCTGGGTGAAATCCACTTTAAACCTGGGTCTCGGTTTTTTCACCAGTAGAATACCTTGGTTATCACTTCTACTTCTTAGAGTTGTTGTCAAAACCAAATACACTTACTGATCTGTGGGAGGGGGCTGGTTTACCATGAGTTCCATTCCCCAAGGCATGCAAGTAGAAAAGAGTTTGTCTGTGTTTAACATTTAAACTGGTGACACCAGTAGAGAGACATGAGTGTTTAATGTTGTTTTAGTAACACATTTCATTCAGAAGTTGTATCAATGTTCCCAGTAACTACAAAACATAGCTAAAGTCGTTACCCAGTTTGATGGAGGATAAAACAGTGAATCTGCAATACTATGTACACTGCCCAAGGCTGTGTACAACTACAATCAGGAGATGTGGATTTGTAACAGGTAGATAGTTTGTGTGTGGTCATCAGACAGGATTCCAATTATTAGATGCCTAACTCCAATGGTATTATGCTAAGAAACTCTCTGAAAAATATGATACCATTCAACCTTCCAGAGTATCCAGAAAATAGAGGCATTGAGTCAAGCTTTAGTGAATTGTTCAAAGTCTTCTCACCAGGTAAGACAGAGAACAAAGGTTGTGTCCAAAACCCAGATAAAGTTTTCAATGAGCAGGAAAGTATTACCTGGTATTTCTGTGTGGTACCACTGAGTCCAGAAGGAAGGACAGTGAGCACGTTCGCCTTTCTTGTGTCTTTGCCATAATATGTTTACAACTGCCAAAAAACAAACAAAGAAACAAAAATCTCTCTTCATAAAGTCTACTCCTTCAGTGATGGTGTGATGGGGCCTTCTTTTCCCAAGCCTCTTCTTTTTCCACGTAAATTAGCCTTATTGCTTTCTAACAACTAACATGGGGAGAAAATAGCACTCAATCCATTCCCATTGCCGTGACTGTATGGGGAGCTTGGAGTCTGTGGTTTCTATGGGGGTCGCCATGGGCACCTCTCTCCTGCCTCTGAGGCTCAGTTTCCTCTTTTACGAAACAGACACCATTATCAAGGCCATAATTGTCCAGAGTACTGAAGATGATTCAGGTCATCTTCTGGGCTCCTCTTCTCCTTCCTCCCTCCCTCCCTCCTTATCTCAGAATTGGCTGCTACAGGAGCAGACAATGCATCTAAGGCAGGACTGGTTCTGAGCCAGATCTTTGAATCCTGACCCTACATCCCTGTGGTTGGTACCTATTGCAGGTACCAATTAGGCCTTCCCATACACAGCATCACACGATGAGGATGAGGTAGTTGAGCCGGGACCTCTGGATTCTAACTTCTAGAATTAAAACCCCAGATTGTTATTGTTTTAAAACTATGTGGTTTTAAAAGAAGGGCTCTGGGAAGAGAAAGGAATTCCTTTTACCCTGAAGGTCAAAAGGGGTCACTGAGGGTACAAAAGAGCAGGAAAAGGAGGCAATGGGGCGGAAGGCTGCCGTGTGGGCAGGACCAAAGATCTGAGTCCTCAACAGGGAGGTCTTAGGAATACATTCAAAGTTCTCAAGTCACTATTCCTTAGGATCAAACCTGCCTGTCTGCCACAGACCAAGGCCCACCACCCCCTTTGCAAACCAGGGAGGCCTGCCCCACAAAGAGACAGAGCTGGAGTGAAAAGAAACAGGAGGCCTCTGATAGCAGCAGGGAGGAATTCTAGCCCTTAGCCCCAGGTCAGCTTCCTGACTCTCAGGAAGGGGTCAGGATCAGGGAACCCACTTGAAGCTTTCTTAAATATAAGGAATTGAGAGCAGACTTTGATGTGTGCTTTTGAAGGGCAGCCAGAGTCCTGGCAGGTGAATCTGGGCAGTTAAGAACAGGGACTTCCTTATGGTACTGAAAGTGACCAGAAATCCATCTGCCTTGAAGTGCATCTGTACACTTACAGTTTAGGTAAGCCTGAAGAGGGAAGAAGCCTCTAGAACTGGTTTCAAGGCCTTTTTCTGGGCTGTGGCTCTCTTCTGTTGCTCAAAGTCCATGTTGAATTGGCATAGATATTTAATATTCATGAGCTGTGATCTCCACTTGCAGGGAGTGCCCTCAGGGAAATTGAAATGTTAAGCAAGTGAAAAATATAGTCCTAATTGTGTCCTCCTTTTCTTTTTTGGAGACAAAAGTAATGTGCTTAAAATAAAATGATGGATGGACAGACAAGGTGATGTGCAAACTTCACTGTGTAGAAAAGGGCAGCTGCTTGCTCAAACATGTGCACGCAGACCCAGGCTGATGGTGCAAACTGGCTATGGATCTCACCTTTCCTCTGTCACTTCCCATTGATTGTACCTTGTGTTTGCCCAGGTCTGTGCCTGTTTCAAGGAAGCAGCAGCATGTAAGGAAGGCCAGCGAGGACTTGAAAAATGCCCCTGATGGTGACTTCAAAGTTGCTTGATGGTTAGAGAAAATAAGCTAAATAGTCTCTCACATGGAGGGGAAAGAGGGGCTCCTTCAAACGCTGGCATCAAGGGGACTGGAAGGTGAAAAGGAAAGTGGATATATTAGGAGGCAGCAGTCAGGACTACTAGGAGCTCAGATGATTTGGTGCTCAAGGCAGGGAAGAGCTCTTGTAGTGGAAAAGGAGGCTTAGCATGGTGGATTACAGGGAAGGCTGAGGACACAGCCTGGCAGACAGAGGTTCTGCAAGGCCTGTGAGGACTGTGGTTAGTTACTGTCTGAAGGGAGGAGAAGGTAGCCAGTATGTGTACTCCTGCTGTTCTGCTCACAGTAGTCCCCTGCGTACTTGCACAGACTGGGATTAACAAATCATCGCCTAAGGCCAAAGCCAGCCCATTGCAGGTTTTGGCAAATAAGGTCCCATTGCAACACATCTAGTCCCCTTGGTTAATATACTGCCACTGCAGAGGAGGTCTATAGTATTTCCAGTCAAAGCCCTATGTGGCCTACAAAGTCAGATAATGTCTGTCACAGTACTGAAGATGCTGCTCGTAGATGGCTGCTTCGAAAAGAAATGGATGGATAGAAGGTGTAAAAATAGCAGTGTTTGCACTGAGAGGGAGAGTCAGGTAGATAGCGAGTGGGGGGGGGGTAAAGGGAAAGTAAGGCAGACAAAGAAAGGGAGACGGGGAGAGAAAGATCTTTTTACCCATCCCCAACATTGGTGCTACACATTTCTGTTTACACATCTGTGTCCTTCACTCTTGAGCAAAGAAGCACTTCTATGTCCCTATCTTGCAGCTCTAGCTAGTCATTCTGTGATACACTTAAGCATGGGACATTTTGTGCCTGGAAGAAAAGGCCACCCAAGCCCATATGGCTTCACTTCTTATAGGTTCAGACAGCATCTTTACCCCACCCCACCTGAGGAAGGCCCAACACTAATTTCCCAGGAAATCCCCCTGAAGTGTCTCTTTTCAGGCATACAATGCCCTTGGGAGACAAGTATTATGGTGAACTCTGTTGAGATGACAGAGCAAAGCTCCCAAATGCATGAGCAATTCAGTAAATATTTATGGAGTTGAGAAATGACCACCAGAGGAACAAACCTTCCCAAGTGTCACTCCTTGAGCCAGGCTGACTACCACACATGCCACTGACCCTCCCTTCCCGATCTTCACAGGGCCATGGACACTGGAGGCCCTGCTTCTGTTAGACCCCCGAAAACTCAAGTATCCGGGGTCCCAGGCCACGTTCGCGGTCACCCCAATCACCAGGCGGATTCGAGAGCTTTCTGCAAACTGCACGAGGCTTTATTGTAATTTAACGAGCTAACCCCATGTTAGCTCGGGTCTTTCACCCACCCACCATAGAAAAGACAGTTTGAAGCCGCTGCGCACAGATCTTATAGGGCAGCGTAAGGGGAGTGTCTAGGGGTATGCACAGGCTCACGATTGGTGTGCCTCCAGGCTTGGAGGGCTTGCCCTGTGTTGATTGGTCAACTGGTTGTTATGGCCCATAGGCCCTCCCAGGGTGGTTGCTATGCTCTCTACGTCATTGCTGTGTGCTTGTCCATGAAGCACACCCAGGGTCGTAAAGCATAGCGCCACCAGCTAACTTCTGATTGGCTCCTTGTCATGAGACAGGCATCTGACTTTCTAGTGTCTGGGACAAGGTCATAGAAGCACATGTTCAGCCGTTATGGCTGCCAAAAGGGAAGCTGTTTCCTTCACTTCCACTTTGGGAGACTTTGGGAGGCAAAGTATTTGGTGGGAAGTGGGTGCTCTTAAGTGGTGAAGTTGGGATTTGAACTTAAATTTGCTCTACTGGAAAATTAAGAGTCTCCATATGCCTACCATTCGAATGCCAGGCCTTCAGATAGGGCCTGTCTTTTTCACCCACCCTAGCAATAGTCATAATAATACAGAGAATGGGTTCTTAAGGCAATTATATTAAGTTAGCTGTATGATTTTTCTTTATTAAGTCCTTTTAAATTAATAACATGGACCATATAAGCTAGTTTTAACATCATATAGGTCACTTGTGTAAAGAAATCAAGACCCAGAGGTGTTCAGTAATTTACTCAAGATTTTCATTCACCAGTAACTAAGGTATTCTAGGCCTGAAAGTGTGGCTCTTGAGACTGCAAGCTGAACTCCTTATTTTATATTACGTTTTTATCTTTAGGTTTATTTAATAAAATGTGTTCTCTGGGGAGATGAAGGGTCTAACAGCAAACAGATAATGAGAAGGGAAAACAATGCAAGAAGAGGTGTAGATATCACATAACAAAAGGATCCCTAGGTCTCTTTAAGTAACACCATCCGAAGTCTTCATTTTTTTTTCACTTTTTTTTTATTTCTTAGTTTTTTTGTTTGTGTTTTTGTTTTTGTTTTTGTTTTTTTGGTTTTTTGAGACAGGGTTTCTCTGTGGCTTTTGGAGACTGTCCTGGAACTAGCTTTTGTAGGCCAGGCTGGTCTCAAACTCACAGAGATCAGCCTGTCTCTGCCTCCCAAGTTCTGGGATTAAAGGCATGCCCCACCAACGCCCGGTTTATTTCTTAATTTTTTTTATCATTTTTATTTGAATTAGAAACAAGATTGAATTACATGACAATCCCAGTTCCCTCTCCCTCCTTTCCTCCCCTACCACCCCCTCAACTAAATCCCTACCTATCACATAACCTTTCTTCTTTCTAATCGACACCTGAAGTCTTCTTCATTTACAGATCATTAAATACTTAGCCCAAGAAGCAACTGAAATTTCACTTTCTCTAGGTTGTCACTGGGCAAGGGTCAAAGAGAAATTAGCATGAAACAAATCTGAAATTATAATAATCATTAAAGGTTTTCATTTTAATTTGCTGGACAGAAAGATGAAATGTCCTGTGCTAGCAATTTCGGCTGTGAGGCTAAGCTCCACTCTATGATCCCACGGGTGATAACATACAGCTCAAAGTGACCCTGAGGATCTCACACAAGGGGTTTGTCTGAAGCACCTGCTGCATGTCAAGTTTTCTATGCTACATATGTACTTTCACAGCAGAGCTTCATCAGTGATTGTATGGTGGGATGGATGGGAAAGACTCCCAGAATCCGGGAAAGCTCCTGGTTGGACCTGGTGAGTCTAAGAAACCTTCCTAGGCAGTGGGTTCACATGACAAGAGCTGCACAATATAGTTTGAATGCCCGAAATGAGGCAGAGTCCTTCTGTAGGGACAGCAAATAGACTAGTTCTGATGAAGCCTAATGCAGGATGCCACAAGAGGCCTGGGTCAGGGTATTCTGGCCCTGTAGTGAACATTGTTTCTAGGCAGAAGCACAACAGGCTGGAACAGTATTTTAAGACATCAACCTCCTTGAGTGGGATGCTCTTCAGGGGCCAACAAAGTACTTTTGGCAAGCTGACCTGATGAGAAATCAGAGTGATTTTAACTTTCAACACCAGTCAGAAAGCCGGCCCAAATTATCCATAAGTTTAAATTAAACTATCAACTGCCATTGGCAGGGATGTGAGCATCCTGGCAGGAGTTATCCCTCCATTCAGCAGTCCAAAACCACGCACATAACTTGGGTTTAGTCTCATTACTGTAGAAAAACGTTGTGCGAACTACTAGAATCCCCAGCTTTTCTTTCGCTCCATTTGTCTCTGTTCTCTTTTAGCAAGAGAACTTACCAACAGACAGGATAATTGACTGCTGGGACCTGAAGCATGGAAGCCTCCTCTTCCCCCAGTCTCATGTCCCTAAGTATCTTTCCCCTTGTGAGAAATGGAAGCATCCTTCCCTCCCTTAGAGGGTTGCTATGATCTGTCCTTTCATGCACTTAATGAATGTGTGCAATGCTCATGTATTGAGCAATGCTCACCATGGCAGTCCTGTGCCGGGAAGCCTGCATACCATTTTGTCACTACATGGGCCAGAAATTGATCAATAAATGCTAATTATTATGGCTATTAAAATACTGATGTTCTTACTCACAAGTAGAGAATACCTTCTCCCTGGAAGATAGCAAACAAGTTTGAGAGTCATCCATCATACAAGGAGGTCATGAAGGGGGTTCTATCATCAAGATTAAACAAAATGTGCTACCTACACTGGGCTAGCTTTTTCTGAAGAAAAAAAAAAAAAAGCTTTGGGTGCTTCCTAAGTACTTTCCTCTTCCAGTTTTCCTTATTTCTCTGTTCATTTTGGCCAGATTTCTTTCTAAAATCCACAGTGTGATCAGTTCTTTCTTTCATGTCTCTACCAGTCATCTTTTCAGAACTGAAGATTCGGCTAATGTGTATTTAAGCCCAACGATACCCCCATTCTCCTTTCTCTGCCTTGCATGTTTGAGGCAAGCTCTCTACCACTCAACTACTGTCCAGCCTTGGGCCTTTCACTTGCTTTGCAGACTAACATATCAAGTTTTTCTAGCCAGATTTGAGAGTCACTTATATATTTATATACAAAGAGTCACTTATATACAAAGTACAACACATGTTGTACTTTGCCAGCTTTCTTACCAAGTCTCTGTTGGCCCCACTAACTAATAAAACATTTAAACAAGAATTGCTGGAAACACCCACATTGTCACCACCTTTCTCTTTACCTATGTTCCAATAATTACCATTCCAACTTTATTTTGAAAGTGTATATTTCCTCCCAAATCAGTCTCTTCCCCATATCCTGACTATCATCTTTTTCCCAAGACTCCTTTCAGTGCCTGCCTAAAGGATGACAAGGGAGTTCCCATGGATTCCTAGTTCCTCGGTTTCTCCACCCCCAATCTGTCCTGTGATAGGAAGAGAGAGAAATTTTCCTAGAATAAACATCTTATTACCTCTCTCCACTGGAGTGTGTCCACAGTGGCTTTGCATTGCCTTTGAGGAAAATGGTAATGCCAAAGATGCAAGGAGAAAGAATAGGGATCCATTGACAAATTAATTTAAATAAGCAATTAATTAAAGCCAGCTTTTTAAAAAATCCTTGTACACTGCTTCCCCCCCTAAGGCAGGGTTCGTGAGGACAGTATTGGATATAGGCAAGCTAAGGGTTTTTATAGCTCAGGAGTAAAGGGTTTCCAAATGAGGGGATTTGGTAGGTAAATAGACAGGTTACAGAGCAGAACATAACACAGTGATCATAACAAGGCAGTCATAATAACACTTTGAAACAAAGGTAGGATTGCAAGATGGTTATAATAACCTCCTGAAACAAAGGCATGGATGCCATTTCTTAGAATAGGAGATAGAGAACCCTTTTGTAGCTATGGTTACAACAATAGCCCAATCTTTGAGAAACAGATTTAACCATCAACAGGGATGAACATAATTTTTTTTTATTATATGATGAATTTCAAGCCCAAGATGGAGGCAGACTGGTTCATCAGAAAATCTAAATTCCTTGTTAGCACAGCCTTCAAGCTAAGACCTTCAAGGTCTGACACAGTCATTTGCAAATTATGTTACAGTATCATACTCACCTTTGTAACTTCTGTTTTCGGGTTTGGTTTGTTTTGTTTTCTAGCACCTCATTGTCAAACAGCATCCTCTCCCCTGGCAAGTTCCTCCCCCCACCCATTGCTCCCTGGGGAGACACAAACCAGGTGGTGCCTCCTAAGGAGAGTTCTTCTCAAGATAGCCTAAAACTGAGCTGATGGTCCCTTCCCTATCTTCATGCAGCACCAGACATCCCAGAGCAAAACAGTTCAGTCATAATTTACGTACAGCACCACCATCCCTCCCCTCACTAGAAACCGAGTCCTGAGGAGTGCACACCTGCTTTAATTCATCCAGTTTCTTAGGACTTAGTTCAGGACCTGGCATATAATTTGTGGGCTCAGTAAACAGAAAATAAATGAATGAAAGAAGGGTATATTTCTTATGAGACAGCTTTATTTCTTAGGCATCGAGGTGTGGTAGAACTCTCCCAGTCTTCAAAGTCCAGCAGACTGTGGTTTGAATGGAGACTTTCTTCTTATCTAAAGTGGGACACTCAGCTAGCTGCCTCTAAGCGGTTCTGACCCTGGAGCTTCGATAAGTGTGTTCAGTTTCTAGTTCTATAAAAAAGTAGTCGGGGCTACATTTGTCTTCTCATCCACACAATGGGCTTGTTACTAAGCTAATTTACAGGAAGCCACAAAGGGTTTACAATATTTACATTAAAACCTCTTTGACTTTTATTTTCATTTAAAAAGGAGTCAGGTGCCAACATGCCTCTCACTCCCCACCTCTGTGCTGACAGTAGTCCAACTTTGGAGGACTTTCAGTGAATTGAGTGGCTGTTTAGATTACCTGTAGGACTCTCAGATAACCCCAAATGGAGAAGCTTTTGAATATCAAGCACAATCCTAGGCTAGCTTCCTTTGGGGGTAGAAAACCTAATTAACTAGTAGCTGGAAAGAAGGCAGGCATGCCACCCCCTAGGCAGAGAATTCAAAAGGAAGTGGGTAACTCTGTAAATAGCCAGGCTTTAAGGGGCATTTAAGCCAATACTCTTTGTTAAGGAAATTGATGGCTTTGTAAGTACCGTGTCTGAAGGGAGTGCTTGAGCTGAAGGCCCCCATCTCGCCTCGTAAATTTCCTAATGGACTGTGGGCCTGCAGGCTGGGCCCTGCTATGTTCAATCATTTGCCAACAAAAACTCTGATTCCTCTTTTAAAAATTAAAACATTTAGCCAAACATAAGTCATTGAGCCTATGCAGTTTAAGTGGGGCACGAAGTAGTAGATGTTGAGTGTTTCCTTCAGAGAAACCAAGGTTACTGATCCATTACAGTGGATTTTCTTCTAAGTGATAGATTGTTGGGATGGGTGCTTTCAATTTGTCTTATCATTTCATTGTCCAAACATCTGGAAAGTTAGTCATTATTTTACCAGTTTCCTGATAAGGGAAAGGCCCTGGAAATGAAGGCTCCTGGCCATTCCACAGAGGTCCCCACAGCTCCCTCAGACTTCTGAGTCCCCAAGTGACACAAAAATCATAGGACATCCCTATCACTTAAGACCCTCCTCTGTATACACATCCATTTCAAGAAGATGTGAAATGTGCAGAATAAGCATACAGAAAAGCTTTGATTTTAGAATCAAACTACTGTGGATTTGAGTCTTGACCCTGCAACTCTTACTTAGTTTCTTCAAACCTCAGTTTTCTTCTACCTTTGTGATAATGACCTCGCTAACTACAAAAAGATCTACTAGGATTAGGTAATTGTGGGTATTTAAAACATTTAGCCAAGAACCTGCCACTTAACAAGCCTTCCCCTTATTTACTTAGCAAATATACTAAATGTAAGTTTAATTGGCCAAGTAGATGATGCTATAGGAATATAGCAAGGGGTGGCAACTAGCCTTTCTGGGGAAGGAATGACAGATAGTATTCCAGAAGGTATGCCCGGTTAATCTATGAGTTAAAAGATAAATGAGGCTAGTCATAGGAAAAGCACCTGGGACATTAGACAAAGTCCCTGCTCAAGTGGGGAGGCGAGGTGTGAGGGTGGACATGGTTTCTTTAAGGAGCAGTCTCCTTGTCATTCTGTCTGGATCAGAGAATACAAAATCGTCAGTGGTGAGAATACTGCAGAAATAGCTAGGGATAAGATCACACCTGGCAATTGTCATTAAGTCTGTCAGAGAAGAACAGATGCATATAATTCAGGATCTGAAACAGCTGATTACATTTTCAGACCTACTGAAGCTTGAAAGAGAGCTTTCTCCCAGGCCCCTCTGAGCCCCCTCCTTTTAGATTAGATATCTTTATACTCCAATGAGGATTGCTTAAATTTGGGATCCCACTCCCTGACCATAGTATAGCTCCTTGTTGCCTGGAATCAATCCAGCTAGAACCAAATGGGACAGACATCTCTGGCCAGTGTTTTGGAATCGATAGCTACAAAAAAGTCTTCCATAATCTCATTTTTTTGTTTGGGCAAACCCCTCTTGCAGTTGTTGGAGACTGACCTCAGAACAACCACAGCTTCTTGAAAGTTGTTTTGAACATGAAAAGGCATGATGACCCTTATTGTTTCTGGTCAAAAAGGGTCGTGGTTTTGATTTCTTTGTCCAAATGTTCCTCATCAGATTTAGGACCAATGTTTCCTTTTCTTCTCACCTACTCTTGTCTTTTTCTACTTTTCTTTATTGAAAGAGTAGAAAGACAGTCAGTCAGTCAGTCAGACAGACAGACAGACAGACAGACAGATAGACACACACACACACACACACACACACACACACACACACACACACACACTTCTTTAAGGACAAACAGTAAAATAACACAAATTTAAAAAAAAGCATATAGGTTCTAATTGACATAAAATCCTATTCTGAAGTCTAAATATTATCCTTCTCATCACATAAAAGAAAGTGCAAACTTACCCAGGGGTGATTTTGCCTGATTCCTGGCTTTTGGTTTTTAAAGCAGTTCAATGTATTTTACTGAATAGGAAATGGAAGGCACTATGACTTGAATGCCTCATTCTTACTTTTCTGAACCATATGGCAGGAGGATGATCTTTGAGACAAGTCAGACCAAATCAGGTCTCAGGATGGGAGGGGCCCATGTTGATACTCTGGCTACTATATGGGAACTCTACGAAGAACCCAGTACACTGCAGTCACCTTAGTCATGACCAGCTTTGCCACAGTATGGTGACTGGCTTGGTTTCTTGTGGTGCACTGACTCATCCTACAATCCTTGGCCTACTGATACATGTAGCATAAGTTTATCCAAAAGCCTCAACTGGAATCTACAGGATGCTGTTAACAGAATGATGGGTTCGTTGTTTTATTAGATTGAGGAGGATACACATACATGTATATATTTTCATTTTAATGCATGGTCTTTCACTATACTAACACAGGAAGTTCGCACAGATCAATTTTTATTAAACATTGTATTATCTCAGTATTTATGTAATAATGGCCCTTCATTAGCCACTCAGGATCCTTGGCCTCCATCATTTAACTATGCTGTTAATTGATGTTGATATACTTAACTATTCTGAATCTTAATTGCTGCGTTTGTGAGCAGGATGTACATGGGCTGTGTAATTACTGAAGACATTTGCATCATGAGACCGGCATTCATTCAGTGTGCATGTATTTGTAAATAGTCTTCTGTGTCTAGAATCTGAGCATAATAGTCACAAAACTACCTGGCCTGCTTTTATGGAACAGCTGTTCTCTTTTAGAGAAAATTGATTGATCAAATAAATATTTGAAGAGGCAAGTTAATGTTATGAGAGGAGGATAGTAGACTAGTGGTAGACAGAAGCCAGAGAAGAGGTGAGAATTGTATTTTGGGAATTTGTTTAGATAATCCTTCATTAAACAGGTAAATGGTCATGGTAAGATATAGCAGTGAAATGTAAAGGCAATTTGGTGATTTGGGTGATAGGTTCAGGTTTATATCTACAATAAGGTTAAAAGGTTAAAACATTGCTTAAAAATAATGACGCCTTTCAGTAGTGTATCCGATCTGTATAGCCACTTTCCAAATGGATAAGAAAAGTAAAATTGCTTTAAAGAGTAAATAGCAAAGCAAAAAGAGAGGGTTGTAGAAGGATGGTATATATTATTAGGTACCAAGGAATACTTTAGGGCAGCCTTAAAGTTTGAGTTTTGATTTTTGGTACGAGATACAGTGTGATTTTCATTAATGTCATTCATTTTCCATGTCTTTCAAGAAAATTTTACTGTTTTCAGCTTTTGAGGATTTTACTTTCCAGTTTCCCAATTCAGACTGAAAAATACTGGCCAGAGAATTAAAGGGTTAAAAGAATCAGGTCCAAGTAAATTTTAGAGTGAAATATTTGAAGATTATAAAGCTATTTGACCTAACTTATTTACTAAGCAGAAGTAAAGCTTGAACCCCAGAGAAGAACCTGTCAACTTTCAGAGTAGATAAGTCCTCTCTCCTTCCTTCCTTCCTTCCTTCCTTCCTTCCTTCCTTCCTTCCTTCCTTCCTTCCTTCCTTCTTTCCCTCCCTCTCTCCCTCCCTCCCTCCCTCCTTCCTTCTTTCTCTCCCTCCTCCTTCTCCTCTTCCTTCTTTCTTCCTCCCTTCTTCTCCCCTTTCCTTTCTTTTTATGTGGTGATAAGATCACATCCAAACCATTTAGTATCTATTTAGAACATGAAGTCTTTTGTTACCTGTTTTGGGCCATTCTTGCACATTTTCTGCTTACCAATGTTTAGGGATTTTCCCCAAATTTATTAGCTTGGATTATCTAAGCCAATTTTTATTTTGTGATTTCCTGTTGCTGATTCTAGAAATCTTGGGTTCTTAGACATCATGTGTTCTTGTGCTCACATCTATTGCCTCTCCTAATTCATATAGTATGAATTGTCCCCACACTTTCATATCACAAGATATAATTGAAATCCCAAAGAGACCTAGATAGAAAATTATTTGAGGCTTTGAATATTTGGACCGATTGGATGTGTTGTCATTGTATTTGGAACACTATCTTTGCTACAATCTTCTCAGGCCATTTAAGTAAATGTACTAAATTCAAGGTGATACTGACGTGCCTCCAATTCTAATTCTGCCAATTTTCTTTATTTAATTATAGTACAATATGTATTCTCTTCTCTATCCAAATATTCCATTTCTTTTCAAAACTGTAAAAGGCAGAGAATAAAACAGTATTTAGGACATATGGTGAAACACAAGTGGCCTTGTTATGGGTTACTTACAGATTTGCACTGTCACAATTAATGCATTCAAGAGCTTATGCTAGACCTTCACTCAAAACTTTCATTATGCAGAATAATCTGTTGAAATAACTTGAAATCAGGTTTGACATTCAGTTTTTTTGGTGTTGTTGATGATGTTTTTTTATTGTAGACCATGTCTCATTATGTAACCAAGTGTTAGAGTTTTTGTTGACTTGACAAAACCTAGACCTCTCTGAGAGGAGAGAATCTCAGTTGAGGAATTGTTTCCATCATATTGGCTCATCTGTGGGCATATTTTCTTAATTAGTAATTGATATAAGAGGGCTCAGCCCACTGTGGACAGTACCATTCTTGGGGAACTGGACCTGGCCTGTATCATGCAAACTAGGTAACCATGAGCCAAGAAACAAGGCAGAAAGCAGTGTGCCACCATGGTCTTCTCTTCCAGTCCAACTCTAAGTTCCTGTCTTGAGCTCCTACACTGACATCCTTCAATGCAGTCTGCAATCTGGAAGTAGAAGCCAAAGAAACCCTTCCTCTTTTGCTTTTGGTAGAGTATGTTATCTCAACAACAAAAACTGAACTAGGACACTCAGGTAGGACTAAAATTCATGATCCTTCTTTTTTTTGTCTCACAAGTGCTGAGATAACAGGTTTCTCAAGATTACACCTGGATCACTGAGACAATTTTAAAATAATTGATTATGCAATTACAAAACTCCACATGGTCTTTATTAATCATTTATTGAGTTTCTCCTGTAAGACTGGCACTATCCTAAGTATTAGGGATATGATTTGAGTAAGCTGGAGCCAGTCTAAAGCTATTTCAGAATCAAGATGTATAGGTAATAGCATCTATTTATTATTAAATAGTAACTACATAGTATGATTAGGCAATTTTGTAGATCCTAAAAATAAAACATGCATTTCTGTGAAACTTAGAATGATGCAGGGAATAGTAATACATAAAAATATTCTTTAAAATATTTTTGCGTGGTCCTGGTGATCAAATCAAGGCCTCACACATGGTAGGTGATCATGGTACCAATGACTTAGGCCCCAACCCTAAAACTTTGGATTTCCTGGTGTATAATGAATGTTGTGAAGGAAATCAACCAGCCAGGAATGAGCTCATAGACTCCTTACTGAAGAGGTCATAAGAAGAGCAAGAAATATAAACATAATTATATAGTTTAAGTTTCCCAGGCAAAAATAATTTGAAATAGAGACTTCTTGAATGGACAGATGTCAACCTATGTGGATGGATAGATGGATAGATGGATAGATGGATGGAAGGCAAATGTGTAGATAGATGGATAGTAGGTGGATGAATGGATAGATGGGTAGATGGAGAGATAGTAGATGGATGGATGGGTAGGTGGGTGTATGGGGGGTAGATGAACCTGCTAATGGGAAGAATAGTAGTAGAGACAGTCACATAAAGCTGACTGATAGGTCATGATACAAATTCTGGGTTTTGTTGTATGTGATAAAATGGGAAACTACTGAGAAATGTTATGTGGAAATGTGTTGTTTCAAGGTATTCAAGCACTGTCACTATGTTTGAAAGGAAGAATGGTAAGGAAACATCCAAAATTGGGCACTACAAGAATGTTGGAAGCTTGGTCCAGGATGGTAGCTAGGGGCCAGAATGCATCTATTCAAAGTATCCCCAGGTGAAACCAGCATAGTACTGTTCCAGACCCCCTGAATGAGGATGTCAGTTTGGATGTCTGGGCAATCAATAGGGCCTCTGTTAGTGGATCAGTATTTATCCCCAGTACACGAATGGACTTTGGAAGCCCACTCCACATAGAGGGATACTCTCTCAGCCTAGACACAGGAGGAAGGGTTTAGGCCCTGCTCCAAATGATATGACAGACTTTGAAGATACTCCATGGAAGGCCTCACCTCTCTCTGGAGCAGGAAGGGATGGGGGTCAGAGGAGGAGGGGGGGAGAGGGAACTGGGATTGACATGTAAAACAAGCTTGTTTCTAATTTAAATTAAAAAAGAAAAAATATCCCCAGGCAAAGGAGACAAAGGATGTACTTATAGCCTGCAAGATCTGGTGAAGAGACAAATAAGATATGCAACTGAGAAGGTTGGGGTTTGGCCTCTGTTGCATGATTGCTGATGCTTCAATCACTAACATAGAGAAAGGAATATGTGGTGAAATTAATGTTCTTGTTGTTCCTGTGGTGTGCATTTAAATAGATGTTTAGTAGAAATACCATCGCAGGCCACTGGAACTCAGAGAAGAGGGCCTATCTAAACCTATATATGTAAATGCAATTAACTCTCAGAAGTGTTTTTAATTTTTTTTTTTAAATTCTAACATGGATGAGAGAATGTAGAAGAAAAAGTCTTCACAGACCTAGCTGTGAAGCCTGGAAACTATAAAGTGAATCTAGAAGACTGTACATGAAGGCCTGTAAGAAATGCCATGTGATAGAAGGGACTAGGATGGCATGGTGGCATGGAGGAGTGGAGAGGCATAGCAGAACTAAGGGACAGAGAGAAGAGACAATAGGGGAGAGGAATAAAGTAGAGAAGAAAGATTCAAGTGGAAAGAGGAGTCATACTTCATGTGCCTTGAGGCAATCAAAGAAGACATGATTGGTTTCAGAAACACTGGTTATGACAGAATACTGACTACAGAAACCAGATCTGAAACAAATGAGGAATAAATACAGGAAGAAAATGTAGATGGAATATATATAGATTCCTTTTAATAAATTCTCTTGTAAATCAAAGAGTGAGATGTTAAGTAGGAGAAATAATAATGATGAGATATAGAGTGAAAAGTTCTGTGTTTTTATTTATTTAAAACTTTGTATTAAGGAAAAATTGTTTTCAAATATTGAAAACTTGTATAGACTGTGCCCTTCCTTCTGGTCTGTAAGAGGAATTATGATGCAGGGAAATAAGAACTGGTTAGAGCTGAAAATACAGAAATATACTGGAGTGATAGGTGAGGTGCCCCTGGGTTGAAGACACTTGATTAAGTCTTTATGGTGGAGACACAGACTGAAGACCAGGCTTTCAGGCTGAAGAAATAAGAGTGGGTGGTCTGTGGAATGCATCCTAGAAAAGAAGTAGAGAGATGTGCCTGGAACATGGGTAAAGAAGGAAGTTGGATTGGACTAGGAAAGTACTTGAAGGCTACATGAGGACATTTAAGTAATGTAGACATCAATTAAATTCCAAACATGGTGAAATTCAAACTTTAGAGTCACACTCACTGGTTGCTGAAAGCCCAGTGTGGGATTACTGTAAGGGCTAAGTCGAAGGAGGAAGAGACAATGCCCTCAGTGTCTTCCTTGCTGTGCCTGAGTATGGGATTAGACATGCAGGGGTTCCTTCATGCTGGCTTGTGATCAGCGCTTGAAGAAACCAGAAACTTATGTGAGCTCCTAGTTAACTGAAGCTGGCATCTGAAGCTGCTTAGATGGAGGGCTCTTGAGGAGCCTTCAACACCCTGTCTATTGTATTCTGGGCAAAGATGATCCAGGTGAAGAAGTTATGAACAAACTCTTGGTCTGAATAAAATTAAATGAGGTCAGTGAATGTGGCCTTGGCATAAAGTTTTTGTTTTGTTTTGTTTTGTTTTGAAGGCAATGTCAGGTTGAGATATTTCTGCTCTAAAAGAAACAGCCCAACATAGCCTCCCCAAGCATGCCCCCAACCTTCCATAGTGTAAACTATTAGGACCTAAGGCACTACTACTCCTGTTCCAAGACATTCTTATCTGGATCCAAAGATTGCACACTTTGGTATCTTTGTTGTTGATTTTGTTTGGATGAATTATTATGTGACACCAAGTTTGTTGTACTTAGATTCATTCTTAAATAAACAGCTAAACTTTTAAAATGCTATTTTTTCTTGTTTTAAAAGAAATAGAAAAAAGTAGTAATTATTGCACTTCAAGAAAGCATCAAAATGCCAATCATTCTTCCCTCTGTTGGAAATAGACACAGACAATGATATCCAAAAAGCTCAGCTGTCTTTCTAAACAAATGCTTAGAAATCTCACCTAACCTTTGGAAGGTAACCCATTGCTGAGAAGCACATATTGGAATTATTTGCTTCTTCATGGTATCCTATATCAAATCTATCAACCATAACCAAAATTCTCCACCATTCTATGTACAGGGAGTTTGCACATTTTCTTTACTGGGGTGGAAGCTTGGCAACTCCAGTAACTCCTCAGACTACTTAGTCCATACCAATGGGAATTATGAAAAGGTCTAGAGATGCCCCCAAAATAATATTACAACTTGTCAAAGATGATGTATTATTTTGTTCTCACAACTTAATACTCTAATGGGTGCTCATTCACTAGAAAACTCATAATTATTGGAAGCTCAAGAAGTATTTTAGCCTTGTCCCCACAGAATATTTTCCCAAGAAGCTTCAGCAAATGGCTTCAACCATACTAATTTGTGCATTTGAAAACTTGATTTAAATTTGGTTCTGGATAGTTTCATACATGTATACATAAAGTGCTTTGTGAGACCAGAGAGATGGCTTAAAGTGTAAAACATAAGGGCTCTGAGTGCTCTTACTGAGGATTAGGGTTTCCTGGACCTATGTCAGATGGCCCACAACCACTTAGAAGTCCAGTTCCAGAGGATCCTTTGCCCCCCTTGGCCTGCAATAGACACATGCATGTACATGGGGCACATAAAGTCACTCAGATAGCTTGAGTTTAGGGTTCTGAATTCAAGTCTAGGAACTTTTCACAGTAGACCTACCCCACCTTCCTTTAAAATATAGATTAAAATTTATCTATATTTTAATGAAAATCTGTCTCACTTCTTGAGACTTTGCCTTCAGAGCTGTAGTGGGTGTAACAATCCCTGCCTACCTCCAGATGGTCCTTATCATGTGTTTCAGGGATGCAGGGACAGAGTATTTCATCTTGACATTCTGCACAGATGAAAACTGAACATTAAGTCTATGCAGGGCTGATGAGTTGCCTGTCCACATACAGAAGGTCCATGTGTTTCACACTCTTGAAAATAAGATCATTTCCTACAAAGTGAAGAGAAAGTTTTCACCTTGTAGAATTCAGTTGGGGAAGGTTGACTTTATCAGTCTCATCAAGTGTTCTTGATGGGTAGACAGATTTTTAAATCTGTCATCACGTGTATAGTGATGAATCTGAAATGCTGAACTCCTCTTTGGCAGGAGAAGATGGGCTTAGATGGTGAGAACAGACTGCCTAGTGTAAGGTCCACTGTAAACCAGTTCCTACTTGTGTCTCAGTTCATTTTCCTTCATTCTAAGAGAGAGTCTAAAGAGAATTTCCCAAGTTTCAATAGGAATGTGCATGTCAGGGATTCTCTAGTTTAGTCATTTATTCATTCAACAAATACTTGTTGAAAGTCTCCTGGGGTTTCTCTCTCTCTCTCTCTCTCTCTCTCTCTCTCTCTCTCTCTCTCTCTCTCTCTCTCTCTCTCTCCCTCTCTCTCTCTCCCTCCTCTCTCTCCATTTACAAAATCCCTCCCCACTTCCAGTGGAATATATGCCATTATAAATGTCAGAAGGTAGGATGGCAGGGTGATCTTTTGCCCTTGCTATAGACTTCAAATTCTGTACAATATCGTGCTCACCACCCAACATAAAGCATTCAAGAGATGCTAAGTAAATTGATGTAATGAAAACAAAAGGCTCAGTTTGTTTTATTGTTCTGTTGCTGCTGCCTTTGTTTTTCCTGGCCACGCATTTGTATTCCATTCCTTACCCTGTTCTCTTTACTGCTTGAGGCAGAGGGAGTGGGGAAGGAAAGAGAATTCCCCAGACAAAACACTGGCAGATGGAGTGGAGAGGCTCCCCTAGGACACTAGTAGCAAGAGAAACTGAATAGCAGAGTCCACGGATGTTATTTTTAAATGAGACTTACAATAGCTTTGTCAGCATAATGTTGAGAAGAAACAAGATATACTCATTTTCTCTCTCCTTCTTCTTCCTTCCCTCTGTCCCTCCTTCCATCTCTCCCCTCCTCTCTCTCTCTCTCTCATTCATTCTTGCTCTCTCCTTTCCATCCCACTTCCTTTCTCTTTAAATCTTTTAGATTACATGTATGTATTTAACGGCATAGAAGTGGGTGGCAGGGTGCATTTATGGAAGGAAGTTAGATGCAGTTTAGTTCTCTGGTAGAAGGATTGGATTCAGGACATCAGGGCTTGATATCAAGTGCTCCACTGAACCATCTCTCCAGTCGGAAGCATTACCTTTTTAATGCTACTCTGTCTTTTGACTATTTTGGTCTACCTCTCTGTTTCCCATCTTACTGTCTAGCTGTGTAACACTTCTCCTGACGGTGTCTTCCTTCATTCCATCCACTCTGATTCTGGCTCTAATCAGATTTATCATGATCTTAAATCTAATCATGTGGAAGTAAGCCTTTAAAAGAACTTACTCTTAGTATATTTTTTCTGCTGTACCGAGAGCCCTCGCCTGGGGAAATGAATTAAATCATCTTAGAAGGTAGATATTATGTAATCTTATTATAATGTGTCTCTCTCTGTCTTAGCATTGGAGGAAAAAAAAGTGGCACCAAAGTCAGCCAACCTCATAACCTTATCTATAAGAAATCATATTTTACCTGTGAATTCTGAGTACAGACATTTTCTCTCTGCTAGACATAAAGAGCAGTGTTCATACTTCTCACCCTCATAGCCGTTGTCTCTGTGACCTAGAATTGGACAACATACCTTGCTGTAGACCCCTGCACTGGGTTTGGACTTACAGTGGATTTCCCTTGGGTTGGATCTTAAGTTTTATTGTATCTGAATTGGCCACTGTCCCTGGTCACTGTGAAGCTGTGGGAAGTGCTGACCTTGTATTCTTTCCATGGTAGAAGTACCTGGAGTGCTAGTCACTGGAGCTTTCAGCTGGCCTACACCCACCGTCCAATAATTCAATTATAGGAAATTGACTTATTCTGGCATGTGTAATAATATTTTACTATGTAAACTGTTTGCAGAAATAAACAAGGAATTTTGGAGCTTGGAAGAGACTCAACATTCTGCTGTCCTTGAATTCAATGACTCTCTTTACAGATAACAACATAAAAATTCAAGTCCTTTCTCCCCATGACCACAGGTTCTTTCTAGAAGGTAGAATTTTTGAAAGTATTCCAAGTATTGATTTAACAAGCTGATTGAAATTCAGTCACTTAGAAATGAATTGACCCTTTAGAAGAAAAGCATTTTTTTTCTCGTCATGATTATTTCAGAGTGTACAAGGCATATTTGTGTTCATTTCCTGTGAGGATGTCGTCCTGTTGGAGAAAATTAGATCTACATTATAGTTGTGGGACACAGATTAAGAATGAAAGCAACTTTTTAAAGTTATATAGACAGTGCAAGAGACGAAGAGAAACCCAAGTCTTTAATCTTAAGCTTGGTATTTTCTCCAGAGTTCTGCTCCATTATTTTGGAGCAAATATTAGATGGGTAATCTAGATCAAGCTATAACCTAAGAGAGATCCTACATTCTAATTGGCCTGGGATGTTCCGATTTCTGTGTGTCTGTTGTTCAGACACAATAGCATGTTCTTTGTTCTCAGAGTGTTATAGTTCTGATACTATATTATAGAGTGTTTGTCTCAGACAACTGTTTGAGGAATCTAGAACCTTCCAGAACAGCTACATCATACAGACCTAGTGTCAGCACAGAGTTTTTAATGAAATGTTCACTTTATAGTGAGGAAATCCTCAGCTTTGCCTAGAAGTACTGGAGAATAATACAGAAGAGCGGACACCAGTTTTTAAAAGCTGACAGGATGATCTGCTAGGGATAGCCACCTAGGTTTCTCCCTGCATTATCTACATTGGATACATAGGTCATACCTTCTTGGATGGCATCCTCCTCATTACTATTCTGATGCTTGTCCTTACAGCCAAGTGAACAGCACTGTAACAAGCCACAGCTTTTGGCTATGCCAATGGACAAAGCAACAACACAAAATTAAATGTACACAAAGAAGGTTGCTGCAGTTTGAACTATGCAGGAGGCTGATCACTTGGTATTTCATTGAGACGTTTAAAACCCTAGGAATATGAGGCTGGGCTCTTGGAATCCCAGTATTGTAGCTGCCTTATTTGCTCTGATGATTGAGCCCAGAGAAGCAAAGAGACTACCTAATGAAACACAGCAGTTTACTTTCTGGGCTGAGACTGAAGTTGGTTTGTTATGCAAAACTGAAATAAACCCAGGCTGCAAGCTTCAAGTCCTGTGGTTTTAGATAACATGCCCAGGACTTGCAATGTGAGTTCCTAGATTTGCATTAACTTTCTGTGTGACTTGGGCACACTATTAAAGATACATGACATTTCAGTTTCTTTATCTAGAAAATATGGATTGGGATTAAGACCCTCATTACATTGCAGCTGAGTGTCACTTTAGCAGAGTGAAAGTTTATGAATTTTGGTATGGGTGGGACAACAGCTACACAGATGAGAGCTGCCCTGTCAGCATGTTCTAGGCGTGCAGTCAGATATGTCAACCATAAGCACCAACATGGCACCAAGTTTCTAGAATGTTTTCATTGTGCATAATTAAAATTCTCAGCCATTGCAGTTTCCATTCTCTCCCTTCTAGATCCCCGTTGCACTTTCTTCTCTCAATTTCTACACTTTTTACTCCTTGTGTAAACAAAGTTATGCAGCGTTGTTATCAGTTATGCAGCACCATGCCTGCTAATTTCATATTATCCAGTGGTTGTCAACCTTTCCAACACTGGGACCCATTTACAGAGTTCCTTAAACTGTGGTGACCCCAACCATACAGTTATTTTTGTTGCTACTTCACAACTGTAATTTTGTTACTAATACAAATCATAATGTAAATATCTGATAAGCAGGATGTCTTGATATGTGTCCCCCAAAGGGGTCACAATCCACAAGACGAGAACCACTGAATAAGCTGTTGTGTATGCAGGACTTCCTTTATTGTGTCCCCGTAAGGCAAAGAAGAGTATCCCAATGTGACCAACGACCATAGGTTGAACAGAGCTTCTGGTTTGGATGTTTTGTTCCACAGCTGCTGCTGATAGCTAAAGTAAGAGAACTTTTACTCACTGACCCCATTTCTGTGTCCATCTCCCACAGATGAACCCAGCCGGTGCTATTTCCATGATGGAGATGGGATGTGTGAAGAGTTTGAACAAAAAACTAGCATTAAAGACTGTGGTGTCTACACACCCCAGGGTTTCTTGGATCAGTGGGCGTCCAATGCTTCAGTGTCTCATCAAGACCAGCAGTGCCCAGGTTGGGTTGTTATTGGACAACCGGCAGCATCCCAGGTAAGCTCCTAGCCTTGTGGGGCTCCTACAGAAGACTCTTTTAATCTCAGCTGTGGCTCTCAAGGTACCCACTTCAAACACAGTGTCCCAGGCCATCTCTGCCTGAGTATTTCTTTAGCCAAGTGTGATGCCAGTACCTCTTCAGTACAATTGGTTAAGGATAAGACATGCAGTGGTGAAGGGGAGGGAATGCAAGCATCATGGGAACAACTGTCCCCCTATGCCCTTCTTATTATGACGAAGATATGGGAAAGAACTTTGTTTTGAATATACCATTGGAATTCAACGGGGGTGAGAACAATTTGGGAAATCTTAGGGTTTTTTTTGTTTTGCTCTTTGTTTTTGAACAGAGACTCTCAATTTGTCTGCTTACTGAATTAAGAGCAACCATATACAGATTTACTGTATAGTCTCTCCATCTTTATGCTTCCACTTTCCCTCCCCATATTGAAAATAGGAGTTTAGCTTGATACACACCAGGGACATTGCCAATTCTAAGGAGCTGTGACTCATTCGTCAGTCCCCTAATGCACTATTTATATGACACGGTTCTCCCACAGGGGACTGATAGCCTAGATGAGGGATGGATAGTTTGGGGGCTACCACAGCTTGTGTGATCCTAGGGATGGCTGTGCCTCCCCAGAGCCTCTTTTGCAATTATCCTGCCCAGAAAACACCTGCCTTCTTCTGAGACTCCCATTTCTCAGAGATACAACTCAGTACTTCCGACTACGTGGCACAGTGACCATTTCTGAAGCCAGCCTGCCCCCCCTCCCCTCGGTCTTGCAGATGAGCCTTGATTCTCAGTCATCCCTCTCTAACGGCTTCTTTATTTCAAGGTCATTGCAATATAACTGGCATTTAGATGAATGAGAACTAGGACCTTGGGTTGGTGTCCATTGAGAATTAATGGCAGTGCCTCTCATGTTCATTTTCATCTTTATTTGATCATCTCTTCATCGCTCCAACTTGTGTTCACATTACTCAGTTTTTATTTGCTCATTTGCATGTATGAGTGGATGCCCTCAGGGGAGCAGAAAGATGTGGGTACAGGATCCCCAGGTGCCTCTCATGGGCAGTGCCAGCCAGCAGTAAATGGGTCAGCATTCTATTTCTCATTGTGCTGCCTCAGTACTTGGTGGACTCATCTGTGTGGTCCTACCATCACAAAGAACTTCATGGAACTTACTTGTGTACCCTCCGGCATCTCACAGTGAGCTATCAGAATTTTGGGACTAGACTGGATTTCATTAGTTTTTTTTCCCCCTCCTCAAAGCCCAGCATCTAGATAATGCTAGGTGTCAAGATTGTCTGTGTTTTGTTTTGATTGTAAATGCTCACATGAGCACATGAACACACACACACCTACTTGCAAGTGACACCAAGAGAAGATGTCTAGCCAGTGTTTCTTCATCATTTCAAAGGTGCAGTAATTTGAAATTCAGCTAGCATCCCGTTTTTAGAGCTTTTTGAAAAACATCACTGAAATGAGTGAATTATTAGCACTCTAGGAATCTTTCATACACAAGAACAGTGGGAGAAACTGTGCTTCAAACCTACCCAAAGATTATTGCTAGTAACATGAGCAAAAGGAAAAAACTGCCCTTCCTCATTTGAGAGAGAGAGAGAGAGAGAGAGAGAGAGAGAGAGAGAGAGAGAGAGACAGAGACAGAGAGACACAGAGAGAGACAGAGAGAGACAGAGAGAGAGAGAGGTACTTGCATGGGACAATTAATCCAATCTTGTAGAAGAAAGCTGTCAGGAATTATGGCTGATTAGTTCTTCTTAAACAAAAATCCAATTAAAAAATCATTATAAATACTAGCTTCTCGATCTATAAAGAGGAGAGGAGGAAACAAAATCATCCTATTGAATTATTCACTGTTACCAATTTTATTTTAATGAAATCGACTAGGTTCCATTATTCTGAGCTGGGATATAATCTTTGTTACAAGGAGACTTTTGCTGTAACTAAATTTGCCATAAAGAGACCAGCTTGCTGGAGTATACAGGCTCAGTGTGTGCAGGCTGGATTCAGAATCAGGAAAATGGAAGTTTGGAGGGCATAGATCAACAAGGCCCCAGTTTTCTTACTTGAAAACAAATGCCCCTATCCTACATATATACATGTGGCAGTGCACACAGGTACAGCCATGTGCACACAGACACACAGGCACTCATGCAGACAGCATAAAGTCAGCCTCCTTCAGGGTAAGCACTATTCCTGAAGTGAAGGTATTGCTCCCTTCTGACAATAGCAAAGGAGAAAACATGATTGTGCCCCCTCATGACCTTGCACAGTGATTAGAGGAGTCTAGTAGCTAATTTGCACCCTGTCAGGGCCTCTAGTGAAGATGTTGATGGAGAGAGAGGAGGAGCTAGGAGACACTTGAAAGTTGGATTGAAGAATAAGATAGAAGGGTGTTCTCAGGGTCCCTCACTTTCCTTAGGCATGGTCTTCCTCTCCCTTCTCTTTCTCCCCCTCCTTTTCATTTCCCCTCCTTCCTCATCTATTTTTCTTCCATCCGCTCCTCATCCTTTATCCCTAAACTCCACCCACACATGCATATATGAATAGGCCTGTAGGAGCTCAGTCCAGACACTGACCAAATCAAATACAGGAGAGTAGAGGTAAAGCCAGTAGTGGCTAAATTTCACAACCCATCATGCTAAACATACACACTGATAGGCAACTACCTTGCCTTCTTCATAGTAAACAATCTTGTTGTCCATCTTGGAGCCTTGGAGGAAGTGCAATGGACGCCCAAATCAGTACATATCCTGTATGTAAAGAATCTAATCTTAGAGAGATATTTTGGAAGATGACAGTGGAAGCCTAGAAATAGGAGGCCAAATCCAAAGTGGGGAGGGCCTGGATTCCAGGGAAACAGGCAGAGTTCTAGATGCCAGGTGTCAGGGACTCAGATCCTTCTGGAGCAGAATCACAGTCTCTTGGAACTGAGGCTGCTCCCATGCCCTGCCACACACACTGATGCTCTTCTGCAGTCTTCGGTCTTCACTAGGACAAGCTTGACCTGATGAATTATGAAAAAGACCAGACATTCCCTCTTACCCTACACAATCCACTTTGTTTCACTCTCTGGGATGTTACAAAAATGAGAAAGCTCAAGTACTTGCTGTCACTATGTTCCTATACCCTCGGAGGTATAAGACCCCATTGTTAACCTCTGCACTCTGTATGGCATAGGTGTGAGAACTCTCTCCAAATCATAGCTGCATCAGAATATTTCTGCAGGCACTTGTGACTAGTGAGAATGAGAAACACTTTGTGTTTTGTGAGCTTAGAATACCAGTCTAAACTTGAGCTTTGCTTTTGCATAGCCCTGCCACTTCTAATGATTTCCAGTCTCTCTCCCCCATTCTCCTTAAGCAAGTTTCCCAAATTTGGTTATAGTAAAGCTACCCATGAATGCTGAGTCTTGTATCCAAATGTTATCAGACATATCAAAGCTTCCTGGTTGTGCAAATTGGGCTGAATATCCTATAATAAGAGACATTCTTTGGATATTTGGGCCATGCACCTTCCTGACCCAGCTGGAATCAAAAAGTTCCTGTAAGTGAACAAAAATGGAAATGAAGAAAGAGAATCAGTTATCTCTCTTCTGGGAACCTTAGAAATGGTTCAGTTTGGATGGTTTAAGTGCTTGCAAAGATCTTGCTTGTTCATACTTTGTTTCCATGCCTCACATTTCTCTAGTGCTTTACACCAAAGGCTACCAAATTTCGAAGTAGATATGCCTCCCTTATGTTCTCATCCTCAGAGCTTCTAAGACTACTTCATTCTGTCTAAACAGGCACCCCTCCTTTGCTAGGGTTTAAAGAAGAGATGGAGATGCTCCAACGATCTAGAATCTAGCGCTGTCTCAGGGATTACAGATCATTATTCAACAACCCTGATTATTGGGTTAAGTGTTCGAGGGTAAACTTAGACTGACCATTTCTAGGGCAGTGATTTGAGGGCCACAGTAAAGTAAACCTTTTCTAAGGATGAATGAGAAATGAGACCTATCCACACTGAGGGGAGGACTGTGATACCTTAAGCTCCTCACATTATGAGGCTTTCTGGCTGGTTCAGGCTGGATTGCTTTGTTCTGTGAAAATTCCTGCACTAGAGAACAGATGGGGCTTCATCACATCTTTTTTGTAATTGGTTTTGATTGGATATGCAATTAACCTTTTGGGAGGTAAGTCAGCCCTTTGCAACTTCATTCTGAGTTACTATCATCTGGCCCTTGACATGTTCATCTTACTTTTTGCCTCCATTAAAATACAAACCATGACATATATTGTACTAGTACAATCTATAAGTTAATTTGTTTGGTTGAAGACAGGTGTACTTTTAGCCTACATCAATGAGGATGAAAGGGAGACCATGAACAATAATAAGGAAAAGGGGAAATCACCGTGTGTTACTTTACATCTAAATTCTAACACATGCCAATCTGACTTTGCCCTCCTTACTTTTATTTCTGGAAGCACTGGGCAACCAACTCCTCCAGGAAGCTCAGTTTCCTCCTTTGGAAAGTGGGAATAGCATCTACATGGTGGAGATTAAGGCTGCAGAGAAAACAGTGAGCACTGGCTTTTTGTACTTAAGTGGTAGTACCAATGTCAGAGACCTGCCTCATTCATCTTGGGTGCCTCTATACACTTTCACCCAGAGCTGACCACAGTGATCCATGCAGGAGAGACAATTGGCTAAATTTCATCCAGTTAATCACAGTCTCATCAGCAAACATTTGCTGCTTACCCAGGACTGTTTCAGGCACTTTGGGAATCTTCAAGAAAGCCAAGGGCTGCTTGCTGCTCCCAGAAAGCTTACTGTTACACCCGAGGGGTATATGCACCTGGAAACAGTAGTCAAAGATGTCAAGGTGTAAAATCCTGAGCAGATTCTCCAACGAACAAAACACTCTGCCAGCTGGGATTACAGCCAGCAGGCTATGTGGAAAACTCTTTTGCCCACTTTCAGAATGTCTAGGATAAATCAGAGAAACAACCGTTTACCAACTTCCTCTGGGCTCTGCACCAAATTTCTTGACTGGTACGTAAGATACTACAGAAAAGGGATTAATGGTCTTCACTCACAGATGAACTCACTAAAACTTTGGGCTTAGGTCTGGAAAGGGCCAAATTGGGACACAGGCCATTGTGCTCAGGTAGGAGCCAGGTGCAGACTAAGCATCTCATACCTGCTTCCAAGATGGATGTAGGAAAAGAGTCAGAAGAATGGATGTTTTCTGTGTCACTTTGTCTGTTCTGTGCATTTCAAGAATACAAAGAAAGTGGGACATATCTTGCAATACCTAAAATACATCTCCCTTGTTCCATCTTCCTGCCAAGGTATCCAACCTCTGTCTCCATTCTTTCTTCAGAAATTACCTTATTGACAGACCATCATTGTAAACAGTGATGGAGTTCATGAAGATATAGCCATTCATGAACATCATTTACTTTGGCTGTATTCATAGTCGGAGCTCCTGCCTTTCTCCTACTTTTAGTCCTTTCCTGTACCCAGTTATTCCTCTTCTATTTTTCTTGTAATGCAATTTAGAATTACGCACACATATACATACACACACACTCTGTAGTATCTATTCTTGATAGACAACATTCAGTATTTATCCTCCCAACTCTATCTCTTTGTCTTAATGTGATTACCTCTAGTTCTGTCTATTTTCCTGTGAGCAACATTATATATCCTTCTTCATAGCGAAATTAAACACCATTGTGTATGCACACCACTTCCAACCTCCATCCTTTTAGCTTTAACATTGATTGTCCTTCCAGAGAACCTTAAATGAGTACATTATAAGGGAACACAAAAGAAGCAGAGAAGACACTTCAATTCCCTACCTCTGCATGTAAACCAGATGCCTTAGGTTTTGGAATATGTGCCTAATTATTTCTGGAGGATGGGAGAGAAAAGAAGGAAAGTACAATTTTTCACAATTTGTCATTTGTCACACAGGAAACCCTGAAATACCAATAAAACCCAATTATGTATATAATCTTTGATGGCCACAAGTTCTGTCAGGACAGTGGGGGATTCATCACTGTCCTTCTCCATCCTTGTCTTCAAAGCAAATGGTTAGATATATCCTGAGTTCTTTGAGTTCAAGGGTCAGAAATCATTTTGAATTTGGACTGGGCATGGTGGCATTCTGATCTCACCACTTGGAGAGAGGACTGGAAATTCAATATCATCCTTGGCTACATAGAGAGTGTGAGACTAGCCTGGGTTACATATGAATGCAGGCATGCGCATGTGTAAAAGAAAAAAGGAAATACAAAGCATCTTCCTATATACACATTGATGCTATGGAATAAGTGCTTGGACAGGGAGCCCCAGAAGAAGGCTGGGAGACACTTCTGTGGAAGTCATTGCTGAGCTGAAACTTAAGAAGGCAAAGTTGAGTGATAGGATGAAAGATGAGTATGAAGATAATACTGTCTATAGAAAAGGACTGATGCAGAGATGAAGATGCTGACAGAGACAAAACCAGTGGCACACAAAAAGTAAAGTGAAATAAAAAAAACTGATAAGAATGGAGAAACTCAGGAGGAGTGAAACTTAGGAAGGGTGCTTGGAGATACCACAAATGCTTGGAGTTTTGTCTTTATCCCCAGGGCTGTGTGTGGAGAGCTTCTCTGAGGCTTTAAGCGGTGAGATGCTAAGAAGGAAAGAACAGCAGTAATGCCTTCTAAACCCCTCCTGTATGACAGACCCCACAAAGCACATTATTTTCTGTGCATTTCCCAGTCACCTTCCTGAACGTAACAGGCTTCTCTCAAAGCCAAGAAACTGACTCAGAGACCTGAACTCCTCACCTCTGCCACCCTCCCTTGCTTTCTTCTACCTTGCTGCAGGTGTCACCATGAAAACATCTCCACTGGAAAATCTTGTACTGAGAAGCATTCCCCCAATTCTACTTAGACAATAATATTTGCAAAGAATAAGGAATAATCTTGGCCTTGGTGCTCTGATGCTGAGGAGACAGTTCCAGAGGCTGTCTGCCCCTTCCCTGCTTATCCCTGCCTTCAACCAAAGCAGTCAACTCTTCTCGTTAGTAAAATGGGGCAGCCTTTGCCACTGGCGGGGAAGGAGAGGGAAAGGGAACACGCTGAAATGCTGGAGCAGATAGATTCCAAGTAGTTTCCCCAAAGGCCCAAGGGATCTGCTTTCTCCTGGTGGTTTCTGAATAATTGTTCAAGAGCACATGTGCAAGTCATCTAAGGAGACAGAACAGAAAGTACCGTGGTTCATTACAGCCTGTCCTGCCCATGCGGGGCACCCAAAATTCCCTCCAAAAAGAGTACAAAACAGAGTCCCCAAGTTGTCACCCCTCAAACCCAACAAAACTTGGGCTGGGAGAGATGTTAAATCTATTAAAGCTTTTGGGGATGCTCCTGGTTTCCTTCCTGGCCATCTCTCTCCACAATTCACTCATCAGCCCCTTCTACAGAAGATGATACTCTGGCATTGTGATTAAACTTGGAATTCCATCTGAAAATATCTTAGTGATGAAAGTTTGAAACAAATACAACTAATTGACATCCGAAATTGGAGTAAGTCTAGGGTCCATCACTTACTGCTTATGTGACAGCGGTTAAGTCAGGTATCTGATCCCCATAAAATGTCTGTTTTTCAAGGTAGGAGTGATTTCCCTTTTGATGACAGACTCTTTCTAAAATGCCATTGTCTCCTGTTATTTTTCCACAACTGAGGGACAGATGTGATTTGAAATAGTACACAGGGTTACGTTAAAATTATTTTCATTAATACATGTGTATGATGCCTTGCTGATTCTGTCTGCATCTATTCGTTATGTGCATCAGATATCCTGGAACTGGAAGTACAGGTGATTGTGAGCTGTCATGTAGGTACTGGGAATTGAATCCAGCTCCTCTGGAGGAGCTACCGGTGCTCTCGACTACTGAACCATCTCTCCAGTCCTAAGATGCAGTTTTTCAATACTTGGTTTTCCAGTACAGACAGTTGAGTGGCTAGAGACGTAGAGAGCCCTCAAACTTTACCTCACTTAAGATGTAACTTTTATTAAATAAATTCCTGTACCTTCCCACCCTCCCACTGCTTATGGAATGATTCTGGTATTTCAATGGAAGGCCAATGACCCTCTACCTCTCCAAAGTACCATTTTTTTAGCCACAGCATGACATAGAGATAAGCAATAGAGCCATTACCCTCAGAGGAGTAGTACAGTGCCATGGGATCCTCTACAGAGGCAAAACAGATGGTGACAAAGTACTGATATACTGAGTTAACCTTGGCAGGACACACTTTGAGGAGGAAGGGTGAGTTTGCTTGACAGGTACCTATGGAAGTCTTGGGCATTTGGGAGTAAAAAAAAAAAGGCTGCATTATGGCTTCCCAGCCCCATAAAGAAAGCCTAGATTTTGCAGCCAGAAAGAACTGATGTGAGCACTTGTCGGCTATGCAACATGTAACAAATGACCTCACTTCTCCAAGCTTTAAGTTTTTCTCATCTGCAAACAGGGCAGGCTGTCCCCTATGTATTATGGTCTTGAGGATGCAATGAGCTAACATACCAAGTACACAGTACATGCTTGCCTTTTACTGGGCATTAGATTAATTTCAGATCTCAGTCCCTCTAATGCATTTGATACCAGAGTAAACTAAGTCTGAAGGGAACACAATATTGATAGGTAGGGAAATAATGGAGAGAGTGAGCCAGCACTTCCAGGCAGGCACTGAGCATGTATTGAATTCTCAAGGACAGAGGCATGTGTAGCCCTGAGGGCATGTTTGGAGAGTGAGCCTCCATCACTCAGATGCCAGGGAACTTGACTTGAAGCCCAAGTACAAGCAGAGCTCTGTGGCTTGAGGCTCAGTCCTCTGAGTTCTGTGTGGATATCAGACCCTTCCCTTGCCGCCTTCCCGATGGCCCATCTAAGAAGATTCCTAGGACTTTGTGTATGATCTCCATCAAAGCGTGACCAACCCTAATCCTGTTGCCTTTATTCTCCACCACCCTCTTTTAAACCTCAGCTTCAGGACCAGGTACTCCTTCCATCCTTGCCTTTCTCTCAGTCTATCCCCGGATCCGTTTCTTTGCCTTTCTGTAAGTGTTTAATATTCTCACTCTCCATCATACTTTCCCTCTTTCTTTCCTTTCTTTGCTCCAATCCCCTCTCTTGCTTTCTTTCTTTTTTGTACTATTGTTTTGTTTCAAGTGGGGTCACCGGCATGTAGCCAACATGGCCTTTGCTGTATAATTTAGTTTCATGTTCTGTACCCAAGAAACATGTAAAAAATGTAAACAGCATTCACTCTCTAGGGCTGTAATGCGCTTAGGAAGCAAGCTTCAGTCAAGCTTTGCTGAGCCTGCTGCTTTGGTGGTATTGAATTCTGTCCCCCAAACCACATGCTCGTTTCTCTAGTCTAAAAGTAAACTTTCTCAAGCCAGGCCTGAAGGAGGAGCTTGTGAAAGGATCTGGGCTTTGGCTGGGCACCAGATTCTGTTTGTTTGGGTGCATGCTCCTTTGTTTGTGTTTGTTTCTTAAGTCCCTCAGGCTCCACTCTCTAGCGCCCTCCAGGTCCTGCTTTTGCAAAGTCAGTCTTGATGTGTAATCTGTAGTAGCAGACCAGAAAAGGCTTTCTACCTCCACTTTCACTAGTGATAGTGTTCTTAAAACTTAAAATTCCTCAACTAGTCCCAAGCACAAGCAAATCCTTGATATGTTTGAACATATTCAATTTCCAAGGAGAAATGGACTCCAAGGGTCCCATGAAAGGTACTGTTACTGAGAAGCATACATCTTTGCTATAGTTTCCTGTCCCCCTCTGTGACCTCCTCAAGCTAGACCTGTAGTCTAGTTGATGGAAGGGGATATTTAATAAGTGTTTGTGATGTTTTTATATCCTGAGAAAGAGTATCCCCATCCTTAGAGAGGCATGGACTTGGATGAGCTCTGGTCTGCTGGTATATACTGTTTTAAGGAATATGGATGCTACCAGGGCAATACCCAAGTCTACAGTGCAGCACCTGATAGCAAGACATGTGGAAATAGAATAGTATTTGAATTCAAACCAAGGAAGATTATTTCTTGATGCATATCAAGAAACTAAAGTCACAATTATATTTGAGAGAAAACAAAGCTGTGTCATCATTAATAGCTACAGATCAATGAACTATCCACTAAAACTTCCTACTTGAATAGAAATGCCCTACACTGGCCATGTTTTACACAGAAATCTCCAGCCAACCATGACACCAAGTCATAAAATGTGGCTCCTGTAACCAAGAAGGCACATTTTTCATTTATTTAAATTTAAGTGGCTTCTTAGAGGCCATGGGCTACTCTATGGACAAAGAAGGTTTGGCAGGATATATATGTAGAGAAAGATCTTCAGTCACTTGCTTAGCTTTTCTGAGCCCCTGTCTACTCAAATGTCAAATGGGATAATTGAGATTATGAAGTGTCTACAAATAGCATACACAAGGCACTTAGCATGCCCAATGAATTAAATAATTAAAAATCCATAGTGAAATAGTGTACCCGTTTCCCAGATATGGATGGGAGCTTCTCAAAGAGTCTCACACTTTGTGGTAGGAGAACCACTCACACTTTCTAGCTCCCAACTCCTGCTTCTGTTCTATTCCATCCCACTTTACCCAAGATGTTTTTTATACCTCTTTCCCAGAACAAAGTAGGAAGGACTGACCATTGTATGATTGAAAGACTACATTTTGTGTGCATTTGTTCTCATGGGAGGATTTTTGCCCTCAGAATATGTTCTCCTCCATTCACAAGAACTGACTTGTCTACACCATCACTTGTTTCTAAAGCTCTCTATGTCATTTCCCACAGCATGTGAAATCCAGAAGCTGTATATCAGGAAGGCCTGGTGCAGTTAGTATGAGTTTTTCTATGTGACTTAAGAGCAAGATTTAGGTAGAATGAATGACCTGGGATCCCTGAACACAGATTGAGAGTTTTCTTTCCTCCTGTCCAGAGGTGCCATCACTGCTTCCTACACACTTTAAGGTCTATCAGCCAAAATTCTGGGTCTTAGGACTCTCTCAGTTAACACTGGATTTTTATACTAAGTGAAAGTGAGCACATAAGGATTTGGGCTGTACCTTCTTTCTTTAGTTATTTCCAGTACCTAGCACAGTGTCTGCATCCTTGGAGGACTCCCATACTGTGGAGAAAATGTTTCTTTATCTACTGAATGACACCAGTGTAAACTACATGTGCTTAGGGAATCTCCTTTGTTAGGGATTGAATGTTTGGCTCATAATCCCCTGTGAATGCATAGGTGGCCGGAGGGGGCTGGGAATTCTTAATCACTTGATGTATTTTGATGTATCACTTGACAAATAATGATGATGATAATGATAGTGATGATGAAGATCTGAAGATAAGGAAGAAGAGGGAGAGATTTATGCTCCTTTATGCCTCCTGAATTGGATCCTTCCTCAAAGCCTGTAGTTTTCCTTGGTGCTGTTTGCTGCATTTACCACTGTATGTCCTAGTAGCTGATATATCATAAGCTCATAAAAAATGTTAAAGAATAAACATTATCTTTGCCAATAGCTTTACCCAGAGAGTAGGAAATGGCTTTTGGAGTCTAAGACTTGGTGGGAAGGCTTTGCTCAGCTCCTTTGCCTCCTAATACTGTGGAGAGATCAGGTGTCAAGACAGTCTCCATGACTGACTTCCTAAAAAGATTGATGGAAGTGTGGATCACTTTTAAAGTAGTCTCCCAATAAGAGGCTGATCATTGGAGGGTATGAAGGAGTAAGAGACAGAAAGATAGAGAGAGGAAGAGGAAAGGGGAAAAGAAGGAAACGTAGAGGAAAAAGGGTTATGGGATATAAAGGTAAATGGAAGAAGGAAAGGAATGATATCCCAACAATAAACAGCAGGTAGTAATGACAATGTAATTGTAATAACAATAATTAATGACCATAGCAGAATGTGAAGGGTTCTCAGTGTCAATTCTGCTTCTGGAACTTTGTATTGTATGTTCACATTCAAACTTCTCAAGCATCCTATGAGGCAGCTCGTATAATTTTCACTAGTTTACCAAAGAATTACATTAGGAAGCCTTCAGCTGGCCCAAAGGTAAGCCAGGCTGTCTAGAGCTGTCATTCAAAAAATTAGAGGAAGAAGGAAGGTAGAAAAACTTTCTAATGTGTATGATGTATCTACACCCATCTGTGCTCAGGAAATCTTTGAATTCCTATATCAGTTCTTCAGAATAGAAAGCCATTTCATTTGCAGTGGGGAAATACAGACAGTGTCGGGTTTGGAGTCATTTAATCAGTGAATAGCAAAAGCTGAACTTCCAAAATACAACTTTGACATCAAAATATGTATGGCTTTCTCTGCCCCCATTGAAAGAGCTAAGAGAGAGTCAGGTGCAGGGGCCGTGAAGGAGTGCATATGGAGGGTACCAATGCATTATGCTGTGCACAGGTGGGAGTTGACCTGGTCAAGGTTCCTGATGGTGAAAACATCATTCTGGTAGGTCCCCATTTCTCAGAGACTGTTTCCAATCAGCGGGTAGACATGAAAGTCAAGAGTAGCCACTGCGTACCTGGGGAACCCCAAAGCCTCCCTTGCCATTCACAGCTCCTGTTTGTTTCTGAAATCTGTCATGTCAGGACAGAGAATCATGCCACCTAATTTTCTCCCAAATACTGAAGTCCTTGTTCAAACCACAAGGTCATAGGGGCTCTGTCAACAATTTCAGCAACTTTGTCCTGTGCCATTTGCATATGTCACTGAAGTACATCCTTGAAATCTCTTCCCAGAAGAAATGAAGCTTTGGGCATACCAGGAAAGTACCTTGTCTCCTCTCAAAGAGCAAAGAGAAAAGATGCAAGCATGCCCAGCATGATCCCAGGGCATCAGAGAAACCACATGCTGGAGTAGGAAGCAGGATCCCAGGAGCAAATACACACAACCTGGCTATGTGGGCGTATGACAAGAGTTGTCTACAAGCATTGTGACTTGTGCTTCATCCCAAATACTATTTGTATCACACAGATCTTAGTTAGCAAATCTGGAGAAGGCAGGGAGGGACGAAAACAAAAACAATCTGGTGACTCCCAGTTTTATGAACTTGAGAAAATAGTGTTCTTTTATGACACATGCTTTTAAGTGAAAAATCACTCTAGTGACCTTTTTGAATAGGCTGGTATGGTCAAGACTGCCATCAACCACTGCGCAGCTATTCCTAATCAAGGGTTTAGGGGACCAGGAATGGAAAATGGATGTGGTCATCCCTTTCCTGATTAACCCATGAACATCCAGAACTTTTCAGGGAAAAGTGGAGGAGATTGAAGAGGCATAATGACTGCCCCCCACCCAGGCTTTGAGCTGGGTGGCAAGGATTTCCTCACTGTAGAGCTTCGACCTAGACTTGGCTATGACTCCCAATTCTGCTCCAAGGCCATTTGGATCCTTTTTTCTTAGTTAAAGCTTACTGGATTTATAAATTTAGCCTTTCTATCTAGATTTTATCTAAATTTTAAACAGGCAGTCAGAAGATACTGCTTAATCTTGTTCTAGCATGATGGCTTCCTTCACTGTGGCCTGCAAATCGAATCATCTCAATGCTTCTTCCTCAAGGACTACCAACATCTCAGGGCTCTGAAGGAAAAGTTACAATTCTGGGTTCTTATCTGTACCAGGTGATGCCTCAGAACACCCAGCTATTGCCAGACACGGCATGTATTCTCCTTTCTAGTGTCCAGTGTACATGCTGGTTGAAGTAAATGGAGCCCTTGAATCTGATTCAGAGTCTACATGGATTTTAAAAATGATATTTTTGTCTTTGAAATTTTCATACATTTATATGAAATATATACTGGTTGTGTATCATGATCTAGAAGTTTTGAAATTTGCTTTCTGCATAACTGTAAAAGAAGAAAGATCAGAAAACACAGAAAAATTATCATTTGTTTTCAAAAATACTTTGTTGGGAGCTGTATGCTGAATAAGGCGCAGCCTGTTGACCTTCATCCTTCATGCTTATGCAACTGACAACATCTGGGAAACTGGTTTTGTCATGGCTCAGCTGTGGCTCAGTTTTTCCCCTTCTTAAGCTTTTTTTTTTTTTATCTCTAGAGTCTACTTGACTTCAGATCTGGCTTCAGTACCTTCCTTGTCCATGCCCATCCCTCAGACTATATGAACCTTGAAGCCAGAACCAACCCATTTTCTGTGCATGTCTGCACTTAATTCCTCAGCCTCTTCTCTCCATAATTTTGGAAGCCATTTTAAAAATGGGGGAAAACCCATATGTCTTTATTGGAATTTTGTTCTGGGTTTCATTTTCTCACATAAACCATGGGAATAAAGAACTTAGAACATATTAAGAGCCAAATAAATGTACTTGAATAAGTGAATGAACAAATGAATGAGAAAGTAAGAGAAAGGTTTTGTTTTCAGCAGAAGGGGAGGGGGACAACTGACTCTACTGAAAGAAAACAGGGATTTCTGGAGACCCATAACCTTTCTCCCTTTGTATTAGGAATACAAGCTAGTCCTATACCTTGCTGCCCTGACCCTGACAGCATCTCACTCCTGAAAGTGACATGTGAGCCCTGGAGTCACCTATCAACCATCTGGCTGGGAATCCCATGCTCTACACTGGGAGATTACATAAACTGGAGGGCAGCCTCCAGATGTTAGCTGTTTCTGCTCATTTTTTCTTCCTTTTCAACAACAATAATAATAATTAAAACAAACAGCCCTCATCCCCCATCCGCACCCCCGAAATTACAAACAGGTGGACTCAAATGCTCTCGTGTAGCTCAGACACTGACCCTTGGCAAGGTCTGCTTTGCACTGAGTCACCCATTCATACCAGCTGCTCTATGGACTGGGACAGGGGCTCCAGGAAGAGATCATGGTCCTGCCACGAGAAGCCTCAGAGCCAGCCTTTCTCTTTTCCCACCTCCCACCCTGAAACCTTGGCCTCCAACTTAAATGGATGTATTTTGGAGAACTAGGTGGCTTAAGAGCTTAGTAATGAGAGCCCAAGTCTTTCAGTACTGGGTCAGGAGTTCAGAGGCAGCCCTGGGTGACTGGTGAATGGCATAATTAGGGAGCCAGGGGCAGCCTGTGAGGGCCTCTGTGAAATGAGCCTGGACGGGCTTTTCATGGCTGCAGTTGTCAGCTGTACAAAAGCCTACCACCACCTCCTACTCTAATCACTCTGCCTTGTTAGAGGATTTACTAGCTGGCGAATCCTGAGCCACTACCCAGCCCTCTAAAAGCCAGTGTCCAGAATGGGCTTAGGCTAGTGCCTGGCTGATGTTTGTGGAGTGGGGAGAGCATGCCAACCCTATGGTGTAGACACATGAGAACTAATATCTTATGTACCTAAAGTTGTGAACTGGAATTATTATTGTCATTGCTGTTGTGATTGTTCACTCTCTATCTCTGAAAAAAAAGAAAAAAGAACATGAATCTCCCCTGCTTAAAGAAAGGATGGGATAGAAAAGATGGTGGGTGATATCTGCTATCATAGCTTTATTGTCATTGGCCTTGTAATGAGCATCATTTATATTGTGTGAGCCTTGGCTTCCTCATCAGTAGAATGGACTAGAGATAGAAAACTGTCTTACATTAACACAGACAGAAATCATACCCAGACTTCAAGTGCTCCTGACAGGTGTGACCCTGGGATGCTTTTTATCCTTTCTGAAAACCTAGGCATCAGAGAGGATATCATGTTGATAGAATCCCTAAGAATGTGAAGACTGTGCTTGGGACACAGATGCTGGCCAGTAAACGATATGAAAGAAACTGGTATGCTCAATTTCGTGGGTACTGTCTTAGCTTTTTCCTTAGCTAGCTGATAGACCCTTTTCTGTCTATCAGAACCTGGAAGCCTCTTTACAAGAAATAAGCCACTAAGTGTGCCGTCATTCTCCAGTATTCTACTCTGTAACAGTGATTCAGAGACATTTCTCCTCTGTGAGATTTCGTTAGCCCATCTGTAAGCCATGTTAGCAAGGAAGAGAGAAAGAAAAATGTAACAAACAGTTTCTACGGCAATGCCCACCTTTTCCTCCTGGTCATTTGATCAGACCAACGACTTGCACACCAAATTACAAGAATTCATATATGTGAGAGGAGGAGCAGGCTTGACCTGAATAGGATCTCTAAGGAGTGTGAAATGCATGTGTTAGGGACAGCTCCCTGGGGCCAATGAGGTACTATTCAGTCCTGAGCAGAGACCCAAGGCTGGAGGGCATCAAATGACAAGTGCTTATTGGGAAGTGTCGCCTAGGTGGAGGCCCCTAGATCTGATGTTGTTCCCAGAACTCTGGGAGGGCAAAGGAAGCATCTCTCTCTGTCCTGTACACAGGAAATGTTTTTTGGCTTGATTGTATGTCCACACCAATATAATAAATCCTCAGACTGGAAGAAAGGCAACCTACCCCTCCCCCTGCTCTCTATCTCTTTAAGGCAGGCATCAAAGGGGGAAAGTGCTCAGCAGGCCTGGAGAAAGTGATAATTGTTTCTAATGGTCGGTGAAAGAAAGCCTGCTCCCCGCTTCCCACCCATTGTTATTAAGTGTGTAGAAAGGAGGGGGAATTGAAGATCTCCCTCCCTCTTTACTTCCCTTCCTCCCTCCCCCCCCCTCTCTCTCTCTCTCTCTCTCTCTCTCTCTGTGTGTGTGTGTGTGTGTGTGTGTGTTGTATTGTACATCTGTTAACTCTTGATTGCCTTTCAAGTTTCCATGTTTAGTGGGTCAGTATGAATCAGGGGTACAGAAGACTAATAAAAATGGGCTTAGAAATTGTGAAAACTACCCAGATGAGAGAGGGCTATGGTATTCTACAGGCATTGGGAGGAGCCCTGAATTAGGATGGGATGTTTGAGCAGCATTTGTCCATTGTGTGGATTAACTGACCTAACCTATGTGAAGTATTATTGCCCCAAATTCATTCTTTTATCCTGCTAATACTTTCGCAGTATCTACTTTGAACTTTGTCTGTTCTTAATACAGATGATGTATGGTTAAGACTTCAGTCTTGCCCATAATGGGTCAATGCTCTAGTTTAAGGATTATAGTTGGAGTATTTCTCCCTGGTGTTTTGTTAGAATAACCTAGAGAGCTGGTTGTGCTGGCATACACCTTTAATCCCTGCACTTGGGAGGCAGAGGCAAGTGGATGTCTGTGAGTTCAAGGCCAGCCTGGTCTATACAGCTAGTTTCAAGGTAGTTAAGGGTGTTACACACGGAAACCCAGTCTTGAAAAACCACAAAAGAAGAAGGAGAAGGAGAAGCTAAAGAATGGAGGAGGGTACAGAGTTTAGTTAGTGATGCCTCTCCTGGGGAAGGGACTGAGAATGGTACCAATGGTACCAATGATACCACAGCTTCCCTTCAACTGTTCCAGCAGGCTGTAATACAGCCATCAGCCTGCTCCTTATCTGGGAGATGAGGGTAACTCTAATTGCTTTCTTATGGGGCAGTTTTAAGAAATAAGTGTTTTAATAAAATAAAACACCCAGATAAGTTTTATGGTAAATTATACTTATTAGGGAAAGTGTTGTCATCATGTATTTGATCATATCAAAGCAACATGAGTTTCAAAGCTCTGGAATCATTCAGGCGTCCTGATGCCTTCTTGGTAGCACATGGTCTTTGTATGCAACAGCATCTCTGTAAATAAGTCTAGGCCTATGGTGACCTGGGCTCCTTGATTGAGTGCATCATCCATGGCCTTGGAAATAAAACACATCAATTCAATATTGGCAGTATTCAGTGAGCCTGGTCTGATGACCCAAGTTAGACTCTGGTGAAAAAGTGGCCAGTCATTGTCCTTCAAGTGCATTCAGGGAGAGATGGAGGTGCTAGAGAGAAACCACAGTGTGGGTATGTTATACCAAGAGTATACGGCAAGCCTGGAAAGGCTAGCCATGAAGAGGGAAGGAAATAGTCATTGAGTCAGATGCGTTTGATGTGGTGAACTGATCAGTGTCTTCCCAAACCTCAAATTCTGTATCTCTTAAATGGGAAACCAAATACTTATTCTCCACAGTTATTACAGGATGAAATGAGTTTATTTGCTGGACCATCCTATATGCACATACCATATTTAAAAGTTGGTGCCCATCCTGTCTGGCAAAGGTGTCCTGAGAAAGCAGTAAAGCTGTGTTTAGGAAGGCAGGTGCATTTTACCTGGGCTCTGTCCAGGTTTTCCTGTCCCTTTTTGCCCTTGGCTAGGTGGGCTATCTCCTTCCAATCTTTCCCTCTTACATTCTCAGGACCCCAGATCATGATGTGTTTATCTTGGGGGATATGTCTTGGATTATATGACTGCAAGCCTGAAGATAAAATGTAGCTTTAAGGGAAACTTCATTTTACATAAAATGTAGGGAGAGATGCTGCCAAACAACTGCCTGGTTATGCTTTTGCATGTACTCTTGCAGGCACACAACTAGTGTTGGTGTCAGTGTGCACACCTACGTTTCTTTGCTCCTACTCCTTCTCTTCTGTTTTCCTATAATGCCCATCACTGGTTCCTCTGGGTAGAAAGAGGAAATTGGAGAGGATAGGCCAAACATTTGAGGGACATTTCCTTCCCTCCGTGATGGACAGGAATGCAGAGATTTGAGGGACATTTCCTTCCTCCCCTGATTGACAGGAGGGCATGGAAAACTGCACAATCAAAATTCTATGGAAACCCCATTACCTGTGCCAGTGTAGGAAAACACCAGAACCCTGTCCTTCTCTTCCCCCTCCATGTCTCTTTCTTTGTGTATATCATGTGTGGGTACAAGATAAACTGGTTTTAGAAACCCTTTGAAAGCAAGACATAGCTAACTTCTCTAATTGAAAATAGCTTTCTGCGAATATGGGGTATTGGGAGGCAGGTGCTGGATGTAGTCTTTGGCATACAGGGAGTGGATGAAAGTCTCCAGGTCTTACAGTCACAGACCTTTGCTTCATACAGACATCTCCAGCTGCCTCCATGATGGTTGAATGTCTACATAGAATCCACAGAGATGAGTATGCATCCTCAAGCTACTCTCTCTCCTTCCCACTATTTCATTCTGTAAAGAATGAGATAGTTGGGATATGGATTTCTAATTACCTTCTCAGATGAGAGCTCCAGGAATCTCAAGATCTGGGTGACAAACTTCCCCAGCTCACTGGCAACACGCAGTTATAAGCACAGAAATGGAAAGGAAAGAAAGCAAAAGTCAGAAAACACATTGCTAGGATGACTGTGGTAAAACTCGGAACTCCGGTTGTGACTGTTTTTGCCAGAGAAAGTAACTGGAAATTAACTGTCAGCCTCCCAGTGTCAGAGGTTGACAGGATAGTTACTTGGTCCATAGTGAGGTTTTGATTGCTTGCTTTAGTCAAACCTCTTTTCTATGACATTCATTTGGAAAACTTTGGCAATCTCAAGTTGGCAGCTTGTCAAAGCCAAAGCCCTCGGGGAATAAGTTCATGTCACACTGTCTCCCTATAAATCGGAAGGGGAAGGGTGGAAAAGTGAGCGGTTGAGTCAATTCTAGGAGGCAGGCCTCTTCCCTTGTAACCTAGGCTCATTCCATCACCTCATTGCACTTTTGAACAGAACCACAAAGGCCTGCTTTTGTCTGATGAGGTGGCTTCTATTTCCTGCCTGCCAGGAACATGTAGGAGAAATTCTGAGCACAGGTTCTGTGGTTTGGAACTTAAGCTCCATCTGATATAGATATTTTCATTTTCTCGATACATGCTCACGTAAGTGGTTGTGACAGGTCCTTTGCAAAGCAGCATCTATGGTTAAGAATATAGATTGATTGTGAGTCTGGATTTTAGTCCTGGCATTACCACAAACTGGTTATGACCTCAGGGAAAATTTAGCAGTTCAGTTTTTTTAATCTACAAAATGGGTACAAATACCAGTTTCCACCTCTACCTTATATGATTCAGTCCATATAGAGCATTGTGCTTGTCTGTTTTTTTTTCTCTAAGATAACATCAGACTCACTAGGTAACCAAGGCTAGCTTTGAATTTATAATCCTCATGCCCAAGCCTTTTGAGTGGTGATTACAGTAATGCACCACTATGCTTATATTTACAAAGAGTATTTGAAAAACTTCAAGGCTTAGAATAGGTAACTGTGTATGTTACTACTGCTGCTGCAGCCTCCTACATGAGGCATTTATCATTTCCTAGGTTCTAGGGAATAAACTGGAATTTGTGTGGCTATAAATTAAAACATCATTCTCAACTGATGAATCTTCAGACTTTAATGGGATAAGATGAGGATCTGAGTAACTATAATCTAACTGGACAGGTGCTATAACTAAGGTACATGCAAGGAGCTATGTGGACACATAAGGAGCAACAATTAATTTTGGCTCTTTGATGAACTTGCAGAAGAATAGTGTTATCTGAACCTGGCTTAGGAGTATGTCTACTGTTTCACAGAATAGCCAAAGCAGAGGCAGGGTTTGAGTCTGGCCACAGACAGCATGGCATGGAGCCCACGATGTTTGGGAAAAATGAGTCTCCCAGTGACGAGGAAGTACAACAGTGGACATGGGATTCCTGCTTAGTGGGTAAAGAGAAAAAAAACAGCAGTCATGAAACTGCTTTCAAAAGCCTTTAACATTTGCATCGAGGAAAATCTCCACTCACTAGGCACAGGGTAGGCCATAAGTAGAAGGCTATGTGATTAGTTTTTTTCTGTTTGAAAAAGGGGAGTGAATATGGAGTGACTGAGGCAAAGATAGTGGTAAGCCACGCCATTTTCTCCATCAGGAGAAGCTGAAGTTTGTGTCAAACCCAAGCCAACAGTTGCCTTGTTTTTCCATTAACCTACAGAGTAGAAAATTAGAGGTATCAGTGCATAGCTCCCAGCTCTACACACAAGTGAACATGTGAACATGGAATCATTGTTCACAGCCTCTGCAGCCCACTTTCGTCATGATAAATATTGGGTAATGATTCTGGCCTTGCATGCTAGGTGAGACATAAATGAGACCCAGCATGAAAGATTACTATGGGTGTCTGTAAGCTGCTTGAGCTCATAGTAGTCATTCAATGTAACCCCTTCACTCTTCAGATGAGGAAAAGAGCTGTCAGAGAACTGTCCATTTCATAGGAAGCACAGACAGAACTAGGAGAGGGCTCCTATTAATTAAATAAACACATATGATGAAGACTGTAAGGCTTATGCTAAAGAGTAGAGTCCCTTCAACACCAAGAGCAGAAGCAGTCACTTGTCCTTTGGTCTCTTCAAGTGTTATTATAAAGGGAATAGGGCACCTGGTCTGTGCTGGTCTTCCTACAGAAGGGAGTAGTGAGAGCCTCAACATTCCTGTCCACTATGTCTGCATGCTATTTTAGGGAAAGAAAGGAAAACCTTACAAAGATGGTTTTTTTTACACCAAAATCACAATCAAGAGGACCCAAAATACCAGGAAGGATCTTGCACTAAAGCTAGAAGATAGGGGCTTGCATTTTCATGACAACTTGGTCCCCATGTAACTGGGCATGTAACTGGGCAGGATATCTCCCCACTCTTAAACCCTGAAAAGGAAATTCTCTCTATGTGGGTAAATCTTCCAAGCCCAGTCTAATTAGATCATAGGGCTAGGGAAACAGCTCATGGGTAAGATGCTTGCAACATCTTGTTTTGGATTCTCAGGACTGGAAAGCAAAAAACCAGTCACCACAACACAAACACTCTCACACACACACACACACACACACACACACACACACACACACACACACACAGATGATAGATAGATAGATAGATAGATAGATAGATAGATAGATAGATAGATAAAAGAAGAACAGAGGCAGACTGGCCTGGAACTAGGTGAGTGAGCCCCTGCCCGCTCCCGACCCCAGACCAGAACACCCCACCACCCCCATCCCACCACCCCCTCCTGAGCCTGCCGGCTTGGGCCAGACACGCCCAGAGAGGGAGGAGCCCTCTGCCCCACCAATCTGCTAGCACTCCATTCTTACATTCCGCCGCCGCAGACTGACCTGGAACTAGGTGAGTGAGCTCCTGCCCGCTCCCGACCCCAGGCCAGAACACCCCACCACCCCCATCCCACCACCCCCTCCTGAGCCTGCCGGCTTGGGCCAGACACGCCCAGAGAGGGAGGAGCCCTCTGCCCCACCAATCTGCTAGCACTCCATTCTTACATTCCGCCGCCGCAGACTGGCCTGGAACTAGGTGAGTGAGCTCCTGCCCGCTCCCGACCCCAGACCAGAACACCCCACCACCCCCATCCCACCACCCCCTCCTGAGCCTGCCGGCTTGGGCCAGACACGCCCAGAGAGGGAGGAGCCCTCTGCCCCACCAATCTGCTAGCACTCCATTCTTACATTCCGCCGCCGAAGACTGACCTGGAACTAGGTGAGTGAGCTCCTGCCCGCTCCCGACCCCAGACCAGAACACCCCACCACCCCCATCCCACCACCCCCTCCTGAGCCTGCCGGCTTGGGCCAGACACGCCCAGAGAGGGAGGAGCCCTCTGCCCCACCAATCTGCTAGCACTCCATTCTTACATTCCGCCGCCGCAGACTGGCCTGGAACTAGGTGAGTGAGCTCCTGCCCGCTCCCGACCCCAGACCAGAACACCCCACCACCCCCATCCCACCACCCCCTCCTGAGCCTGCCGGCTTGGGCCAGACACGCCCAGAGAGGGAGGAGCCCTCTGCCCCACCAATCTGCTAGCACCCCATTCTTACATTCCGCCGCCGCAGACTGACCTGGAACTAGGTGAGTGAGCTCCTGCCCGCTCCCGACTCCAGGCCAGAACACCCCACCACCCCCATCCCACCACCCCCTCCTGAGCCTGCCGGCTTGGGCCAGACACGCCCAGAGAGGGAGGAGCCCTCTGCCCCACCAATCTGCTAGCACTCCATTCTTACATTCCGCCGCCGCAGACTGGCCTGGAACTAGGTGAGTGAGCTCCTGCCCGCTCCCGACCCCAGACCAGAACACCCCACCACCCCCATCCCACCACCCCCGCCTGAGCCTGCCGGCTTGGGCCAGACACGCCCAGAGAGGGAGGAGCCCCCTGCCCCACCAATCTGCTAGCACCCCATTCTTACATTCCGCCGCCGCAGACTGACCTGGAACTAGGTGAGTGAGCTCCTGCCCGCTCCCGACTCCAGGCCAGAACACCCCACCACCCCCATCCCACCACCCCCTCCTGAGCCTGCCGGCTTGGGCCAGACAAGCCCAGGCAGGGAGGAGCTCCCTGTGCCCCAAATCTGGTAGCACCCCACTCTTCCATTCCGCCGAACGACCAAGAAACTAGGAACTAGCGAGGAGACCACCAGGAGCGTCGAGATCATCTAGAGTTGTGGACATCGAATTCCTAGCCCCCACACACCACTGGGCCACAAGAGGAGATAGAGAGAACCCACCCGCACCCACTAAAAGGATATGGGGAGAAGACAGAATAAGATTTCACTCAACAACACAAAGACCAACATGACACCACCAGAACCTAGGGACTCCACTCCGGCAAGAGCTGAAAAGCCCAACACAGAGCATGAAGATGAGATGGACCTCAAAAATTATCTCAGCAAGTTGATAGAGACCTTTAAAGAGGAAACAAGAAAATCCCTTAAAGAAATAGAAGAGAAAACAAACAAAAAATTAAATGAATTGGAGGAAAAGACAAACCAAAAAATTCAAGAAATAAATAAATCTCTTAAAGAATCCAAAGAAAGCCAAGAAAAAACATCCAAGCAAGTGAAGGAAGCTCTTGAAATAGTTCAAAACATGAAAGCTGAAATACACACAATAAAGAAAACACAGAATGAGACCATGTTGGAAATGGAAAGGTTGGATAAACGATCAGGAACTAAAGATGTAAGTGTATCCAACAGGATTCAAGAGATGGAAGAGAGAATCTCAGCCACTGAAGACTCGCTAGAGGATATACATTCATCCACCAAAGAGAACCTCAAGTCCAACAAAACCCTAACACAAAATATCCAGGAAATATGGGACACCGTAAAAAGGCCAAACCTAAGAATAATAGGTGTAGAAGAAGGTGAAGAAATACTGCTCAAAGGTACAGAAAACATATTCAACAAAATCATAGAAGAAAACTTCCCCAACCTACAGAAGGATATGCCTATGAAAGTACAAGAAGCTTACAGGACACCAAACAGACTGGACCACAAAAAGAAGTCGCCCCGACACATAATAATCAAAACACCAAATCTACAGAATAAAGAGAAAATATTAAGAGCAGCAAAGGAAAAAGGCCAAGTAACATATAAAGGCAAACCAATCAGAATCACACCCGACTTCTCAATGGAAACTCTGAAAGCCAGAAGGTCTTGGATAGATACCCTACAAGCACTAAGGGAGCATGGATGTCAACCCAGACTACTGTACCCAGCAAAACTTTCAATCACTATAGATGGAGAAAACAAGATATTCCACGACAAAAACAGATTTAAACAATACATATCAACAAATCCAGCACTACAGAAGGCTCTGGAAGGAAAACTCCAACCCAACGAACATAACTACACTCACAAAAACACTGTCAGTAGTTAATCGAATTTCACCAAACACAAAAAGAAACAGAAGGGCAAAATCCACACGCAATGATACCACCAACAATAAATCCAAAACTAAGAAGAACCAATGAACAATGGACGTTAATATCCCTGAATGTCAATGGTCTTAACTTACCCATAAAAAGATACAGGCTAACAGAATGGATACGAAGACAGAATCCATCCTTCTGCTGTTTACAAGAAACACACCTCAAATTCAAAGACAGGCGATACCTCAGAGTAAAAGGATGGGAAAAGATTTTCCAATCAAATGGGCTCAAGAAACAAGCTGGGGTAGCAATACTAATATCTAACAAATTAGACTTTAAACTGAAAGCAATCAAAAGAGATAAAGAAGGGCATTTCATACTCATCACAGGAAAAGTCCATCAAGACGAAGTCTCAATCCTGAACATCTATGCCCCTAATACAAAAGCATCCACTTTTGTAAAAGAAACATTACTAAAGCTCAAACCACACATAAAACCACACACACTTATAGTAGGAGACTTCAACACCCCCCTTATACCACTGGACAGAACTACTAGACAGAAACTTAACAAAGAAACAAAGGATCTGAAAGAAGTTATGACACAACTGGGTTTAACAGATATCTATAGAACATTCCATCCAAACACAAAAGAATATACCTTCTTCTCAGCGCCACATGGAACCTTCTCAAAAATTGACCACATAGTTGGCAGCAAAGCAAACCTCCACAGGTACAAAAGTATTGAAATAACCCCCTGTATCTTATCAGACCACCATGCATTAAAGCTAGAATTCAACAGCAATACGAATTGCAGAAAACCTACATTTACGTGGAAAATGAATAACTCCCAATTGCACCATTCCTTGGTTGAGGAAGAAATAAAAAAAGAAATCAAAGACTTTCTAGAATTTAATGAGAATGTAGACACAACATACCCGAACTTATGGGACACCCTGAAAGCAGTGCTAAGAGGGAAGTTCATAGCACTAAGTGCTCACATGAAGAAACTGGAGGAAAGTCACATTAGAGAATTGACAGAACAACTGAAAGCTTTAGAGCAAGAGGAAGCAAACTCACCAAGGAGGAGTAGACGCCAGGAAATAATCAACCTGAGAGCCGAAATCAACAAAGTAGAAACTAGGAAAACAGTACAAAGAATCAATGAAACAAAGAGTTGGTTCTTTGAGAAGATCAACAAGATAGACAAGCCTCTAGCCAAACTAACCAAAAGGCAGAGAGAGAGCATGCTAATTAACAAAATCAGAAATGAAAAGGGAGACATAACAACGGACACTGAGGAAATCCAGAGAATCTTTAGGTCATACTTTGAAAACCTGTATTCCACAAAATTGGAAAACCTAAAGGAAATGGACAACTTTCTGGATAAATATCACTTACCAAAATTAAATCAAGATCAGATAGACAGTTTAAATCGAACTATAACCCCTAATGAGATAGAAGCAGTAATCAAAAGCCTCCCAACCAAAAAAAGCCCAGGGCCAGATGGCTTCACTGCAGAATTCTACCAGAAATTCAAACAAGAGCTAATTCCAGTACTCCTCAAACTGTTCCACACAATAGAAGCAGATGGGATATTGCCAAACTCTTTCTATGAGGCTACAATCACTTTGATACCCAAGCCTCACAAAGATATGACTAAGAAAGAGAACTACAGACCGATATCCCTCATGAACATCGATGCTAAAATACTCAACAAAATATTGGCCAACCGAATACAAGAACATATCAGAAAAATCATCCACCATGATCAAGTAGGCTTTATCCCAGGGATGCAAGGATGGTTCAACATACGAAAATCCATCAATGTAATCCACTATATAAACAAACTTAAAAAGAAAAACCACATGATCATCTCACTAGATGCTGAAAAAGCCTTTGACAAAATCCAACATCCCTTCATGATAAAGATCTTGGAGAGAACAGGAATAACAGGAACATATCTAAACATGATCAAGGCAATATATACCAAACCAATAGCCAACATCAAAGTAAATGGAGAGAAACTCAAAGCGTTTCCTCTAAAATCAGGAACAAGACAAGGCTGTCCACTCTCTCCATATCTCTTCAATATTGTACTTGAAGTTCTGGCTATAGCAATAAGACAAGAAAAGGGGATCAAAGGGATACAAATTGGAAAGGATGAAGTAAAACTTTCACTATTTGCAGACGACATGATAGTCTACATTAGTGACCCGAAAAACTCTACCAGGGAACTCCTACGGCTGATAAACACCTTCAGCAAGGTAGCAGGATACAAAATTAACTCAAAAAAATCAGTAGCCCTACTATACACAGATGATAAATCCAATGAGAAAGAAATCAGGGAAACATCACCTTTCACAATATCCACAAGCAACATAAAATACCTGGGGGTAACACTAACCAAAAAAGTGAAAGACCTGTACAATAAGAACTTTGAGACCTTAAAGAAAGAAATTAAAGAAGATACCAGAAAATGGAAAGATCTCCCATGCTCATGGATAGGTAGAATTAACATAGTAAAAATGGCAATCCTGCCAAAAGCAATCTACAGATTCAATGCAATCCCCATCAAAATCCCAACACAGTTTTTCACAGACATTGAAAGAACAATACTCAACTTTATATGGAAAAATAAAAAGCCCAGGATAGCCAAAACAACTCTTTACAATAAAGGATCTTCTGGAGGCATCACCATCCCCGACTTCAAGCTCTACTATAGAGCCATAGTTCTGAAAACAGCTTGGTATTGGCACAAAAATAGACTGATAGACCAATGGAATCGAATTGAAAACCCTGATATCGACCCACGCACCTATGGATACCTTATTTTTGACAAAGGTGCTAAATCTATACAATGGAAAAAAGACAGCATCTTCAACAAATGGTGCTGGCACAATTGGATGCGGACATGCAGAAAATTACAGATAGATCCATACCTGTCACCATGCACAAAACTTAAGTGCAAATGGATCAAAGATCTCAGCATAAATCCAACCACACTGAATCTTCTAGAAGAGAAAGTGGGAACAACCCTTGAACAAATTGGCACAGGAGACCACTTCCTGAACATTACGCCAGAAGCACAGACATTGAGGTCTGCAATTAATAAATGGGACCTACTGAAACTGAGAAGCTTCTGCAAGGCAAAGGAAACAGTCAGTAGGATAAAACGACCACCCACAGAATGGGAAAAGATCTTCACCGATCCCACATCTGACAGAGGACTGATTTCCAAAATATATAAGGAGCTCAAGAAGCTAGCCACCAAAACACCAAACAACGAAATTAAAAAGTGGGGTGCAGAACTAAATAGGGAATTCTCAACAGAGGAATCTGAAATGGCTGAAAGACACTTAAAAAAGTGCTCAAAATCATTGGCCATCAGAGAAATGCAACTCAAAACAACTCTGAGATACCATCTCACGCCTGTCAGAATGGCTAAAATAAAAAACACCAATGACAATCTATGCTGGAGAGGATGTGGAGAAAAAGGAACACTCCTCCATTGCTGGTGGGAGTGCGATCTTGTAAGACCACTCTGGAAATCAGTATGGCGGTTGCTCAGAAAAATGGGAATCAGTGTACCTCAAGATCCAGCCATTCCTCTCTTGGGTATATACCCAAATAGGGCATGTACTTACAACAAGGACATATGTTCAACCATGTTCATAGCAGCATTGTTTGTAATAGCCAGAACCTGGAAACAACCTAGATGCCCCTCTATTGAAGAATGGATTGAGAAAATGTGGTACATTTATACAATGGAGTACTACTCAGCAGAAAAAAGCAATGGAATCTTGAAATTCGCAGGCAAATGGATGGAACTAGAGGAAACCATCCTGAGTGAGGTAACCCAGTCACAAAAAGACAAGCAAGGTATGTACTCACTGATATATGAATTTTAGACATAGAACAAAAGACTACCAGTATATAATGCTCTTCACCAAAGAAACTAGGAAACATGAAGGACTCTAAGGGTTAAATGGTCCCCAGGAATGGAAATGGCATGAACTCCCGAACTAATTGGGGGCATGAGGGTGGGGGGGGAAGGAGCTGCTACAATAAGAGCAAGAGAAGAGGAGAAGAGGAGAGGAAATGGAGGGGCAGAAACATTGAGTTGGGGGAAGAATAGAGGAAAGAGAGCAAGATGAGAGAAACGATATCAGAGGGAGCCACTGTAGGCCCGAGAAGGGATCAGGAACCAGGGAGATCTCCAGAGACCTACAAGGATGACACGATCTGACAATCCAGGCAATGGTGGAGAGGATAACCTAAAAACCCTCCCCCTAAAATGAGATTGATGACTTCTCTTTATGCCATCCTAGAGCCCTCACCCAGTGGCTGATGGAAACAGAGACAGACATCCACAGATATACAATGAGCCGAAATCGGGAATTTAGTTGAAGAGAGGGAGGAATGAAGAACGAAGGGGTCTGTACTAGGATGGAGAAACCCACAGGAACTGTTGGCCTGAACAAGGGAGAGCACATCGACCCCAGATGCTGTCCAGGAGGCCTGTACAAGACTGATCCAGACCCCAGAACATAGATGTCAATAAGGAGGCCTCTGCACTCCAGGGAGCCTCTGGTAGTGGATTAGTATTTTTCCCTGGTGCAAAAAGGGACTTTGAGAGCCCATCCCATATGAAGGGTTACACTCTGGCCCTGGACACATGGGGAAGGGCCCAGGATCAGCATAGGAAGACTTGGTGGACTTTGCTGAGCTCCCGTTGAGGGCCCTACCCTGCCTGGGGAGTAGTGGGTGGATGGGGTTGGGGGGATGGGCTGGGGGTGGGGGAGAAAGTTTGGGGGTGAGGGGAGGGAGAGGGAGAAGGGACTTGAAATAAGCTTGTTCCCTATCTAGAACTAATAAAATAAAATAAAATTAAAAAAAAAAAAAAAAAAAAAAAAAAAAAAAAAAAGAAGAAGAACAGAACAGCCATTTTAGTAATCACAGTAGGGTAGAACGCTATAAGAAGTATAAAAATGGAAGTGTGTTTTCAGTCTTTGATACAAGTAAGAAGAAAATTCTGGGTAACTAGATTCCAGTTCAGTTCATTGTTTAGCTGTGTATGGGGGGCCTAGGCCATATCCCAAAGGATATGACAGACTCTGAAGACTCTGTATGGAAGGCCTCAACCTCCCTGGGGAGCAGAAAGGGTATGGGATAGGTAGGGTGTTAGTTGGGGGGGCAAGGAAGGAGGGGAGGTAGAGGGAACTGGGATTGACATGTAAAACAATCTTGTTTCTAATTTAAATTAAAAAATGGAGAAAAAAGAGAAAATGCTGGGTAATTTCTCCTCCAGCCCTGAAAGGACCAAAGTGAGGGTGCTTGCCAGCCAAACCACACCAGGTGTTTGCCTAGCACCAACCTTTTAAAATCTCCACTTAAATTTTTATTACAATATTTATGCATTAGTAAATATCATTGTACTTGGTTTCTTTTTTCAAACTTAATTTTATTATAGTAAGAACTCACCCACCCGATGATCACACCTCTAAAATGCTGTATTGTTAACTACAGGTATGTTGGTAAGCAACAGCCCTTTAGGTCTTATCTTGCTTAACTGAACTAAAAGCCCTTTGGTTGGCAACTAATAATTCCATTTTTCCTTAACCCTTAGCACCCACTATTGCATCTTTGAGTCTTTGAATCTAGTTTATGTGCCTCTTATCTGTGGAATTATGTGGTGTTTGTCTGTGATACCCTTATTTCATTTATTTGTAACTTTTAAATTATTTTATTCTTTGACAACTTCATACAAATACATCACGGTGTTTGATCACCTCACCTCCCATTTCCCCTTCCCACCTTCCCTGCTCCCTCACTGAACAATAAGTCCCCTTTTACTTTATGTGCTTTGTTTTGTTTCTTGTTGAATTAGTGAGGGTTGCTTTCATGAGCATCAGTGGGAGGTTATTTACTGGAACATGGACAACTTGTCAGTGTTATGCCAGTGATGAAAATGACACCCTTTCCACCAGCATCCATTAATTTCCCATAGTCCTTTAGTGCAGGGTAAGGTCGCACAAGCCTTTGCCCCATGAATGATAAAAATGGCAGGTCTAATATCTATCATTCAGGAATTATGAAAGTAACCACAGCTGCAGTAAGTTTGTAAATCCAATGGCTATGTCTTATCCAGAAGTCAGGTTTGTTGCATTGCAACACAATGGTTTACTTTCTTATTCTTTCCATTTACTCTTCTGCAATGCTCCCTGAACCTTGGAAGGGATGGTTAAGATTTCAGTTTAGGGAAGATTCAACATTCACTTGTTCTCTGCTTTTTGACCAGTTGTGAGTCTTTGCATTTAACCACTACCCTCTGCAAAAAGGAAGGTTTTCACACAAAAAGAAGTGTATCACTAATCTAGTGGCATAAACATAAATATCTATAAGGCAGTTTGATACAATTTCCATTCATCAAAATAACAGCACTAGATTCTCTCCTGTAGCCTGTGGACTTTAGAAGGTCTCTCTATCCTCTGGCTCTTGAGAGATACAGCAACAGGCAGGAATCCCCTCTTGTAGAGTGAGCCTCTAATTCAATCATGAAGTGGTTTATTACCCCCCATAATAGTTATGCTACTATTGTAACTGGTTTATTTCACTTAGTATAATGTCCCTCGTGGTCCACACTTATTGAAGGTAACAGGGTTTTCTCCTCTTTTAAAGGTGACTAACATTCCATACATGTATCTACTACAACATTGTCTTATCCATCCATCTCTTTATAGATATATAGGTTGTTACATTTTTCTATTGGTAATAATGTTTGAGTGAACATAAGAATGAGAAGAACAGAGCAATTGAACTTCAGAGAAGCCCATCTTTATATCTCTCTGGAGACACAAAGACTAGAGGCTGCAAGGTTTTTTGGTTTTTGTTTTCTAAAATATCCTTACTGTCCCCCCAACATAGTGAAACATGCAAAAGAAGACAGCAGGTCTTGTTCACACTAGTATGACAAGAAGAATGTGTTTCTGTGGTTATTTCCCTGACGTCTCCGGGATGAGAGAGCCAGTGACAACCACAATCATTCAAGTTTTCCCTGTAAGATTAAAATATTAGAAGGAAAAACAGAATGGCTCTTCACTAGATTTCAGACGTGTGAAAACTGGATTGAGCAAGGGCGTTTGGGAAAGATTGGAAAGAACATGGAGCCAGTCACACTGGAATACTACAGGAGTGGTGAAGATGAAGAACAGAGTCACCTAGAGTAGCGGTAGAGGGGGTTTAAGAGTCTATGACAATGTATAATGCATGTGTACCCACAACATATTCAATAAAATATGTATTGTTCAGTATATCTCCGTGGAGGTAGACATGCCTTTTTTGGAAGGAGCAGAAAAGTATGTGGATACAAAGAGAACCTTCCAATAAATTAAGCTTTCAGGCTTGTGCTTCCATGGGACTCCCTGTTCAGGACAGGTGAACCTGACATGCCTGTATCCTTTCTTTAGGGTGCTGACTAAGGAAATTCATGCAATGTCCGTAAAAGCAGGAAGCTATTAAAGATTTGAGTCTCCCTTTCTCTCCACCTCCCAAGGAACATAACTGATTTCAAGATCAACTGAGAGTGTTGGGCAAAGTTCAACTGGATTTGTTTGTTCCTTTCTGATTTGGATTGACTGTCCTGATAGGGATTACAGCCAGCCTGAAACAAACAGACAACTAAATAGGAAAATAAGAGAACAAAACAACACCATGTTCCGCTAAGGACCTGTCTAGTCCTGATAAAGCTGAGGAGATAAGAGGAAATCGTATTTAAGTAATAGGAAGCCTTTGTTCGTGTTGGCCAATTCTCTGACCATGGATGCTTTAGATGCTGAGATAAGACCCCCAGCTCAGAGCTCAGAGTTATGCTCCACCACACTCTGTGGGGAGACAGGGCAGCTAAGAATGCAAGGAGAGTGCATTCCAAAACGATACATGTCGAATCGCTGGCCAGGCTTTTAAATGCCATAGATAGTTTATGCAAAGTCTCACATTGTTCTAAGTCAACACAGTTTACCGGCTGCTCTGCCCAAGCCTAGTCCCAGTTGTTTTGAGAAAAATAAGCTAGAAAATGTCTGCTAGCCTGCTAAAGTGTCAATGCTTTATCCCTAGCATCTGTGCCTAATTCTGGACAACAGGATAGGTGTCCTTGGCCCCTTTGTACTTTCTAAAAGTAACCTGTAATGTTTAAGAAACCAGTATTGCATTCCCAAGTCTCAAAGATTCTTGGAGCTAGAGGAAAAGTTTGGCAGTTGATGAGTTTAATACTTGTTGATATTTATAAAATAATGACATCATTTTCTTAAATGATATAAAGTAGTAGATGACTAAAGGTCCTCTTAGTTGATATTAAGCTGACATCCAAGCCAATAGCAATAAGATATTGGGGATCACAGGGAGACATCTTTGTGTCTGTGGTTAATCCAAAATTAAAATTCACAGGGTCAACTGTGGTTCAAAGAGGCAGGACCTATTTCTAATTCTACCATGTTTTTGAGCCAACATTCACTAGGAGTAGTTCTACTTAGACTAAAGCCAACTATGGAACTTTCTGGGTGATACTTGATGTTTCATAGTGTTATGTAAGTGGTTTGTCTTCCTCTGAGATTTCATGAATGAATTGATGGAGGGAGTAACATGATGGGAAGCTGAGTGTCTTCTGTAAATGGCTTTCTGTATTTTCTTTGAAACCTCCAATGTGAACTTACTTCAAAATTTTATTAGCCACTGTCAATTATAATGCAGGATGTGATTTGATTGAACATTGTTTAGTGTATCACTTTTGTAAACAGAACAGGGACTTGGCATTTTCTTTTTAGATTTTTCCTTTTATTCCTTTATATTGTTCCTTGATGATTTTATACATGAATATAATGTATTCTGATTACTCTTAACCCCCGACTCTCTTATCTCCATCCTGACACTGTCAACCCTCGCTCTTTCCTAGAATTTCCTTTTCCATATTCATATCTTTAATTTTGGGATCCTGAGTTTAACTAGGGCTAACTGTATGACTATGTACTTGAAGCATCTGAACTACCCATTAGAATCTGGTGGTTTCACCAGCAGGTGTGCTAAACTGAAGGCAATGATTATTCCTTTCCCAGAACTTATCAGTAACCAATAGTTCATCAAAGAGCAGTAAGGGTCAATGAGCTCATCTTCCATCCATGATAGACTGTTGACAGGTCATGTGCAGGTCCAATGCAGGTATCAAGAGCTGCTGAGCACTCAAGATTAAAGATGGAATTTTGCAACTGTCCTCCCTGTCTTCTGGCTCTCACATTCATTCTAGCCCCACTTCTGTATGTTCCCTGAGCCTTAGGCATTGTATAGTAAAATATCTTATTGAATGATGAGCAATAGACCAAGGACTTAACATTTTCTGAGAACCTCTAGAAGCTACTACTATTCCAAGATATTATGGAGAAAGACATTTGAGTTTTAGCACGTGTACAGGTGGGATTCTTGGTATGTTAGAAGGAGGCTTTGGTGATGGTCAGAGCACGAAAGGTCAGCTGTGGCAAGAGAACCCAACTAGAGTTCACTGCAACCACTGTCTTAAAGCTCATTGTTAAAGAGACTAATATGAGTAGTTTTACATATATTTCCGTGGCTTTGTAAACTAATATTTTGGGATTGTATTCATTCAACAATAAACATCTATGCTATACTATAGTCTCCAGGCTGGCTATGAACCCTTTACCTCAAGTGATCCTACTACTTCAGTTTCCTAAGAAGCTATGACTACAAGTACACACTTCTATGCATAACCCGGAGAATTTATTTTTCTTTTAATTCATAAAACTATATGAAATAACATAAACCAAAGCAGTGATGTTTGTCAAGTATGTGCATCACATAACAGGCCTGTGTACTACCTGAATTGATAATTGTGTGAATCCTGCCTCGCTTGCTTTTTTCTTCTTTCTATAAGATAACGCATGGCAGATAAGGTTCCACACCATTTTCTTCACTTCCTTGATGCCAGATGCAGCTGCCTCTCTGAATTCAATGAATGCTTTCTCATGACATGTACAGTCCATACAAACCTCTGGCCCCATATAGAAGTTTTTAATGTGTGGTTTTAAGAAATATTTTGCAATGACCTTAGTCATTTAAGAAGCATTTCTTTTCTTCACTGATTTTTGCTATTGCTCCATGTTGGTGTGTTCTAACTCATCACTAGGTCTTCCTTTGTGATTAGCCTGGTCTCACATGAGTCTGATTAATTCATCTTAATATTCTTCTGCTCTCTGTAATTCTACCATATGAATATTTCACATTTATATGCCATGTCCCCAAGAGATGAACATAAAGACTAGCTCCAGTTTTGTGGCATCAGTTACATACACACACACATACATACATACATACATACATACATACATACAAAAGCATAGATGTGTTTTATTATTAATAGTTATTCATTTTCCTGTTTGTTTATTGTTTATGTGTGGGGGGTTTAGTCTGATTGGTGGTAGATTGCCTTGCTGTCCATTCTCAGGATTTTAAGATTGTCAGAACTGTGTAAATGAGCCTTACTTCTCAAATATTTAGACTGGTCTGGAGGTGTAAAAGAGCAGGCTTGAGCTCACACAAAAGTCTTGATAAAGGAGACACATCACAGAGCAGCATGAATTCAGGGTAATCTTCTACCAAACATCTGACCAGTCTCAGGGGCTCCATTGTTCTTTCATTTCCCCACACTGGGCTTTGGTCACTTTACCGTTGCACACATGAGGGATTACTTGCTTCATACTTGTACACAATGCCCCTCTGCACCTTAATTTGACGGGGCATTTTGTTCCTTAGTGCTTGACAAGTATAAGTTTTTCAGTAAATAGCATGTGAATGAATCGAATCACTCAAATGGAATGACAGTTGGATATGCAAGAAACTCCTCTAAATTAAAAAAAAATTGCCACTGTATAAAACTCTTCTAGATTCTTGTAACATTTGATTTTAGCATCATTGAGACAAAGAGAGAGGGTGAGATGGAAGGAGGGAGGAGGGAGGAAGGCGAGGAGAGGAGGGGTGTTGTTGAATTGATGTTTCTTGATGGCACAGAAGCCAAAGTCTATACTCTTAATACCTATGTTGTCATGGTGGAGCTGTGACCACAATTTACAGACACCTACAATACTCTGCATGACACTGAATATTCAGCAAGGGCATTCTCTTAGCTTTCCTTTTTGAAGCTTTCCTTGAGCTTTCTGATTGCCAGGTAATATATAATGACCTAGGAATTCTGCCTGTTTTCCTCTGAGTCTTTCCTTCTATTTCTTCTGCCCCCATTGCCTTCCAGGCCCAGCCAGATTCAATGTTAACTCCTCTGGGATTTGTTCCCAAGAGAATGTCCCTGTCACTTTGCCACCAAAACATGTCATCTATCCTTTCCTTTCCAGCACTGGGAATTACTTCAACAGTAGACTGTGAGTTTCTGGAACAGATTTCGTCTATTCACTCCTGCTTTCTCTTCCACTACCAACCATGAAGAGGGATGGTAAAGGCTCATTAACTTTAACTGAATTCTCAGGACTTTTGGAATATTATCTTTTCCTCCATCTTTTGCCAGGTGTGTCGAACCAAGGTGATAGATCTCAGCGAAGGCATTTCCCAGCATGCTTGGTACCCTTGTACCATTAATTACCCATACTACCAGCTGCCTCAGACCACATTCTGGCTCCAGGTAAGCCCCTATCTTGAGAGCCATGATGTGTAGGTCTGGCCTCAAGAAAGTACTGAGCACTATGATAACTTTTACTTGAGATGCTCTTTCCACACTCCTAAACTATTAGTTTGTAAGGAGGGGAAACAAACTTCCTCATGGAATGCTTCCTAAAATCAAATGCCACAATTGCTCATGTAATCCCCCATCCAGTTCTTATATTGCAAAGAATTTGAAATCTGCTTATTATGTATTACTCAAAGCTTTAAGACATAATCTTATCCTCCAAGGAGCCTAAACTGATCCACAGGAAGAGGTGAGCATTTGCTTCTTTGTAACTCTGTATATGCTTGGTTACCCACTGGACAACAACCTTCTCTTTGTGTTTCACCTCTATGTGTGGCTTCATCTTCTTGACTACAGACTGGGGATTGTATCCATTTTTAGTTATGTGTCACTGACATACTTTGAGCTCCATAGTTCACAGAAGTTCTAGGACCATGCCTTATTTGGCTTTATCATGTTGGAACCTAGTAGAGATGACAACGTGTCCAAGCAATAGGTAATAAACCTACAATGTGTTTTGTGTGCGTGTGTAGTTTCACTATGTACTATCCCTGTGCTAGACACTATATTCCCTTTGTCTTATTTGAACTTCACAGTGACCCTACGAGACATTGTCTTTAATAAGCTATTTAGAAATGAAGGAATTTAGGCTCAGAATGTTCCAGACATCCAGAAGCATCAGACAAAAAGGCAGGAGCAGAGCCGAGTCTAAAGCAAGGCTTCTCCTTCTTTCCCAATTGAGGGAACAGGTTGAAACAGAGCAAGATTCCCCTTTGGTCCACATTAATATGATTGCTTCCCTACCATGTGGCTGAGTAAATGAATGACGACTCTCTTATGTGTTCTCTATTTCAGACATATTTCTCTCAGCCAATGGTTGCTGCAGCTGTTATTATCCACCTGGTGACTGATGGGACATACTATGGGGACCAAAAGCAAGAAACCATCAGTGTTCAGCTGCTTGATACCAAAGAGCAAAGCCACGATCTAGGCAAGCATGTTCTTCTGGGCTTGGTCCACCATTGGTACCTCCTTCCATGTGTGGTTGCCCTCCCCCTTTTAAAAAGGACCTCATCCTTACCATTTTCTTTCTCTTGCCTCTTCTCTACTTGGAGTTCCAGTTGCCGTAATCAACATGTGGTAGTGTATTCAGAGAAACCCAGATTTGGCATATATGAGGGTACAGATTCAGTGGCAAAAGTGGCAAAAGTTGACCTTCATCAGCTCCTTTTGTTACACACCTTTAAACTTAGGAATCTTCAAAGAACTCTGGGAAGGCCATTTCCCCCAATTATGTCAACATCTGAGATCTATTGCAAGGCACTGGGAGACCACACAACACTCAGTAACACAGCACTGTGAGAAGCCAGGTTTTAGGATTATAACCTAAATTATTTAGGATTATAACCTAAATGGTTATATGGTTCAGAAAATCTCAAAGGTGGTTGTGTATTTGGCACATTTTCCTGGGGACATCCATGTGGAAATAGATATTAGAGAGCTTTCTATCTGGTTGAGGATTGGAGAAGTTAGGTCCTACCTACTGAGCAGCCAGGATATGAGTGTTAACTTGAACTGTGGGGGTTTCTACAAACACAAGGGTTGGCAGAGTAATGATTTATGCAAGCAAGAAGTAAATCCAGTGTTGGTTCAAACTTCCAGTGTCTGACACCGGGCAGTTTTTTGTAGGCATATTTAAGTACAGTACAATTTGGGGGAAAACGTTTCCTGGTGTAAGACAATCACCAGTGCATGGGGAAGCATACTTACATTGAAACTCTTCTCAAAGTAAATGTTACTTCTATGAAGATGGGATCTAGAGACAGGCCACATGTGTTATCTTGAGAGCCAAGGGGAGGATCTGGTGTGGTCTCTGTCATACAGATACCACAGAGGTCATTTAAATTATTAGCCACCTCTGGTCCTGGTTGGGGGAGCTTGTGGGAGTCAGGTATGGGCTGGGCCTACAGATAGCACAAGGATTACCTAGGCAATTAACTACCTTCATTCCCAGCCTTCTGGATGGAGAACAGGTTATGCATCTTTTTCTTTGAAAAGACAACGCTGTGTGTTTAGACAATCCTGGTTCCCCTAGTGCTATCTGTAAACTCAACAACATTTGCACTCCCAAAATCGGACCACCAGAACACACTCCTTAGTGTCTTGATGTGAGTATAGAACAAACCTCACAGTTTGAGCTCCATATTCACTGTTAACTCAATTTGAAAATGTGAACAAATTATTGACATCACAACATCCTACTCAAAGACTGGTATTCTTGGATTGCATTGATAGATGTGCCATATGGTCAGAGTGGATGTTTCTTGTTATTACTGTGACCACTTACAGTGTCATAGTGGCACTAATCACTTCCTATTCTCATTGAGAAGATTGTTACATGCTCTTATAGCCATCTACCCTGATTTTTAGGCCATTCATTGCAAGTGTTTGGAATTCTGGGTTAGCCCTGGAGCTGGCACTTGGAAGCTGTATGCACATCATTTTGTAGGAGAGCTCATTTCAAAACTCTTAAGCAAGCAGACAAAGGGTCACTTCAGGGTCAAATGAAAGCCAAGGAAGCAAAGAGACCTTTGTTGTTGTTGTGTTTACATGTTTATTTATTTAGTAGTGCTAAAGGCAAAAGAGAAACATACTAAGAAGAAAGAGAACAAAAATCCCTCAGGAGTTCTCTGAATTCCTGGGACACTTCCTAAAGTTGGAAGCAAATATTTTCATAGTTATCCTGGCACTGCAAAGGGTGAGGAGCAGAGAAGGGGAAATGTCGGGCTCGCCAGAAGCTCCTTGGATCCCATTGCTTTTATCTGAGGCTTTAATGTCTCCCTGTGTCTCCCCACCAGATCGTCCTGTTCTCTGTCTCCTAAATACTAAGCAGAGGATTAATAACCCTGAGTGAGAGTATAAAATGGAGAAAGGACACCTGATGAGCTCAGGACTTCCTCCTCCCACAGGGAGAACTCTCCCATGTGCCAGCACATGGCCAAGATCGCACCGCTTTTATGTGTAGAAATAAACGTTTAAGAACGTGCTAGAATTCCACCTGCAGCAAGCAGCTAAACACCGAAGCCTACTTTTGCCCTAGCATCTCCATCCCAACTGCCCAATCTACTCCTTCCTGTATGCAATCCATTTGTCTTTTATCTCTGTATTTTCCTAAACCTGGGGAAAGGGACAACAAAACATGAAGGATTGGTCTAAGACAAATTTGCATCCTAGTTGTTCTTGGTGCTACAACTATTTTGTGCTTGTCTTTGCATCCCAGTTTCCATCTTTATAGACTAGGCAGAGGTCATTATTACCCAGGGTCCTCACAGATGAGCCATGACAATGAGCTTTTTACTCTGTGAAGGGCTTGCTCTTATCCATTATTTCTCCCACCTTTATGACAGCCTAGGCAGGCAGTACGAACATCGAAGGCTCAAACCTTCAAGTACTGAAGCAACGTGGGAGGGAGTGAGGGGCATGGATGCTTGGCTGAGGGTGGCCGTTTTGGGGGAGGGAGAGAGACTGTGGGCATTAGGTGAAGGAAAGCTTAGGGGCCAGGGAGGCACGGGGATTGGAAAGATTTGGAAGCAAGAAAAAAGGCAGACAAAGAAACTTTCAATCAAACTCAAAATCCTCACTGGCCGCCCAATGGTGCTTTTGTGGCGTGACATGAAAGGGTCTGGGGGCTTCGGAAAGGGCCCGTTGGGGAGGGCGTGACTGGCCTTGAGTAATGAGCCTGGCCCCTCGGCCCTCTGTCTCCCCTGACAGGCCTCCATGTCTTGAGCTGCAGGAACAATCCCCTGATTATCCCTGTGGTCCATGACCTCAGCCAGCCCTTCTACCACAGCCAAGCAGTACGTGTGAGCTTCAGTTCGCCCCTGGTCGCCATCTCGGGGGTGGCCCTCCGCTCCTTCGACAACTTTGACCCTGTCACCCTGAGCAGCTGCCAGAGAGGAGAGACCTACAGCCCTGCTGAGCAGAGGTAAGGTGACCAGGGCCTCCCTACTCTCATCATTTGTAGAAAGTGGAGACAGTCTGAAAAGCCACTGCTGCTGCTGTTAAAATCTGTGTTTTTCAGCATTCTCCCTTCTCTGACCTCTGGCCAGCTTGGCCTTCAAGATTGAGAGGTTCACAAGTCCCTGAATTTCAGGGTACAATAAAGAGCAGACTATGAGGTATGTAGCAGACAGGAGCCCTCCTTTCACCTGGTCTGCAGCTGCTCAGTTGACAACAGGTTACAATGTGACCTAGAAATAGCAGTTTTCTTCACTAGGCTGCAACATCCCCATCAAAAGACAGGCCAGCTAGATCATCTCTTGATTTTGAATATTCTACTTTGATGGTGGAGACAGGGCAGGTGACATAATCCTCCTCCATTGAAAATGATGTGAGTACTGTGTGCTTCATTCCAATGCACTGCGAATTCTAATGATGAGTGACACCCCCTTCCCTTCTGCAGACTTAGTCCCTGAGATTCCCCCAGTACTGGAGGAGTTTGTGCCTTTGATCTGGCATCTGTTAACCTCCCCCACCCCCTCCCCCCCACTCAGCTCTTGCTGTGAAAGGACAGCATTTCTTTGAAAGGATGAGTTTGGGGAATACTCTTAACTTGGGGGTGAATCTCCACTGCTTCTGTGATGCATGCTCTTACATGTGTCTTCCAAGTCTCAGTTCCTGATTTAGCAACAAGGGGATCATGATATGTACCCATCCGGATGCCTGTGACGGGGTAACTAGTATGCAGTGGATGAAAATGATCTTGCAAACTGTTCATTGTGCAAAATCAATGTATCACTGAGGACTGTTAACAGTCACTTTCCAACCATGATGGTGTTGGTGCCTCTGGGCAGAGAAATTTGTGTATTGCTCTTGAAAGTCAGAAGCAGAAGAAACCTCAGAGATGATCTAAGGCAATCAACAGATCCAAACTTAGTGTTACCATCTAGGATTCTGGGTCCCTGAAAAGGGAAATGGTCCAGCATTGCTGAGTGTGTCTCATACTCATTTAGTAAACTCCAGGGGTAGAACTGGTACATTGGTGGGCTCTGCAGAGTGAATCCCTCTATGTGGCAGTTCCATCCTGTCCTGTACACCTGGGGGCAAGGAGAGGGAAGAGGGATGGCAATGGGAGTCGAACATTAGCCTTTCCCACGCCCTTGCTCCCACAGAGGACAAAAAAGGTGGTTGCAAAATCCACATTGTTTTGCACCCACAGTCCCCAGCTTCTGTTGTGCAAAGTGTGTCGCAATCATGGCGATGGAAGAGCTCCCTAAATATCCCTCATTGTCATATTTCATTCTAACAGCACTACTTTATCCTCAGCTCTCCAGACGCTATAAAAATAAGTTAGTTTTCTGAACCCAGGGAAACAATGTCTTTGGAAAATGCAAATACATCGGATCTTTTCCACAATGTGTTCCTGTCCTCAGCCAGTTATCTGTACCATCCACAAGCTGACCAAAGCCAGCACTGGCTTCGAGGAGCTCTTAATTAATGATGCCTGTGTGCTAAGGAAACAGTGTTTATGCTCTGAAGCAAATCAATCAATACACGATTTTGTTGTGGAGGAACAGAGATCTGGGACAAAACATTATCCTGTCTCATTCATGTGGCTGTAGACTGCAGTCGCTCCCCTTCTCTGTGCCTCTACTTCTCTTTAAGATACGCTAATGAGTAGTATTTTTCTGTGGATCATTCCAGGTTTCACAGCCTGTGATCCCAAGAACTAGGCAAGGTAAGAAGAGACAGGAGGGAGCAAGCTTCTGTTAAGCCTGAGACGAGGGTATTATCTTATTTGATTCTCACACCTGTTTGGGGATGACCTCAGAGAAATAGCCAGGGAGCCAAGGACAAGAAGGCAGGAAGAGAGGGAACCCTGATGATTGGTCTTGAAAGGCAATGCCTGCCCACTGTTTCAAGTAATGTGAAGGGGAAAAGTGGAAGCTTCAGGACTTGGCCTTTGTGAGCCTTCAACCTTCTCCTCTGGGTAAAAGGATGCAGAAGCAGCGGTGAAGGCCTTGCCTGGCTGGGCTCTGCACTTGGACCAGGCTGCACAGAGGGCTGAGGCTGCAAAGCTGCAGGATCCTTCTGAATGCCCCAGTGGGGAAAGGACAGCAGCTGTTCCTAGGGAGCTGCAGAGGCATTGACAAAAACAGGCAGGACTCTGCAATCATGCAAATGTAGTAAAACAAGCCAGAAGGCAAGAAAAAGAAAAATAAGCAACAATGTGTACAAAGGCCTGGGATGTGGTTCTTCATTCTTAAAATCAGCAAATCAGAGAGGTCAATGCCATTGCTTTGTACAGCAGAGACTTCAGTTGGCTGCAGTTGGACCTTTCCACTTTACTCTCGGCTGTTTTTCTGGCCCTAAAAGTTACTTTCCCCTCCCATCCAGTCACTTTTCTCTCCCCTGTCCCCCTCTTCCTCTTCTCCTTCCCAATTTCTTCTCCAGAGAGTCCCCTGAGATCCAGTGAGCTGCCTTGGGAAAAGCACTGCTACAGCAAAATCAATGTAGATGGTATGATCTGACCTAGATTTGAGGTCCTAGCACCTGGGAAGTGCTGGGCATGGATTCAGAGCCCTCTCCCCACAAAAGGACCAGATTTCAAGCAAGATATTCAGTTGTGGAGTCCAGCCACTCTCAGCTTTGTACTTAGTTGGAGAAAGAGGCACAAGTTGGAGATCACAGGGTTGTAGTGTGAGGCTAAAAGGCTGCTTTAAGGAGAAAGAGTCCAGTCATGACAAGAGACCCCTGTGTCTGTCTGTCTCTAATAGTCCATCTCTTTCTTTTTCTCTCTCCTCCTATGCCCATCCATCCATCCATCCATCCATCCATCCATCCATCCATGCACCAGCCAGACTGCCATTCACCCATCCAGACAGTCTATTGTTCTTAATAAAAATCAAACAACTTATTATAAATTTCAGTAGGCTAAGTATTTAAAGTTAAATTCACTTCTTCCCTTCTCTTTCTTCTTTACTTTCTGCCCCCTCCCTCCTACCATCCCTTTTGTTTTCCTATTCTCTTCCTTTATCTCAAACTTTCCTCCTTTCTACATGCCAGAACTTCTGTAGAGGTGATGCTGACATTTACCTTCTAGAAGACTCTTTGCTAGAGCCAAGTTCTTCTTGAGATATGGAGGAACTTTTTTCAGTTGGGAAGAAGAGGACTCAGACTAGAGACAAATGCTCCTGGAGTCTACACTTCCAGGACCCCAAGTGTGGAATACTCTGTGAAGTAACTGTACAGAAATTCACACATAACATTTAAAGCTCAGATTGAAGTGATTCAGAGACATGTGAAACTATTTAAATAAATCAGAAGGACTGAAAGTCACAGGCCTTTTTCTTCTAGGTAACCTGAGAGTAAGAAAAGAATTGTTGCTTCTATAGCCAGACACTGGCCAGAGGGAGCCCACTAGTTTACCTAGACTTTCAATAGTTTTTCTCCTCACTGTGGGCCACTGAGTTTGTACCTCTCACTCTTCAGTATCTGATCTCCTACTGCCATGAAGTGTTGGATAGAAAATGTTTTATTACCACTTTCTCTTTCCCCCTCATTTCTTGGCAGTAAAACAAGATCCTATCAGGCTACCTTTTCTCCTTCTCTCTTCTGAAGAGCTGGTACCCAGGTTTTCCTTTCATTATTCACTTTTGATGGTTGTGGCCATTTGTTGGTGTTGTGACTGCCATTTTTGGCATAACTGTAGTTAAGCAGTAGGCCACAGGAGTTAAGATAGGAGTTAAAGGGCAGATCCAGAAGGGAAGCCTTTTCCAATAGCTTTCTCCTGGTTGGTAGATTTGCCCAGGGGTCAGTCATTAGGTGTGGGATACTCATTTCAGATATCAATAGGGGAGGGGGAAGCTAAAGGATTGGTATGGAGTCACCAAAGGTTTTGCCTTCATGAAGCTCTTGAAGGTGGAAGAACACAGACATGGGTATGTGGGCACATGTACAAAAAGAAAAAAAAATCTCCCTTTTGCCTCAGTATGAGAACTTATTACATTTCCTCTTTTTCAGCTGCTCAACCAGATGTATCCTTCCTTCAGAAATGGGCTTCCTTTTATTTATTTATTTTTTAATTGACTGTCCATCACTAGTATTAAGTTCTTCCCTATCTCCCTCCTTTGGATCAGAACCTTTTGTTTTGTTTTCTTTGGTTTTGTATTTCAGAAATGAATGCCAGTTGCATGGAGAGTGGGAACATGTGGGAGGTTCAGTTACCATTCTTGGGCAGTGTGTGCATATAACATTTGTAGCCACTGGGATAGCACTGGAAACAACAAGGGCTTAAATAGCACAGAGGCTGATGTCCAATGGAATTCTGTCTAGGCTGAAGGACCCTTGGGCAAGCAATTCCAAATCCTGCTTCTCAAATGGGAATAATGTCATTATCTCCGGGAGTCCCTTTGGAGTTGCTGAAAGGTGCTATAGTGAAATTCAGTGGCTAAAGCCTGGCATCTCTTATCTCATTTCCCCTTACTGTCCTTATTTGCAAGCCTACAAGCCAGGTGCAGACAGATGTGCTGACAAAAACAAAACAAAAACAAAACAACCAGAAAAGGATACTTTACTTCCAAACTACTTCTAAGAAGACATTTATCCTAAGAATTGTCCCATAATTAAAAAGGATATTAGCATTTGAAAAATGATCTCCCCTTTTCGCCATTATGAACATCATCAAAGTGCATCAGAAAATTGAATGTCTTGAGTTTTGGAACAGTGGTTCTCAACCTGTTGGTTGGGACCCTTTAGGGGTTACTTCCTCAAAACCTGCTACTCTATTGCTCATTGTATAATTTTAAAGTTGAGAGGATGAGTCTCCAAGTAAGTTCCCCTCCCCCCTCAGAAACAAAATACTGAAACCATGAAGGTTTGGATTGTTCTTCTGAAGCTGCTTCAGCCCAAACATTTCATTTTCCTTAGATAAAAACAGGAAAACAAATGCTAGGCATAGTGGCACATGCCTTTAGTCCCAGCAGTGGGAGGAGGATCTCTGAGAGTTTGAGGCCAACCTGGTTTACATAGTGAGTTCAAGGACAGCCAGAGCTACATAGAGAGACCCTATCTTGAACCCCCCCCCTGCCAAAATGAAGAAAACAAACAAACAAGAAAACCTAAGGCTTGGGGTTCTGGAGGAAATTCTAGCCAACAGGAAACACTGTAGCCAAGGCTTTAAGGTGGACATAGGGAAAGCTTTTGCACAGTGGGTTTTGCTGACAAAAAATATTTCAACTACTGTGAATATTTTTAATTTTTACTTTAAAAACAATCCCATTTGACATACCAATTCCATTTCCCTCTCCATCCTATCTTTCTACTCCCCCAAAACATCTCCCCACCCAACTTGCATACACTCCTCAGAGAGGGTGAGGCCTCCCATAGGGAATCATCAGAGTCTGTCCCATCATTGGGGCAGGACTAAGGCACTTTCCCCTGTATCTAGGCTGGGCCAGGTTCCTCTCCATAGGTAATGGGCTCCAAAAAGCCAGTTTATGCACTAGGGGTAAATACTGGTTCCAATGTCAATGTCTCCATAAACTGCTCAAGCCCCCCACTATCACCCACATTCGGGCGCCTAGTTTGGTCTTATGGAGGATCCACAGCTGTCAGTCTAGAGTCAGTGAGCTCCCATTTGCTCAGGTCAGCTGTTTATGTGGGTTTCGCCAACATGGTCTTGATCCCTTTGCTCATATTATCGCTCCTCCCTCTCTACAACCGGACTCCAGGAGTTTGGTTCAGGGCTTAGCTGTGGATCTCGGCATCTGCTTCCATCAGTTACTGATGAAGGATCTATGATGGCAATTAAGGTAGTCATTGATCTGATTACAGGAAAAGGCCAGTTAAGATACCCTCTCCACTATTTCATAGATTCTTAGTTGGGGGTCATGCTTATGGATTCCTGGGTATTTTTCTAGTGCTGGGTTTCTTGTTAACTCCATAATATCTGCCTCTATCAAGGTATTTCTTTCCTTGCTCCCCCTCTCTGTCCTTCCCTCAACTCAGCCTTCCAAATCCCTCATGTTCTTCTCCCTTTCTCCTTCTCCCTTCCCCACTATCCTATTCCCCTCCCCTCTTCCAATTTACTCAGGAGAGAACTATGAAAGTTTTACAAACCATTGAGAGGTGATACCACCAGTTGTTTCTCTCCATTTAGATGACATCTGGGTGCAAGCCATTTTTATTCATAATGCCAGGATGAAACAGGCATTGTGGCCATCCAAAACAATGTTCTAGTCCAGACCCATAGGGCAAAATTACCTATGTAACTTATTCTTACCAGGCTACAATCTGTAAAATGAATAATTTAGTTAGCTCTTAGGGCTATGGTGATGATGAAATAAGCCCACTTAGATATGCTGTGAGTGATTAATTACTACTGTTCCTGAGTGTAGGCATACCTATAACCCAGTGGGAAAGAAAGGTCATCTTAGCACAGGGGTTTGATATCATTTCTACTTGTATCCTTAAAGATTAGCATGCTGTTGGGTGCCTGGTAGACACCTACATCCTGGACTTGAAATGCACTGAGCATGAGAAAACAGTATGAGAGACAGGAAGCTCATCAATGCACACAAGGGAATGCTTTCTGTAGAATTAACTCTGACTTGAAGAATGGGCAGAATTGAAATTGTCCAGAAAGTGAAAATAGCAGCCATGGAAAGACATAAGGCATGGTTTCTGTACATTTTCCTCAGGGATTGGTGAGTTACATTACAGTTCTGAAAGACAACCCGTGCCACTGCCAGACTCTCTTGGCTCTGTGAGGTGGGGTGAATTGGAAGGCACACTGAGGCTCCCATAAATAGCACATTTGTCCAAGTTACACAATATCTATTAATAAATACAGTAGGTGCATTTATAACATTAGCTAGTGATGGTTGAGGCCTAGAATGTGCTGGGAATTTGGCTACTTGCATTTCATAAAGTCACTATCAGATACTCCCTATGACTCTTGGAAGTCAATACTCACAGAAGTGTTCAAGTGACAGGATTTGAGTCCAGGATTGTCAGCCTCCATTTCTTGTATTCTTAATAAGCCATAGCAGTGGCCTGCAGGATCTTCATTGCCCTGATTTAGTGCTCTTCCTTCTCCTCAGTGTTTGCCCCCCGAAAATTTGGGGAGAGGCTTAGTCTTGACCTTCTAGCTGAGTAAAGTTGTCTGGTGAGGAAACCCCTCTTCACCTTCTTATTTCTTCCTCTCCAGCTGTGTGCACTTTGCCTGTGAAGCCACCGACTGTCCAGAACTGGCTGTGGAGAATGCTTCTCTCAACTGTTCCAGCAGTCAACACTACCATGGTGCCCAGTGCACTGTGAGCTGCCTGACAGGTTATGTGCTGCAGATACAGAGGGATGATGAGCTGATCAAGAGCCAGGTGTGTGAAGGCAGGCAGGAGAGGCCTTTTCCAGTCAGGGAAGGCTGGTGGGTGTGGATGGGCTCTCTGCAAAATCGTCAGCACTGGAAATACTGCTTCCACAGAAGACAAATGAATAAGAAATGCTCTCCCCCTTGCTCCCTCTCTTTCTCTCCCTCTCCCTTTCCCTCTCCCCTCTCTCTAGCTCTCTCAGCTGGAACTCTCTAAGAAGAGGGCTTCTGTCTGAGAAGTTTCGTTAGCAACATATATTAATGTTGTTGAATAGTCTTCAGATCTAGGATCTAGAATGAATAAAGGGATAAGATGCATTCTGCATGGTGGAGTGAGATGTTTGAGGTAGATAGGTGCTCTCAGTTTGCTTGTCTTCTCATTCATTCACTTACTCATTTATTGCAAAGTGTTAGTTTACCATACACCAGAAACTGTGCTAGGTACTGGAGAAAACAAAGTCCTTAAGGCTGAAGTGCCTCTTAGTGATTCTTCTTAGCAGAGAGCATTGAGACAGAGAAGGACATATAAGGTTATGCAAACATGTGGAGAGTCTTAAAGAAAGGACCCCAGAAGAAGTGGTATGAAAACTGATGGTTTGATGGGCAGAGTTTTTGGCAGGAAACAAATGTAAAAAGTGTGCTCTTGTATAGGCAGGGGAATAGATGTGATAGTCTGTTAGTACTGTAAGTGTGTAGTACGTGGAAACTAGTTTTTCTTTTACTAAAATTGCTCACGTCATGAGGCTAGACAGTCAACTCAAGTCCACAGATGCCATGCCCTATCAGTTTAGTTGGGAAGTTTGGGATTGTTGTGGCAGCAAGAAGCTGTAGACCAGCATGATATGATTAAATCCTGATAAACAAAGGTCTCATTTGGCTGCCTACATGAGTGTGGCATGGAATGTAAGCAGTGAGACAGACATCAGACAAACCCAAGGGTCTGTCAGTTAGCCCTTGGAGGTTGGGATATATGATGCATGAAGTAATTGGTAGTGAGTAGAGAGAAAAGACATGGAAAATCTTGTCTTAGTCTGATGTTGCTTTGGAAATCTCAGTTCCTATAGGTGGGGACAAGTCAGCAGCTCCAAACTTTGAGGATCCCAGTGCAGTCTAGATGCAGCTTTTCCATGGCTGCACCAATAGACTCTATCCTCTTACTGCTAACACACACAGGCACATTCGTTATTGTTGGGAACGCCTATTTGTGTTGAGCTTCTGGGCTGGCTTGTCTTAGACACCTACTTCCGTGTGTCAGACATGGCAGGTCTGAACTCCTATGGAAACAATTAGGCTGCCTTGGCAGTGAGAGACCTCTGCTCCCTTTCCCTTTGATGTGTACTTAAGAGAGGAAAATGTCCTTTGCTTTTACAAATCCCAAATCAACATTTGGCACTCTCAACCCCCAGGGGTTTGGCTGCTTTCTCCTTGAATGGAAGACTCTGGGCTGCCAATGACAGGCCTTCTCTTGGCTCTATAGCATGGCCTCACCCTTCCACCTACACAGCCTCACCATTTTCTAGTTTGGTTTAAATCAGCCAGACCTTTCAGTGTTCCTAAATTTGCTTCTCAATATATTTTTTTCTTGCTTATTCTAAAATCTTTTTCACTGGGGCCACTAAATTTCAGAACAGGCAAAAGCATATAGTGTAATCCTTGGGTTCAATCCATTCATTTTACCAGTGGAAGAGCTCAAGAAAGAGAGAGGACCTTCCCATGGAGATGCATTAGGTCTCCTATACCCAACGACACTCCCTAACTTAGTACCAAGTACCTTAGCTATCTCTAAGTAAATCCCTTCAAGAAAAATATCAAGTTCAACCTCTAATCTGTTCTATTTAGCATGCGCTGGAGTCTCTTCTGTAACAGAAATCACATCCTGTGAGGTCTCTGAATCTCAAGACTCTCATAAAAAATGGATATGATAATCTATAGGGAAGACGTTATTGATTGCAGTTCTCAGCACATTATTCGGGTGGAAGTCACATTTAGCTTTTCTCTTAGTGGCTAACCTGTGGCTGCTCATATAATGTGTCTAGGTTTCCATTTCTGCATCATTAAATGAGGATTAAAATATCTAATCCAAACAGTTGTTGAGTTATTAAAAAGAGTTCAAGTTAAACACTTAGAATAGGTTTCCTTGTTCCTAGACAAGACTCTGACCTGTCACCTGCGGAGAAGTACACATCCTCATATACAAGAGCCTGCCTTCTGTCCTTCATTGTATCTTTCTATGCTTCTCAGGTGGGACCAAGTATCACAGTGACATGTACAGAGGGCAAATGGAACAAACAGGTGACATGTGAGCCAGTGGACTGCGGTGTCCCAGATCAACATCACGTCTATGCTGCCTCCTTCTCCTGCCCAGAGGGCACCACCTTTGGTAAAAGATGTTCCTTTCAGTGTCGTCATCCTGCCCAGCTGAAAGGTATTTTGAGGGGTTTGTCCAAGTGTGGCCTCTATCATCTCTGAGAAACCTAGTGGCTGTTTCCAAGCCTCTTTCTGAGTCTCAGTCACCAGGAGGTAGACAGAGTTGTGCTTCTTCCTGGCTTCTTTTTACGATTTGTAGTCATGTAAACTGTCTTGCCAAGCAGCCAGAAATTAAAATTATAAAAATTTATATGCATAAAAATGGAAGTGAATACCCCTTCAAGATTTTGTAAATCTTGCAAAAAATGTCAGGGTGAGGCAGGGCAACAATGAGAATTATATTTGGAACTGATATATCTAGCTTATTGTGTATGGATAAGAATCATCAAACTTTATGAGATGTATTGTTAGTCTTTGAATTATCCAAAGGAAGAAACAAACTAGTAGGATTTAAAGAAATAGCTCAAGGTTGCTACATTAGTGATGGAGACCATGTTGTATACTAGGTCTGTCTTTGTCCAAAGGCAATTCTATTCTTTACAAAGAGAGACTGGGAGTGGAGAAAAGCAGGTGTGGATAGGAAGCACTAAGAATCTCCTAGACCAAGCAATAGGAATATGGAGGTGAAGAAGGGGGAGTCTGCCAGGCTGAAGAATTAGCCACATTTTAGAATGGGTGAGAAACTGACCTGAAGGAACATAGTGAATTTCTCGAAATGGATGTCTTAAAGGAGGTTTCAGAGCTCATCCAGAATAACTGAAAATAGTGAGGAAAGGAAGGAACTTTACAGAGCTCAGTGGCAGCAATTTTTGTCTAATTTCATAGATATAAGTGTTCTATCCTTCAGTTAGTTTGTTAGCAGAAATCATGTTTCACTTTTAAATACCAACAACAATAACTAACTTGATCACAGAGTCTCATATTCTGGTCTGTCATGCCACAGAGTATGCATGGGGAGTACTGTCGATTGAGGACACTGGGACTATGTCCCTGAATACTCTGAAGAGCATATAAACTACTGTGTATGGTTGAGTTTGGAGAGCTGGGATGATTGGCGAGTATCATGAGTCTCACCAGGTTTTCAAAGACACATTGACTCCCAAAGATTATACAAAATTGACTTCCAAAGGTGAGAAGAACTTGCAGCCTTCGGAGGCAATGGCTATGACGAGAAGCTCAGGAAAGATATGTATTGAAACTTAATAAAATGTATTGGTTGAGTGACTGAATGTTGTGATGAAGAAATAATACAAGAATAAAAGACTCAGGTTTAATTGTAAACCTTTCCTCAAGAAAGACATGAAGTCCATCTGGGCTACATACCCTAGCTCCTCTTCTTTTTCTACCAAAGAAGAATTGAACAAGAAAGGTGGAGACTTTGCATTTGAGCTACTGTGAAGTTTAAGATCAAAGAGGAGAGGGGAAGAAACCAATGGAAACTGGAAACTTTCCAGCTTCTAAGGCCAGTGGTTTTCAACCTTCCTCATGCTTTGATGAACCCAACCATAGAATTATTTTCATTGCTACTTCATAACTATAATTTTACTACTGTTATGAATTGTCATGTAAATATCTGAGCTTTTCCATGGGCATAGGCATCCCCTATGCAAGGGTCATTCAACCTCCAGTGGGGTCACTACCCACAGGTTGATAACCACTATTAGAATCTAAGCAATCCAATCCCGTTATGTGGATTTATCTGTCAATAGGATGCAGGATGTATTAATAACTAGAAAATCATACCTCTCTTAATCAGAGGCCCTTGGGAAAAGAAGGCAAATACATTAGTATCGATACTTAAAAGTTCTCATCGTGGCAAGTCCTCAAGCAAATCTTTCTGCCATTTTTTATGTGACTATGGTTAAAGAAAAAGGGCATTGCTATAGAAAGGTAGTTTCAGGAGAACCATCATTTTGACAGGTGTTGATTTCCATTTTTCCCATCTCTTAAGAATTCAGGGAAGTATCTTGACTTTGCTCACTGGCCTATGGGCACCAGCTGCTAGTCCATGTAGCTTGGCTGTCAGCACCATCCTGCACACACATCCTTTTTCTGAGGTTTCCACTTGGACCTGCTGGCAGCAAGGAATGGTTGATACTCCCATTCTCTTTGAACTTCTTGATGTTCCCTCATTTCACCTTTCTCCAGAAATGTTCAAAGTGACTTTTCCTCCATTATTTTATTTTATTTGCTTTATTTTCTTCCTTTCAACTTCTCATTTTCCTTCTTTAGACTATGTTTCAAGGGGGACAAAAGCAATAGCCATAGAATCAGAAAGTTCCAGGTTGGATCCAGCAAGACAGTACATTGGATAATTTCCATATGATGACAACTATGTACCCACACATATACACACTCAAATAAGCAATAATAAATAAATGAGATGCAATAAAAATTAAAAATAAGAAAGTCCCAATTCTACTGGTTTTGGCCTTTAGCACCTCTTTGACTTAGCTGATCAATACTGCTCCTATGACCCACCACAACCTTACTTAAAAATAAGTTCACTGACAAAGGGCCATTAGAGATCTAAAACTGGCATTTACAAGATGTCTGTAGGGGAGAAAGCACTTCCTGAAGACTCCTTTTTCCCTTAATATCCTGCAGTGGGTGATGTCCCACACTGCTGACCATGTCCTGTATAGTCCTTGTGGCTTGCAACTATGGAGTCATACTCTTTTTTTTTTTCTTTCAATGATATATATCAATTTTAAATTAGAAACAAGCTTCTTTAACATGTCAATCCCAGTTCCTTCTCCCTCCCCTTCTCCTCTGCCTGCCCACATCCCCTATCCCAACCCCTATCTTTTCCCCAAGGCGGGTGAGGCCTTCCATGGAGGATCATCAAAGTCTGTCAAATCATTTAGAACAGGGCCTAGACCCTCTCCAGTGTGTCTAGGCCAAGAGAGTATCCCTCTATGTGTAGTGGGCTCCCAAAGTCCATTTATGTCCTAGGGATAAATACTGATCCACTACCAGAGGCCCCATAGAATCCCAGACTTCCAAACTGACATCCTCGTTCAGGGGGTCTGTAACAGTCCTATGCTGGTCCAGCTATCAAACTGGGGTCCGTGTGAACTCCCCTTGTACAGTCAGCTGTTTCTGTGGGTTTCTGGACTTGACCCCTTTGTTCATCATTCCTCCCTCTCTGCAACTGGATTCCAGGGTTCAGTTCAGTGTTTAGCTGTGGTTGTCTGCTTTTGCTACCATCAGCTACTGAATGAAGGCTCTAGGGTAGTATATAAGGTAATCATCAATCTCATTATCAGAGAAGGGCATTTAAGGTAGATTCTCAACTATTGCTTAGATTGTTAGTAGGGGTCAAACTGGTAGATCTCTGGACATTTCCCTAGTGCCAGAATTCTTTTTAAACCTATAATGGTCCTCTCTATTATGAAATCTCTTTTTTTGCTCTCCTCTATTCTTCTCCTGACTAAATCTTCCTATGGAATCATATTCTAGCCTCTAAAACTCACAGGCAACAGTATTGTCTTCAGGAGAGCACAACCATCCAGGACAAACAATAACCGCGCCCTTAAAGTACTTTGTCGCACACAAGCCCCCTTGTTGTTCTATTTCAGGTGATTTATTTTCTCAAATATCCTGAAATATTGTTTTAATTCAAGCTTCTCACCAAGATTTCTGCAAAAGAGCATGGGTGTTCAAATCCTAAAATTACTTCTGCCAAGGTTTTCACTACTGTTGTTGTTGTTGTTCCTCAAATAATCAGTGTAAGAATAGGTCAAATTTACAAAATTGCATGATGGGGAAAGTCCTCTCCAATTCAGGAAACACAGCTTTAGGATGAATACCATAAATATTGAATTAATGCATTTAGTACATTGCTTTTGTTACCTAGCAAAGTCCAACTCACCCAGCCAAGTTGGATAGGTACATTTACTATTGATTAGGGAGCACAGTTTCTTAAAATGTTCAAATTTGCTAATTACTCAGAAGTAGCAGCTTTTGCTTAGAACCAAGAGGCTAAGCAAATCACTCAAAATCACAAGTAAATTCACCATGCTTCATTCATGCAACAAATGGCAATTGAGGAAGAACACTCACACACATAAAATAAAATAACAATCTAATAAATGTAATTACAGAGCACCACAATTCATGAGAATGCAGTGTCTATTATATACACTCTCACACTCGGCTAGAAATGTCAGCTTTCATTTTGTGACTTAAGTCACATTCTCCAGAAAAGACAGGTTGGGAGATATGAAGAGGGGAGACATGGTATTGACAAGCACCAAGTGGCCTTTCTAAAGCCAGGTAACAGTGGAAACAATGAGAGCTTATTCTCTGAGAAGTTACAATGAGAGAATATAATATGCCTGAGTGGTTAAGTCTCTAGATTTGTCTTTAAGTCCATGAACATTGATTGGTTGGATGCTGATTCCAGCAGCATTCACTCCTTGGTTTTTGTTGTGTACATGGGCAAAACACGTATTTGAAGCAGAAGCAAAACCTCAGTGTGTTAACCATCCTTCCAAGTATGTGGGCAATTGTCAAGGGCACAGAGTGTATGTGTCAGAGTGTATATGCCCTGCTTTCTTCAGTGCCACTTGGTAGATGCAGGTAGTGGCAATAAGTAAGGACTGGAAATCCTGACCCAGAAGACCCCATTGTCTGCCCTGGTTGTGAGAGTGAAGGACATATCCATGACCCAGTTTATCACAGCTCTGCTCTACCTGCTTATTCTTTTACCTCTGACTGATAACTCCTATTTACTCTTTCCTAGAATGAACATTTTCAGTTTGATCCTTTCCTCTTCATTAAGATTCTGCAATCCTCATGTCATCTCACAACAAAGAGCTATGCTTCCGACTTCACAGTTTACAGCATTCATAGCTGAGGTAGTCCTAACACGTTAATGAAAGAACTAACACTTTAGCCATGGATATTTTATCCCTTTTGAGCAATTTGGAAAGAACACCTTCCCTGTACCTTCTAAGGCTTCCAGTCTTACCAAAGTGCAGATAGGTCTGGCATTCCCAAACAACTAGCCACCCTAATCCCCAAAACAATGCAGAGAGGTTTCCTGTCTCTGGTGTTTCTTCTGGAAGTGTCTTGGTTTTGATGAAAACTCAATGACTCATCCTTTCACCCCTTTCTCTTCCCCTGGGATGTGACAATATCTAGGTGGTGCTACTATAGCTTATAAGTTAGCATTTTCGGTGGGGATTCGCAAACACTATTGTCTCATGTCATCCAGGCGAATCACAGAGAATAGGGAGTGAATCACAGGAAATTAATGGTAAGGGCAGACACAGAGTGTGTACATAAAATTGTGAAGTTCTCTTGTTTTTCTCCTCTCTTCTCAGTTTATCTTAGATACTACTTGCCACCACATTCAAGAACACTAGCTAACTCACATTTTATGATAATTTATCATGCTCCTTCATATACTCACATTTTATGATAATTTATCATGCTCCATTAATTTATATGTACCATGCATGTACATGCTATTTTTGTCCTGATTTATTCATTACTTTGCTTCCAACATATAAAGTACCTGGTAAACCACGAGTACTAAACAGATATTTGCTGAGTGAATGAAGGTCTCTTTGCATCTCACACAGGTCCTATCAGATATTCTTGTGTAAATGTGATGTTAACGGAGAGGGAGAAGAGAAGGATGCAGGTTAATGAACAAACAGGGCCTTTGGTGGCACTTTGATGGACACTTCTTAAAAGTGTTTCTGTATTTAATCTTCTAGTTATTGGAAAAGCAGGAAAACTTAGTTTTCTATGGACACAAAAAAATTAAGGTAAGACCATCCTGAGTGAAAAATAAGCATTTTGCTGAACACATGGGCACAACCCCTTCCTGTATAAATAACTGTATCTGTAGTTAGACAAACTTGGTTTTAAACCTTTCATCTTTTGCTATTGACAAGCTGCAAGAGCTTGATCAAGCTGCTTCCTCTTTTTCAAATGGGAAGTAGCATGCTAAACACCAGGCTAAACATTTCAAAAGGAGTCTGGCGTAGTAACTCTCAATAAATGACAGTTTCCTTCCTAGCACTCATGGTCTCCCTACCCCGCTTCCAATCCAGAGACTCCCTTGTTCTTCCAGCACTGGTTGTCAACACCATTCAACATTAACCAACCAGAGGAGACTCAGTGGTGAAACACCCACTGCAGGTCCTCCCCTAATGGTCTTGAATTTGGGAAAGGTTGGGCCTCCATAATACATGAGCTGGCAATGAAAAACCTAGCTTCTGCCTTTTACTTTCATATGGACTGACCCCCATCAGCCAAGTATCCTGTAGGCCATCAGCACTCTGTCAGAGCTAGCTTGCTCTGGTGGCAGAAAGTGCTGCTCGCTCACCTTCACTGGCAGAACTTCCGGAGCATTTGGGGTGTGATGTGTGTGTGTGTGTGTGTGTGTGTGTGAGAGAGAGAGAGAGAGAGAGAGAGAGAGAGAGAGAGAGAGAGAGAGAGGGAGAGAGAGAGAGAGAGAGACAGAGTTGTCCTGGAAGTTGTCACTTCCAGGCATGGAAAAGCCAGGACAGATACAGGGCCTAGGTTCAGAGACAGCCCTGAGTCAGTTAGTAGGGCTAACATACCATTTAGGCTGGGTTCCACTGTCCTCAGCAAGGACATACACCTGCATAGGCAAGGGACTAATGGAAGGACCAGGAAGGTCTTTTTCCTAGGCAGCATATACAGCACAGAATGATTTGGATTATAATTCAGAGTAGACAATAAGCCTAGCTTCCATGTCGGCCTGCTTTGCAGCAATTGCCTGGCACTCCATAGTGATCCTGATTTCTTAGAGGAAGACATTAAAATTACAGTCAGGAATCCCTGGGGACCTCATGTCGGGTAAAATCCAGGCAGCTCATGTGTTCTCTTAGCTTCTGGGGTACTCATTCCTCTGCTAACCCTGCCTGCCTGTATTTTCCAGGCAACAACAGCATTCTGACCTGTATGGAAGATGGACTGTGGTCCTTCCCAGAGGCCCTGTGTGAGCTCATGTGCCTGGCCCCACCACCAGTTCCCAATGCAGACCTGCAGACCGTCAGGTGTCGAGAGAGCAAACACAAGGTGGGCTCCTTCTGCAAGTACAAGTGCAAACCTGGATACCACGTTCCTAGCTCTTCTCGGAAGTCCAAGAAGTAAGTGGTGTTGATAACACATTTATGGGCTCTGAGGAGGGGCATAGTCAGATCAGGATACATCTTTGGAAGTGAACACTGGCTTTGCTGGACGCTATACCAATAGTATCTCATTTGGTCCCATGCAAAAGACACAAAAGAGTGTGTATGGCTCACACAGCCTACGTTGAGTCACAGCTCCACTGCAAACTAGCTATATGACCTCAGGCTATTTTTCAGTGACTTATTTTTCTCTGGCCTCCTATTTCTTCAGCAGCATTGTGAAGATGGTAAGTTACCACACAGTGTTGTCATGACATAGAAGGACTTGCAAAAATGCCTTGCACAAAGTACTTGTTAAAAAAATAGTCTGTGTTCACATCATTGTTTTACCGGCACCCATGAGAACATGCTGGAAGGAAAAGAGACGACAAGGGACTGTTAGGGATTGAGCTTTGTCCCAAAACACACCTGACTGACAAACTTCCTATCTTCCACAATGTTGCTCAATGAATGCAATTTTCTTCACTCTATTATTATTAGTAGTATTATTATTGTTATTGTTATTGTTGTTATTGTTAAGATGATAATATAATTATACCATTTCACCTTCCCTTTTATCCCTCCAAACCTTCACATATATACCCCCTTTCTCTTTTCAAATTCATTATTTCTTTTTCTTGCCATCCACATGTGTGTATGCACACACATATATACATACATACATTCATATATATATATATATATATATATATATATTCCTGAATAGATAAATATTATCTACTCAATCAATATAATATTACACATACATACACACATATATCTATTTATCTATCACCTATCACCCATCTGTCTATCTATCTATCTATCTATCTATCTATCTATCTATCTATTATCTATCCGCTTATTATCTATCTATTTACCTGGGGAAGACTAGTTCTTCTTCTCTCAGCATTCCTTGATTGCCTGTAGTTCTTTTTCTAGGGATGAGGCTCCTAAGCTTCCCCTTTACATTTAGCATGTCTATTGGTGTCATCGTTGTGTAGGTCAAGTTTAGACAGCCATATTGATGAGACTTCATGGTGCTTTTCTGTTATTTCTATGTGACAAAAATAAGACAGCAAATTTCTTGTTCTTCTGACTTTTATAGCCTTTCCTCCCCTGCTTCTGCAATGGTCCCTGAGCCATAGGTTCAGGGGTTGTATTGTAGATGTATCAGTTCACTCTGGGCTCCACAACTCTGTATTGTGACCAGTTGTGGTTTCTGTAATGGTCTCCACCATGCATGCCTCACACATCCCACAGACAGACAGAGGGTTATGAATAGCAAGACAATGTGAGACACCCTGATCGTGTTCAAGGTTCAAACTATGTGATCCTTGGAATGACTATTTTTCATCTTTCCTGAAGACGGGCCTTCAAGACTCAATGTACCCAAGATGGCAGCTGGCAGGCGGGAACTTGTGTGCCTGTGACTTGTGACCCTCCTCCACCCAAATTCCATGGTCTCTACCAGTGCACTAATGGCTTCCAGTTCAACAGTGAGTGTAGGATCAAGTGTGAAGACAGCGAAGGCTCCCAGGTAAGGCCACCAAACTCTGAGATCAAGGCCTCCTCCCCTCTGCTTAACAACTGCTGTCTCCAGGGCTCTGTCCACACAGCCAAACTTACAAAATTATAGTATCACCACTGCAGAAACTGAGAAGCAGGATTTCCAGTTTGTTCTTTTTCAGCTCTCTGAGCTGTGTTTTCTCTCCATGAGCCTATTTCACCCAGAGTCTTAGCTGTGAGAATTTTTTAAGCATTAGAATTGTTAGATATTTGCTGAGTAATAATTTTTTAAAAAAACTATATATGGCCTCTTAGCAGGAAAGATTGATTAGTTACTTGACTTTGATAGGAGTGACTGGGACTTTGAGCAGCTCTTCCCATTTCCTAGCAGCATCACTACTGACATTGTCCTTGAAACATTTAAATAATGAGGTTGCCATTATCCTTAGTCATTGATTGACCTCTGAAGCCTTCAGAGGGGACTTTATTAAGGTCAGAAGAACACTTCTGACCACAGTAGGATCAAAGGAGAACAGAAGGAGTCAGTGTGGGTTTCATTGTCATCTTAACCCATATGTAACTAAAGGATATATGTTCCTGCTTACCTCTATGGGAAGGACTCTGAAAGAACGACCTTCTTTGCCTATACCCAATCTCTGCTACTCAGCCAGATAGGGAGGGGGTCACAAAACTAAAAGGCAAGTCCACAGAAACCATATTTTCCCAGAGCCCATCACTTAGAGTTGATAGGCTAACCCTGCCATTTAGTGGTGTACAAAGATCACCAGACAGTGAACCTGGAAGATAAACATTCTATGAGTTGAAGTCTTTCCTGTTCATTATTTCTTAGCTCCCAAATACCAAACACTGCTAAACTAACACCCTTAGCACCTCTTTTTTCCTTTTCCAACATTTAAGCAATTCCCAGACCTACTCATTCTTCCCAAAATACCCCCAAAGCTGTTCCCTCTGTACCCAAGGCAACTATCCTAATAAAAACCACTGTGTCTTTTTTCTGGGCCACAATGCTCATGATCATGTATTTTCTTATCACTCCAATTCTCTGACTTCAAGCCCTTTTAAACCAGAATCTTTTTGTTTCCTTGGGATATAATCCAACCCTATTAGGCAGCATTTCAGATACCACCCCACTCTCAGAAAGACCCAGGTCCCCAACCCTCTCTGTGTTTATATCTTAAGTATTCCCATCATTTGCTCCAGACACCTAACTCCTCCTTGTATCCCCACTTCTGACAAGGAATTCCCCCTCCAACAGTCCTTTGTGCAAGCTCCTTCCACACCTGCACCTCTGTCACATTGTCTACTTACAGAAACAGCCACCCATTCTAATTTTCTGACTTATTTCATGATGGTCCTACCCAAGGTATGAAGTCTTCTACTGTCTCTTTCAATGTCCTCATGCCTTCAGCACTTAGGACAGTGCCACACACCTAGTAAGTCCCTAAGAGGTGACAGATTAGGAACCAGGTGCCCCATCTGTGAATAAGCTGAGTATAGTAGGCATTGTCTCCAAGCCCTGAACATCATACATTGACAGATGTCCATGGATACACTGGGGTGCTGGTGGTCACACCTGGGAACATGCCCATCCTCCAACACCTAAGAAGCAAGAGAGCTGGAACAAGCAAGGACCAAGATTACTGTTGCCTCTCACAGCCCAATCAACTTCCCTTTTGCTCCCTCACAGAAAACTGTTGCTAACAGTTATCCCTGAGCCAAATAATATTCTGGTCATAGCCATGTTATCAAACTGAAACCCAGTCTGCCTGAAGCCTGCCAAGTAGCTTTCATGGGCAGTTTGTATTTAAAGGAGAGGAAAATGTAAATTCATCAGAGGACTGGAGTGTTGCTGCTTGGCAGTGGGTGGAAAGGCTAGACTCAAAGGAGCAGGGTATGGCTTGTCAACTCAAAGAATGAGGATGTGTGTGCCAAATGGGCTCTTAACACAATTGACGTTTCTAGTTTGTACTAAGAATGAATTTCCTCTTCCCCCAGACCAAGGGCCTGAGAGCCAACACTAGTGTTCACCTCAGATTCCCTCTAGCTGCCTGTAAACACAGCAGAAATGCAAGGCCTGTACTTCTGGAATCCCACAGCTTATATGGAGCAAAGATTCTTAGCTTTCCAAACAAGTTCCAGATCCTGGCAGAGAAGGGTAGAGGCTACTATAGGGGAGAGTCACACACTCCCTCCACTACTACTACTGGCAGAATTGTAAAAAAAATTTTCACTTCATTGACTCATCCAAGAAAGCCAGTACAATACTTGCTAGATCTGTGTTCAAATGCTGACTTCACCACCCACTTCCCAACACAGGGACACATTCCTTAGCCCTCCAAGCTCCAGTTTCCTTGTGTGTAACATGGAAATAAATAATACAGCCTGCCTCACATTTATAGGTGGTAGCAGGGAATAGACATGGGTACACACGGAGTTGTGCAGTGCACAGGGCTGTCACAGTAAGCAGCCCCGATGAAGGTACAAATAGAGAAATCTTCTTTTATATTCACAGCATAGAGAGATGAGGATGCTGATGCTGGGTATGACCTTCCATAGAGAAGAAAGGCAACAGACTGAAAGGTAGCCCTCTACTGGCTAGCTCCCCAAAGTCACAAAAGTGGTCCTTATCCAGTGTAAGGATCCATATGAGCTACATGGAAACCTCCAATGGTCCTCAAATAAAACCTGTAGAATAAACAATCCTCTAGCCCTTCTAGAACTTTCTGTTATGATGACAATATGCCATATCTGTGCTCTGTCTCCAGTCACATGTCTCTGAAGTCTCTGGTTATAGTGTCCAAGTAGTTAGATATTAAACTGCACTTAATTTTACATAATTTTTTAAATGTGAGGTGTGCATGTTGGTGCATGTCATTAATCCATACATATGGGAGGTGGAGGCAGGAAGACTAGAAACTCAAGGCCAGGCCTGACTACATAGTGGGCTTGAGGCAAGCCTTGGGTACCTGAAACATAAGACCTATTCTCAAACAAATTATTTTACTTATTTATTTTTTTGTTGCAGTGTTTCACTGTGTAGCCCAGACAGGCCTGCCTTGAACTAATAAGCCTTCTGACTTGGCCTCTTCAGTGTTGGGATTTTAAGCATGAGCTAACACGACCAGTTCCATGGTTGATATTTAAATGTAAATAGCCATACTTAGACTCCCATATTGGACATTTTAGCTCTGACATTTATAGTGCTCCTGTCCCACTAAAACCAAGGAGGAAAGCCTACATAACCATAACTTTGCTTTTTAATGTGAGGATTTTTATGGGTTCCAGGCTGGTGTCACAGATTTCCTTTCATGCTGGTACCTCAAAGCAAACACCCAAAAAGAAATTGTCTCCCCACTTTACAGATGCAGAATAAAGGCATGTGGAGTCTACCTGAATCTTTGCCTATAACTCTGAGCTCATAGGTTGTATTGAGACTCTTCAGCCATACTTGTCCACTGTCCCTGGACACTTCCAGGGCAGGCTGGTGGCAAGGGCCGAGGTGTGCTCTCCAGACAGCTGGTGAGAAGTGCTATTCCTCTCTAGATTTAATGAGACTTAGAGGGCACTGGATGTGGCAAGAGATAACTTAGTCCCAGGACATAGTGACAAGCTCTGTAGGAGTGTTGCAAGTGATTAGAGGAGCAGCCAGTCTTTGGAGAAGACCAGGGTTTATGGCAGACACTTGGCACAGGAGAGGACAAAAGCTAAATGTGCTTCTTGTGCTGAGTAGTGCATCTAATAATGGGTTTCCAGAACTCAGCAGGAGCAAGAGAGGGAGGAGAATAGTAGAATCCCCAACACTCCCAGACTCTCAAGGGGAAGACAAAGGATGACTGTGCAGACATGAAAATATGGATCTGGTCCAGTCCATGTGGACTCAGCCATGGATGCAGAGTAACTCTATGGATGCAGAAACAACAGGTGTGGCTAGTGTCATATTTCAAGGTTGACTGTTCATCAAGCACTTAGGGAGCCTTGAGAAACTGAGAAAACTCAAGGAAGCACATGCCGTTACAGCTGGGCAGACACTCAGCGACCTTCACTGCAGCCCACTTAGTTTACACAGGAAGGCCACTGACATTTGGAAAGTAGAGTCACATAAGATACTAGCAGAGCCAAGTCTTAAACTAGGTCATAGCACAAGCCACTTTTTCAACGCATCCTTACATCCAGAATTGCTCATCACCACTGAATGGCTATTTCATTGTGTGATTGATTCACACAAATGCACTGGGTCTTTCTCTTCTGCTTTATGTATGGAGACATGGAACATTTTTGGGAGAGGGATGCATTTAGAACATGGTAGATCCAGACTTCCATAGCCGATGCTCATCCTGTCCTCAGCCACCTGGCTATGCCTGGCTTTGATGCTATCCCAACCCTCTGTCATGATTTGGCTAGTTTTTCTTTTTTTCTACCCATTTTATGGATATCCCCTTTGTTTGTATGTCCACCTTCCACTGTAGGAAAGGCACAAAGGTTCACAGTCAAAGGCTAGAACCTGCCATCCATTGACCCTCTTAGTCATTGCCTCTTCATTCTGGTTACTGTCATTTCTGGAAAACAAAGTACAGTGAGTTGAGTTGATTCTTAAGTTCCCTAGAGACAGTGAATGCAACTGGGGAAGTTAGGAGCCATGGATCAGGTGTAGCTCTGTGCATACATGTTAGGTCTTAATTCAATAAACTGACCACTTGTCATGATGACTCCTTTAGGCAGTAGACTCCATGCACACTCAACAGTTGAAGAAATTGAAGCACAGGCACATGAAGAAACTCTCTCAGATCCCAGAGCTGGGATATTGCAGACCTGCCATTTGAACCTGTGTAGTTGTAACCATAACCAACCATAGCAACCATCACTTGTTTTTTTTATTGTAGTGACCCTCAGTTTCCAGATTTGACACAGGATATGGTTTCTCTTCCACTCAGCAGTTAAAATGATTCTTTAGGACATTGGGCTTGACAGAGGTTTCAATAATATAGTTAGCTGCAAACACCTTCATCTCTGTGTGTTCTTTTGACTAGAAACAGTGGGTCTAAAGAGAGTGCAATTTGAATTTTATAGACGGAAACAAGCACAGAGAGGAATGCAGTTTCAGTGAAGGATGCTCAGTCCTCTTGTTGGGTATTTTACGTTAGCCAGTAAAGTCTTGTCTGGTGCTGGGATTTGGCTTGTGTGCTTGGAATTAAACACACCCAGTTTGTTTGGTTCCATGAAAACATCCACAGAAGTAGTGTTCTCAGATTGGTTCCTCAACTACATTCGCTCTTCTGTTCTCAAATTAGGCAGAGTAGTCTGCAAGGGTATCCTCACTGTCAGATGGTCGGCAAGTGCTGAGCACAACAAGAAGAAGCCACAGGAGAGACTGGAGTGTGCAGTAGTTTCAGAGAGATTGTCATTCAGAGAGAACAGCATCAACGTGTGAGGCAGGGAAAGCCAGGGAAGAGGGCAGGGAATGACATGTTCACTTGAGTAGAATGAAGGGCACACGTATATCTGAGAGGTGGGGCTAGCAATGTCTGAATTCCATACAGAAGCACTGGAGTGCTAGCCCACATTCTTGTCTTGTTCTGAAGGCTAAAGGCACCCATCTTAGCACATGGGTGCCATATTTTTAAGGCATATTTAGCCACAGAAAATTCAAGATGAGCAAAGGAGGAGGAAGAGAAGGAGAAAGAGGGGGAGAAAGTAAGACCAGGACTTCATGTTCCCACCTTCCACAGTTAGGCCTCCAGGACTTGAAACTCCCTGAGTAGATTCTAGTTAGCTCTAATTCATCCTCTGCTGCAAACCTTGCTCCTCAGCCAATTCTGGCCCTTGTAGTGCTGAGGTCTGCAGGCCTTAAGAGGCTGGAGGCCAAATGCAGCATAGTCCCAGGCCAAGGATCCAGGAAATTGGGGTCAATTTCCTACTCCCCTGAGGGTCCAGCAGAATCATGGGGCTTAGAGCTTGGGGCTCCAAGAGGGAGTGTCCAAGTTCTCTAATGTCCTATGAAGCTTCATAAACTTGTCACAAGCCCACAGCAAGCCATTTAAAGAGGCCCTATATGTTTCCCCATAACTACAAGATCAGATGGGCCGCATTCTCCCAAGGGCAGGGGTATTTTCTTGCAATAGTGCTCACCTTCTGCTGGCCCAGGACAGACTTCATCGTCTTTTCAATCCTGATTCCATGCAGCTGCTTTATCTTCTTACAGCCTACATCAGCCCTTTCACTTTTTATCTCACAGACACTCATTGTTGATTCTCTCATTCATGTGCTCACTCATTTATGCCTTGTATTATTCCTGGCTATTCATTCATTTGTTTCCTGTTTAGTTTAAAAAAAAAAAGTTTTCTATATATTCATCCCATCTTTCCCAAATCAACAAGTCTTGAATGAACAAAAGTAACTACAGAGAAGGAAATGGATAGACTGAGTGGCCTGTTACAGAAAGGCTCTGAGGACACAAGGATGAGTCAGGAAGTATCTGGGCCCTGCAGAACTTCTTGATCTATTGGAGAATGATAGTTATCCACTTGTTTTAGAGAGTCCACTCTCCTGAAGCCAGCATCTAAGATCCTGCTGTTTTCCTCTCCTTCACTCTTCCCTCAAGTCACAGAACAGAGACACACCTGCCTCAGCCATGCTTGTTGCACCATCTTGCATTTACACATGAACTTTTCTCTTCCAGGAATGGACTTCCATTCCTTTTCTGCCTTCTCCGAGCCCCATTCAAGCTCTGGTCTGATACAGTCTTGGATGTTGATTGGGGCTTAGAGAAAGGCCTATATTTTCTCACTTCACTCTCTTACTTACTTATAGAAGACTGATGAACAACCTGTTTCTTACACTAAAGAACTCAGAATAAAAATGCATATAACCCCCTCTGAACCCTCTTGGCGCCATCAAGGGCAGCAGTTCCTTGGAAGAGGAAGCTTCTTACCCAGGTTTCTTTTTCATTGTCTAAAAAGAAGGAAAGTGCAGTTGGTTCATTGCTACCTTTTTTCATGACCTCCCCCTCCCCCACCCTGACTTATGTCTTATTGTCTATATAAGTAGAGTAGTTGATGGGTTCCTGACTTCTCAATAGAAACAACAACAATCATAAAACAATTCTCAGCCATAATTACTCCAGTTGGAATTTCCCAAAATCATATTCTAGGAATTAGGAAACCTTGGAGATAGGCAGTCTGTGAAGACTGCTCTGAGGCCTCAGTTTGTCCATCTGAAAACACCAACAATATCCCTGTTTCAAGATGACCAAGATTCAGCTACTGGTAACAAGTCATTTGGAACACTGTTTAAAGCTGTGGGGACATGGCAAATTGTTTCATCTTCCATTCTGAGGGGCATGTCCCTTGGGCAGCTGGAGTCTGTCACATCCTAAGTATGTTTCTCTGGTGTACAGGGCCGTGGGAACAACATCATTCACTGCCGGAAAGATGGCACCTGGAGTGGCTCCTTCCATGTCTGCCGAGAGATGCAAGGCCAGTGCTTGGCTCCAAACCAGCTCAACAGTAACCTCAAATTGCAGTGTCCTGATGGCTATGCCATAGGTAAGATGGCTGTGCCATGGGAGACGGTGGCATGTGCATGTCCATCCCAGAGCCTAGACTAGTGCCTGGTGTGTTTCTGAGCATATATCCACGTGAAACCTGTCTGTCTGTAAGGGAGACAGAGATGAACGCAAGAGAGTCTGTCCTCCCACCAAGGAACTCAGGAACAAGGATCCTCATTGTACTGTATGGTAACATTATATGGTGGCCGAATGTGCACTGTTGTAGTACTGAAGAGCTCTCAGTTACCTGGAGGACACAGAAGTGCTCACGGGGAAGTGATGCCCACCCACACATTTACTAGACCTTGTCAGGTATTCTAGGAAGAAGAAGCTGAAACCAAATTACCAATGAGTAGGAAGCATGACTCCATAAAAGGATGCACAGTGGTTGTTTGCATTATGAATTATAAAATGTATTTCATGCAGATCACCAAAGAGCACCTGGTATTGGTCAAATTCTGGTCCCCAAAATGGCATCAGTAATGATCCTCTTAACAAACTTTAACAGATGAGAGAATAAAACCTCAAATGGGCAATGGACCTCACCCCAAGTCCTGAGGTTTGACCTATTCCAAAGCCACACTTCTCTCCTCAGCATCCTGCTGCCTCTGGAGGATAAATGGTTGTTTCATGTGTGTGTGTGTGTGTGTGTGTGTGTGTGTGTGTGTGTGTGTGTGTGTGTGTGTGTGTGTGTTATTAGCCAGCTTGAGAATTGCTTACAGTGAATAACAACCTGGGGTTTGCTTGGTAGAATCCAAGTTCTGGGACAGATGCATTTATTATCAGGCACATGGCTTTCTCTGGGGAAACTTAGAGCACATAGAATCTGACCTAATTTAAGGGCAATGATGCTGACCTCTTGAGATGATTCCCTAATTGACTGCCATGAAACCTCCAGGGAATTAAATGTCCTTACTCAGGGGCAATGTGATTTATAGGAATATTGCCAGGACTGTCTGAAATAGAAGGTCGTCTAAGCATGTACAAAGCCAGTGAGTTCTCTGCTAGGCATGCTGAGACTTGTCCAGAAGCAAGGCCTTTGGTTGGACAGAGAAGGTGCCTAGGGGCTGTCCACTTCTTTTTGAAAATGAAAACACAGAAAATCTGATAGCAAAGTTCATTGTCATCTGAATTTAGAGACAGTACTGGCACATTCTTTATGGTGCTGGCTCCTGCCAGTCTTGAAAGACACCAAGGCACACAGTTGCTCTCTCTGATCAAGATCTTACAGAATTACTGAAAGACTACAACCAGGAGAATTATGGAGAAATTGAAGGCTTTGTGGGACTACTACATAATCATTCTAAACAGCTGAGTCAATGAGTGTCTCTGGTTTGCAACACTGGCTACTTTATCCCAAGGCCAACCTCTGTCTTCTCCAATAATCCTGATGGTGTGTATGTCTCTATACACCTATGTCTGGGAACAATCTATAGACAAAGGAAAGAGTGTACAGTGGCAATAGTTATTTACCCAATTGGGGATTTTATGCAGCTAAAGAAGGAAGGAAAGGAAATTTCTATGATACCATTACTGTGTTTTCTTCCTGTCCCTTTAAACACATATCCCATGGTAGTATGGATGCTCTTCTTCTAGATACAGTAACTCCAGATGCTCAGTCAGTGGGTGGGGGCCCCTTATGGAAAAGCAGAGAGAGAAAGGGGCAACATGAGGATACTGATGGAGACAGAAAGAAAGGGGGGACTTTTCCCTCTTCTATTCCTTGTTTCCCAGTGGCTATCATCTAGCTCCAGAAAGAACCCTACCCAGGAATCACCTTTCCCTATGGAGAGCGTTTTGGATAGAAAACTTGTATTAGGGTAAGGCAAATGCCAAATTTGTGGCTGAAGACCCACTAGGAGTCACTCTGACCCTCTTTTGGTTCTGTCACAAGCGAACTTGGGAGCATGTGTGGCTGTCAGGAGCTCCAGGGGAAGTCACTCCCTTCCTGGGAGGAAGAAGCAAGGGCCTGGTGAAATCACCACTCAGTGATGATGCCAACTATGGCTAACATGGCACCACACTGCAGTCTGGTCCCGAGCTTGCCATGTGGGAGAGGTGCCAGCAAGAAAGGGCAGGAGAAACAGGGAAGAAGAGAGAGAGAGACAATGTCAGAGAACAACCAGATTTTCCTCTTCCCATCATGCCTTTTCATCCTCTCTTGGGACTGACTGCCTTTGTCTATTATACAGAGGAAGAATCTTTGATTTTTTCAAGGCAATTTTATCATTCCAGCTTTGTTTCATCTTTGTTCCCTCAAAACTACTTTAGAGTAGTTTATCTCATGATAACATATACTGTTATCTTTTTTTAAAATCTTGTGTTTTTATTTCTTCTTTTTTATGTGGTCCTTCACTGGCTTGTTCAACTCTCCATTGCCATCTCTCTCTATCTGTTCCCTGTGTAGCTGTAACTTATCCATCACTGGGCCTGAAAGTGAGGAGACAATCTGTTTTAAGCCTTGGGATTCTGTGTGACAACTTAGAAAGATGACCTCTGTGTCTCTTGGCTCCCCCATCTATGAAATGGGTGTGAAGATACCCATCTTGCTATGGAATTGGAATGACTTAAGAAAGCCACCTGGCAAGAACAAGGACATCTCTTCTTCTGGACTCAGTATCCCTAGATTATGGTGAAAGTGTTCTGAGCATTGTTTTAAATGTGCAAGCCCACTTGCCCCTTGTTTAAATTAGTGAGTCTTTTAGATTGAATATTACTATGGTATTATTATGGTAATTACTATGGGATATTACTATGGTAATAAAGACACTGGATAAGCTGTGTGTGTGTGTGTGTGTGTGTGTGTGTGTGTGTGTGTGTGTGTGTGTGTTCTCACATGCATGTATAGATGTATGTATCTGGAAAGGGATGTTTGGAATGGCAGATTAAAAAGGATACTTACTTGAAAGATTTGGCTCACTGTTTCTACACTGAGTGGTATTCCGAAGTTTGAACACCATGGCAGAAGAATGACCTCTCAAACCAGGTCATATTCTAACACGCTTTGAAGTTGTGGGAACAGACTGTGAAACACTTAATTTTCAGGAGACCTCAGGATGTATATGTAAAGCAGAGGGGGCAAATTGTAGACAACTTGTAAATTCCTAACCAGAAAATCTTTAGAAAGGTCTTCATTAAGGCCTCCCATGTGCTCTAACTAGCCTTGCTGATCATCACTCTCCATTGACTAACAACTTGATTCACTCATTATCTCCTTACTACCTATTTTGCTCATCGTTTACTAGCTCACTCATCCACTATAGCTCACCTTCAAGATACTAGCTATTCCTTACTGAGTCTTTACATTGTCACTTCATTCAGCATTCATGGACTCATTCACTCACTCTTCTCCTCACTAGTTAATGCAATCATTTCCACATTGTTTCTTTTACTCAGTTCACACATTTTATTTCTTGAACACCTACTGTCTGCAATTTAAAGGTGCAGGCTCTGAACATAGCTAGAAGCAGGAACAAGGGCAGAGATGACTCTACAGGGTTACAAACTGACATGGAAGAAAGCCACTGATAAAGCAATCTCTAGGCAAATGGTAGGTGGCAATATGACAAATACCACTGAGTGCCTGTGAATGGCTTGGTCTTCCTTGAGCAAGTGGCATTTGTGCTAAGGTCTGGGTATCATTGGCAGTTTTCTAGTAGAAGGAAAGTGGAAAGAATGCAGAGAGGACAGGTATAAACATTCAGCAGAAGAAGCATGGGGAGTAAGATCATGCAGCTTCAAAAGTTTAGTTCTTACTAAGCCAGTTTCACAGAGCTCTCTCCCAGTGTCCTGGAGACTGGACTATGCTCAGAGATGAGTCAACAGCACCTTGTCTTTCCTAGGGCAACACCAACAGTGGAGGGGAAGCATGTTAAGGAGAAACACTGGAGTGAGACTCAACAGTGTCCAGCAGGGCTACTCAAGGCAGAAGTCATTCACAAAGAGTGTGTTTACCCAACACCAGAAGTGAGGGTAGACATCATGGGGCATTTGAGCTGGTCCTTGAAAAGCTGATATGATTTGACCATAAAAAGAAAATGTAGGGCAATTCAGGAAGATGAGGCAGATAGTCTTAAGTACAGGTCAGTTCTAATGGGCCAAGCAAGGCATCAAGATGTTAGGTGGGGAGAAGATTGACAAGGGGGCTGGAGGAGGTGTTCAATGTTGAAAAAATGGAATTGATTTGTGGTGGTGGTTGGACAGACTTTCTGGTACAGCCAACACATAGCAAAGATAAGCTCTGGATAATATTGAGTTGGCAGTTGCTAACTGGGTCAGAGGCAGGTGAATGGAGCCAAAGAGACCAGAGGTGACTCTGCTAAGGGAGTCCTCTGGGAAACAGAAAAAAGCAGTGCCTACTGTGAACATGGTGGCCATATGTGTTTGGAGATATGGCTGAGCCATTAATTTATCTTCTGCTTCCCCTCAGGGTCGGAGTGTGCCACCTCGTGCCTGGACCACAACAGCGAGTCCATCGTCCTGCCAGTGAACGTGACAGTGCGTGACATTCCCCACTGGATGAACCCCACACGAGTAGAGGTGAATGGCTAGGACCATTGTTGAGTTCTTACTATGTCTTGGCTCCACTCAAGTTCATCCCTTTGTGTATAGTATCTCATTTAATCATAGGGGACTTTTTCACAACATTTTTTTCAGTCCGTATTTTTTTTTTTTTAGCTAAACCTCATACTCTTCTTTCCTAAAAACCTTCTATTTATTTTCTCAACAAGTGCCTAGATACTAGTGAGGAAACTGAGGCAACAACTGCACATACGTAGAGGACATAGAGCTGGATCCCAGCCTAGTGTCTGCCTGAGTAGACCGTACTCATAAGGACAGGGCTGTTAGGCATCTCCAGCACCTTCCATGTAATTGTACTTTATGTTGCCTCAATCTCTTCCATCTGTCTCCGTGCTTTACTTATAGAATGCAATCAATATGAGATATTCAGGACAGGGAGCTAGTGGCGCCTAGTGTTTATGGAATACATGCTGGATTCAGGTACTTGGAGCTCATCACACAGGATGACTGAAACCTTATCCAGTGGTCTGCACTCATGGATATTGCTATATCAGGCATCCCAGAAAGAGGGATCAGACCTGATGCTTACTCTGGACACTGAGCATTCCATGGCGCCAGGAGGAGTGTCTGGCTTCTGGCCAGGTGATGGCAGATGCCCCGGAGTGGTACCTCTCCCAGTGTGGCCTCGAGGATAACCATTGTTTCCTAGTTTCTCACGTGTTACTTGACCAGTTGAGGGCTCCAAAAATGATTTGGGACCTCATCACTCTCATCTTCCAAGAAAGCATAGTTCTGAGGTTTTCATGGATCTCTTTGAGCACTGACTATTACCCTGGAGTTGAAAACAGGAAATAAGAGCAGAAGATGGGCAGGCAAGTTGCAGCTGGATCTCTATCCACTAGCCTTCCTGCCTGGGATTCTGGGAGCCACTGTCTGCCTTCCAACTGCAGATGGAAATCTGGATAGCTTGGTAGAACCTGATACAAGGTGTACTGTTTCTTAAATGAGCTGAGGGAATAGTTTCTTCAAGGGCTTACTCAGCACTCTAGGCATGGGGACTTGGCTCGATCCCTTAGCTACCAGAGTACCAATGTCCACCTCCCTCCTTGCCCTGTCTGTTTCTCTTCTCCTCTCTTCCCTGCCTTTACTTTTATAGTTACAATTTGATTTCCCTTAATCCTGCTGTTACTTTTAAACACTATTTCTGTCTCCTTTGCCATCTCTTCATCAGGTGCAGCCTCTCCTCTGACACCCCTACCCAAGTTTCTGTCTTTCTCTGTATATACACAGTATACCTTAATTCCCTAACATCAGGCTCCACTACATTTTCCATTCTTAAATCAATAAGGGGATTCTCCGTAAGTACCCCAGTGTGCAAGACTTAACTGAACACATGCAGCAGTAGCCACAGAGCCTGTTTGCATGGAAGACTCCCCAGGCAGGTGGAGGTGGCAGGTCAAGGTCACACAGCAAGGATACCTAACCTACCACTCAGGACTTCAAACTGGTAACATATTTCCCTTTCCCCCTACACTACCTCCCACATGCTCTTAAACAGAAGAGGGTCACCCCATACAAGAGTCTTCCCTGCCACTCCAGAACCACTTGGTTCCTACTTATGGCCTCTTTTACATACTAAGTGAATTCCTAGCTTTTCTTCTGAAAGCTTGGCACTAAAGAGTTCAGTTGTAATTCATTGTGAAGCAAACCCAGGGATTTGAAAGCCCACAAACTGCCCCCCTCCTTAAGTTGCCCACCGGCCTGCCTGTCACGCCCTTCCCTGGTTTGCCTGCCCTTATTGATGCTGGACTACCAAGAGAGCCATAACGAGGTTCAGACGTCCACCAGTCTCTGGAGGCCTCATTATACAAGAAGAAAAAAAAGTAGGAAAAGGGAGGGGGAAGGGCATAGATTGATGACTTCCAGGAATAAGGCAGCAAAGCTTGTCTCGGCTTCTCCTTTGCCCCTGAGCAGCGAGAGCTGCAGAAAGAAGAAGGCTGGTGCAGGCATTTCTGGGCCCAGGGAGGTTTCAGATGACTCCTAGGTCTTCAAGGAAGTGGCTCCATGTACCAAAGTGTAGAAGATGGTGAGGAAAGTCATTTAGCTCCCACTTAGCCACCGTTGCCTTAGGGTAAGAGTATGAGAGACCAGACTGACATATAATGGATGCGTGCTGTGAGCTGTCTCGTTTCCCATCCACTTCTGCCACATCGTCCCACCCGACAGGTACATACGCACCCCTATGAAGTATATGGATTCAGACTCCCATTGTTGCAGTGGAGGAACTGAAATCTTAGAGAAGGACGTCACCATTGCAATTTATTGTAGCCACCCCTGCAGCCCCAACGGAATGTAGAATAACAACAAAGGCAAGGCATATATTGATTGCTTACAGTAGATGTGCTAACAAGTGCTTTTAATAAGGTCTGTACACATGTGTGCACACTTACAGTTAGAGACACATGAGCTCTAATATTTGGCATTTGACCGTATATCTGGTGTAAACATCCCAAGGTAGGATGTCAAAGCTTCTCAGTGCCCATCCCTGAACACCAAGTTTTAAATACACAAGCAGTTGTGGTCCTTTGGATTTCATGCAACCCATGAGCTATGGTAAATAGTAAATAGTCCTGTAAGTTTACTTCTGTTAGGAATCTTGTCACAGACACGAGACAAACAACTAATAAAGCTTACTTGCCACCTTCAAGTTTCATGTTCTGGGACAAATCTTATTGTTTTTTCTAGGTTACAGTTTTCCCATTATCGAAATGAGAGCTAGGCATAGGTCAGGTGTTCAAAGTTCACCAGACAGGTGAGATGGATGGGGAAGCTAGGGGCAAAAATTGTTCAGTATGTTATTTTTACAGAAAGAAACATATTATTTTGGTATCTGGACTGTTTACTAGAAATATTTCAGAAAAACCAGAAGATAGCCAAAAATGCACCCAATACTCTTATATATACTGCCCAACCTAGGATAAAACTTGATTGGTGTAGTGAAAGTATCCTCATGTTCCTTGGTATGAAATGATATGCAACCATTGTAACATTTGGTAAGTTCTTATGCATGTATGTACTCATGAAACCACTATTATATCAGAATGTGAAACTTTCCAGCTGTCCAGGAGGCCATCTGTACCCCTGACAAGTAATGTCTCTATCACCAAGGCAACCAGTGTTTAGGTATCTATCAGTATTGGTTAGTGGTACTTATTTTTAAACTTCACATTATTGGAATCATAGAGTATATGTCTTCTGAGTTCCATTCATGAGCACATTTTAACTTCTATGACAAACAGGACTATGGGGTTTTTTGGTACTCTGTCTTTTTTCAATAATCCTTGTCATATACTATAAATTCTTCAGAGCTAGACATTTGTCTTGGAGACTTTTCTTCTAATTGAAAGCATGAGGGGATGCAAACTCAATGATAGACGGAAATGCCTGTAGCTTGATACTGAATTTGTTGTAAGAAATGCTAGTAATTGTAGGAAAGTATGGAAAACACCATTGTCATCATCAACATTTGTATCATGTGTGTATCTGTTTTGTGTGTGTCACCATGTATTTGTGAAAGTCAGAAAACAATGTTGTGAATTCTTTTCTCTCCTTCCACCTTACCACAGGCTCTGAAAGTTGAAGTCAGGTTGTCAGTTTCTTACAGCAGGCATTTTACCCTCTAGACATCTCAGCAGCTTCTCCCCATCCCCCACTGACATTGTTTTTAAAAAAGCTATTTCAAGATTGGGGTTGTTTCTAGCCAAACACAACAATGTGGAAATACAGTGTCATGAGGCCATATTTTCGTGTGTGTGTGTGTGTGTGTGTGTGTGTGTGTGTGTGTGTGTGTGTGTGTGTGTAATAAATATGGAGTTTTGTTAATGTTGAAATTTCTCTCTCTCTTTGCTTTTAATATTGGCAATTAACTTCAACTTTCTAAAGTACTGGTATGCCAAAGCAAACATTTCTGTGGCAGGAAGCTGCTAGCTTACAACCTTGGGATGAGATAGCCCTTTCCAGACTGGATATCTAGAATTATGAAAGCTTCACCCCCTCCCATCCTGAGGAGGGTCTCCGGTGTATTGCTAGGACATCCAGGAATGTCACACAGGAGAAGATGTATTTTCTATCCTCACCAGTACAGTAACGCTCCAAGTGCCTGTGTCTTTGACTTTTACAATTATTTTCAGAAAAAGAATGGAGGGGAGAAAGAGAAGAAGAGAAAAAACTAAAAGAATGGAAACTAAGGAAATAAAAATGACCATTTATGGACTAAGTTATATTATGTAGTTTGTTATTTTACTTTCATATCATCTACATCAACTTGTATCACACCCCAGTGTGATATCATATCATCACACCCCAGTGAGATAAATACTGTCATTATCTTACAGATGGAGCTTAGGGTCAGAGCCACTGTCATTGTCCAATTGTAATTAGAGTAGCTACATTAATTCCATTCTTCAAGACATCCAATGTGCACAGTTTGAAAATAAAACTATGTAGTGCATGCAGACAAAGGATACAGAATTCATTTCCTGCAAGAATGAAAGAAGCAAGGTGGGAAACCTTGCCTGGGTCTTAAGGTCAGAGGTGACTAGTAAGTCTAGCCTACTTGACATAAAGATGAAGATACCTAGTAACCCGAATGGCAGGCCATACATGGAGAAATGCCTCACGATCTTTGACTTCTCAATCACCAATTGACTCATTCATATATTCATTCATGAAACTGATTGTTCTTTCAGACAATTATTATATGTCTCCAACTAGCAAGTATTATTTAAACATTATGGATAAAAATGAATACACAGTGACTGACAAATAAAAGATATAAACAATGGTGTTGTGATAAGATTCACCCCTGGGAGGTCCTGTAAATCAAGAAAAGAGGAGAAGTTGTCAGAGAAGGAATCCAGGAGAAAGATCTTGTCCCTGAGTAGAAGAAGACCTTATTTGTCTCTTTCTCACCTGCCTTTGGTTCTTCTTGGAGCCACTCCCATTTTCTGGCCTTTAATTTTGGAACATTTTCCTCCTCCTACATTTGTCTCAGTGCCTTTCTGCCTTTCCAAACCCTGGTTTTCCCCATCAGTCAAAAGAGGAAGATACTTCATAATCGTAATTTTAGTGGTTATGAGACTTTGAAGAATGGAGAGTTTGAAACCTAGACTTTGAAATCACACGGAATTGGGTTTACTTGCTCATGGTCACTGCCTATGTGTGTGAATTGAACAGTTTAATTTCAAGTTGGCTCAGCTGCCAGAGACAAAATAATAGTTTTCTCAGATTCATGATAAGGCATCAGTGAGATGCTGTAGACACAGTGCTTGGAGCATTTTTGCTTAAGAGAGGGCTTTGTGCTGAGCATAAGGATGATGATGGTGGTGGTAGTGGTGGTAATGACACCACTCATATTTTGGTGGTGATTATGATGGTGGTGGTGGTAGTAGTGGTACTGTGACAATGGATATTGATTGGTAGTCTTGATGGATAGTTGTATTATTCACTTTTTGTTACTGTGAAAAAACACTGAAGTATACTTAAAGGAGGAAATATTTACCAATATTTACTTTTGCTCATAGCTTTGAAGGCTTTAGTCCATGACAAACTTGACCACAGACTTTCTAGACCCTCTATGTTGTAAATTAGTATATCATAGTGAGAATATGTGATGTCTCAAAGCTTCTTACCTTATCACAGACAGGAGACAGAGAGAAACAAAGGAGTAAGTCAGGGGGAAGATATAGACCCTTCAAAGTCATGCCTCTACTTCCTCAAATCAGGACTTGCCTCAAAAGTTTCTATTACTTCCTAGTAGTTCAGTAAATTATTAGCTTATCAATGAGTTCATTGATTATGTCAGATCATTCACAACTCAATCATGCCTTAAAACCCCATAAGCTTTCAAGCAAGAATTAAACCCAGGAGCTTTTTTGTTGGGTCTTCTAGTCCTCTTGGTGATGTGATGAAGGTAAATGCAGTTATGAAGAAAAGATAGTTCAATCTTCCTCGAAAGCCCTCTTACAAGACGTGGTATGAAAGACTCAGGCTGGGTCAGATGTCTCCTTGACATTAACAAGAACAAGGCTGACATTTGAGGAGCCCCAGAGAATCTCTCAATTCATGGTGCACACAGCCTAACCTCTCCTTCAACTCTCACTGCCACCCTCCTTTCTTGGTTTCCCTAGCACACAGAGGGGCCCTGTGGCAAACAGGTGGGGTGTGCAGCCTTGAGTAGCACTGGAAAGTCCAAAAGCCTGGAAAGATAAATAGGCTCATGCAGACAGTACAAAAGTTCTTTTCTGAACTCACGTCAGATAAACCTCAACTGACAGAATCTTGTACAGCTACGCCAACATACTCTTACAGAAGGACTAAATTAGCTCTCAAAAAAGCAGGGGGCAGCGTGGGTATTAAGTGCCTGATGGATTTTAACATTACTGTTTTCTTCTTCTTGAACCCTTACTAAATACTTTCCAACATCCCTGGGTTTGGGCTGTGAAAAAAAACTTTTGGATTCATAGAAGCAAGTCTTTTTCAAATTCCTCAGAGAAGGAAAGCATGTGGGCTTTTCCACTTGTCCCCATGACTGGGAAGCAGGGGAAGGAATACACATGACAGTACTGGCACCCCCTTCCTATGTTCTTCTTCAGATGGGTTCCATGCTTGCCTCTGAAGCAGTCATATGTATCTGAAACTGGGAACCACTCGCCAGACTCTTAAGTCCAAGAATCCATTCTTAGGATTTGTTCACCTCAATCTGTCATTAGAATAAGACTATGATGCTTTAAGGGCCCATTTCACATATGGAGTAACCAACATCATAGTAAAATTTTACAAGCAGTTCAAGTTAAATTTGTAGCCATACATGTTCTACTTCAAATTCCATGACTGCCCTGGTGCTACAGCAGTAATACCAACAATCAAGAAGTTGAAGCAGGAGTCTCTGGAATTTTGGTCAGCCTGGGATATGTATCAAGACCCTTTCTCAAAAAAGAGGGCTGGGTAGGGCAAAATACTATGAATTCATTTATCAATAGAGGGAGCATGGGGCTATAGCTCAGTCTACCCCAACTAGACACTATTGGCACTAATGTTATTCTGACACTCAAGAAGTAAGGAAGGCAAGTGGAGAAATTATTGTCCATTGGATAAAATCATCTCTACTTTGAAATTGATTCTTTCCTTCATTAAAAAAGAAAACTATTTATTGAGTATTCTCTGAGTGCCAGGAACTGTCCCAGGCAAGGAGATCCAATCCATGAAGTGCTGTAGAAGGGAGAAGAAAAGTTACCCTACTTAGTCTTAGACTGGGGTCATGTGATTTCCTGTCAGAAGCTTGCCAAGAAACTAATTACACTTTGGCTCCCAAATAAGTCTGCCCTCAGGGAGAGAATAGGATGGTCACATGCATTTCCCACTTTCTTGCCCATGTGACTGTTCATTTCTTAATTAAATTAATCAACTGGCACTGAGCCAGGAAAGCAATCCCTGCCCATAATATACTTCTATACTTCTAATGGCCGGTTCCTGACATAACTACCTCTTGCGGAACATCCAAGCTTATGCTATTTCATTTTCATAAAGAATCAGTTGAAATGTGCATGAAAAGAAAGGCTTCTATGGGAAATTTAAAAGGGGCTTTTAGGAGTTGGATGATTTTTCCACTCTTAATACAGTGTCACCTCCTTGGTTTTGTCTATCTTTCCTTGCTCATCAATGTTAAGAAATATTGACACACTGGATTTTATATGATAAGTTTAATTTGAGTCATATCTGGAGCAATCGGTGCTTTCAAATCCTGGTTTGCTCACTTATCAGCTATGGAGCTTAGGGAGTTTATACTACTATGACACAAGATTAATTCCTACCTCATGGCATGGTAGCAAGAAATAAATAAGATAATAATAAAGTAATTAGTGCCAAGAATGTACTCAATATAGACTAACTGTTATTATCATCATTGTAATTATTACTACTAAAAGAATACTGTGTGTGTGTGTGTGTTCTTTTGTGATTGTGAAAAGCACTATGGGGGAAGTGAAATGTTGACAGCATTCTTAAAGAGTCTTCAGGTGCCAGTGTGGCAGAGGGTATGTCAGTGAAGAAGAGCCAGTTTCTGGAAAACAAAAGTGTGTGCTACTTCAGGGCATTGTCAGCAGGCTCATGGTGCATTGGAAGAACATGATAGCAAGAAGGTCTTTGACTTCCTGAAGCTCTGTTTCAGAGGCTCATCTTGGGCATCATTGGAGACACTTGCTCTTTAGATGCAGAGGCACAGTCCCTATCCACAGTAATGCTGATTCATAAAAATTGGAAGCAGGGTTGAGGAGGTTTCCCTCTTAGTGGGGTCCTACAATGTTCAGATCAAAGTGATGCTCAGCTGTACTTGCAGAAGGAGCTTGTATTGGGAGGAGCCTTATTACATATCTTTCTCACACCTTTCTACTGTAGTTACAAAAAAGGGCTTTTCTGCTCTTGTTTTCTTCCCTACAATTCTGCTTTTCCTCAACCCTTATTCCCATCAGGGAAATAAAGAACCATGACACATACAAAGAACACAAATATTATTATTTTAATCTTCGGTCTCTTGTTATTGCAAGTACCTGGGTAAATTCTTCAGGTAAATACCAGGGTGAGGTCAGGAATTGGATAGTCCAAAAGAGGTGAGGTGGTTTAATGTGGTGCCAACAAAAAGCTGGCTTGCTCCCCAGCCCAAACCCACCTGATCCCTGTCTCTCCATCTCTCTACAGAGGATTGTCTGCACTGCCGGTCTCCAGTGGTATCCCCACCCTGCTCTGATCCACTGTGTCAAAGGCTGTGAGGTGAGTGACAAGAAGATATACCTCTGTTCAGAAGATGTACTTCTGGTGTTGCTATACTTTTGATGGTTACAGTTTACTAGACCTACTAAGCATTGTATATTTGATTCAGTATAGTTGTTACTAATGAAACAGAAGTATCGCTATATTCTACAGATGACAGAATCAACATAGAGAGATAGAAGAAACATACTAGAAAAAAAAGAAAGACAGTGCTAAGAATTCAGGCCAGGCTTTTCTTTCTGCAAAGCCTATACCCAAATATTATTGGATCACAGAAGCTAAGAATATGGTCAGTCAGAGACATAATTGCTATGCAAACCTGAGGATTTGAGTTCAGATCCAGCACTCACACCAAAAAAAAAAAAAATAAAAAACCCAGACATTATGGTATTTCTTGTAATCTCTGCATCAGGGAGGTATAACCAAGGGCATTCTCGAAGCTCCCTAGCCAGTCAGCCCAACCATAAAGTACAACAAGTTTGAGGTTTAGTAAGAGTCCCTGGGTCAACAAATAAGGTAGAGAAGCATTGAAGAAAGCACCTGACATCAATGTCAGGCTTTCACACATATATGCATGCAATGTATGTCCCCCTACATGTATATATGTATACAGGGCAACAAAATATATGCAAATAAGGCAACATAAGTTATATTTATGTAATATAAATAACATAGCAGCTATTTAAATACCAATCAAACATTTAACCTTTATAGTGCTGCATGAGGTAATTTTTCTTCTAAATTTCATTTTACTGATGACCATTACTTCTAGATGAAATCTGTCTTAGTTATTTACTATTTTTTCAGTCCCAGAGATAATCAGGATGTTTTTGACTGAACCACTAAATTTAAGTGGAAGATCCTCTCTGACCTTCAAAGTTTCTGTCTTCCCAGTTAAGCCATTCCCTGGGCTTGGAATGACAGAGAGCTGTCTCTGTCTATCAGTGACACTTTGGGGATGGAGTCAGCAGGCAAGTTCTTGGGATGGAGTTGTTTTTTCAAAGAAACGCTTCCAAGGAAACCAGGGCTATTTTCCTGCATCAATCCTGTCACTTCCTGAGAGGGTGCAACACAATATCCCTAACAAATGCATAGAAAGAAATATGTGCCCCTATCCTTCTCAGGTGGAGCTGAAAAGGAGACTTACAACCACTCCTGGATGGATATCACATCTCTGTTGTCTAAATAGCCCACTAATGAGACTGCAGCCAGAGGACCTCATTCATGTCCTTAAAAGGCTGTGTGAGCTAGAAATGCTCTTTAAATAAAAAGACCATCTAAACCCAATCACTTTTTAAAAGAAACAGATCTAGGCAACTGTCTTCTGGAGAATTTGATGGAATTCCCAAACTTAGGATGTTCCTAACTTGACCTGGCTCTACCTGATTACAGTATGAACAGAAAAATTAGGATTAGAGAGGAATGCGGTGGTCTAACTTTGTACAGTGTGATAGCCAGAGTCAAAACACGAGCCCAGATTTTCTGACTGCTATCCTGCTGTTTTTCTTCTCTTTTATCTACCACCTGCTCATATCCACTTTCTATAATAAACAATAGTGGCCACACATTTCTTTCTGTTGTGGTTTTTAACCTTAAATGTGTCTTTTCAGGGAAGGTATCATGGTAGTCTTTAAGGAATCCCATTCCTTCAAGCTTCATTCAGAATGGCAAAATATGGCCATGGTCTTGCCACTGTTGCTTCTTTCCATCTCTTTGAATCAGTGCTGAGTTTTGGGAAAAGGCATCTTGAGTTACCTGAGAATTCATTATGCTGAGCTGGCAGTCTAGCCATTCAGTGTGACAGCAGAATTTGATCCTGTCTTTGACTCAGCATTGAAGCCAAGACCCTCTGTCACTGTCAGGCACTGAACCCTGACATTGATGCTTATCACCTTTACCCTTGCAGGTACCTCTCAGCCTCTTTGGTCCTTCTTAGTCTAGTGCCCTTCTGTGTCTTATCAAGGGATAAAAGGATGCTCATAAGAGAAATAAATGCTGGGACCAGAAATAAGCTATATAACCCCAAGTGTCCAGAGCAAGTCTAGACACTTCATAGAAAGGAGCTCTGGGTCCCATCTCTCTGTTCAAAACCATGCCCATGTCAATTGTATGCTCATTTATTCAAAGCCTGTCTGAGAGCATTATGTGGCCAGTTATTTTTCAAAGTTCTGGGTACACAGTTTCATGCAAGTTAAAATAGCAGCTATGTCACTTGTCACAGAGCCACCTATGATATTTTTTCTCCCTCATATGTCTACCCAGTATCTACTATTCCTTTGCCCATTTTACTAAATATTTGCTGACCATATATTTGACATTTTTTGTGCAAGTTGTACATTTTTCTGGGAAATTTAGGGTATAAAACCAGAAGAAACACATCCGACATGTTGAAAACATATAGTAAGAACAAAGAAGACAAAGATGAAAATCTAAGATTATGCTCCAAACTGTATCTAAAATGAGTAAAAGAGGTTGTGGAAACATAAAGCATTCAGGGACCACTAGAAACAGTATAAGGATTGGTCAAGATGATTTTGACCTATATCATAAAGGATGGATTTAGTTTGTCTGAATGTCTTATTATTCAAAATACTAACTGGATATGGGATAAATCTATACAGCAAGATTTACCATGATGTTTTCTATCCCAATTTTTTTTCCTTCAACCCCACTTAATAACTCCTATCTGTGATTGTGGTATCCACTAAATGTCATTTCCTCCAGGACTCTTTCACTGAGCAATCTTAGACAAGATCAAATGCTTTATTTACTGTAACAGCACTGAATGACTATTTGATTAAAGACATTTTCATTCATACATAAGTTCAAGATGGATAGGGTAGATGTGGAAGACTGGATGAATGGATGGATGATGGGTAGATGAATGATTATGGTTACAGGATATGGCACTCCAGGAAGAGATCACATGGGAAAAACCAACTACTCCTTTTCCAACCCAGTATTATTCATTTTGGGAAGGGACTATGATTCACCGTCACTAATCTGTCCACATACTATATGAAAAAGAATTCAAATGGAAGGGGCTTATGCTTTGTTGTTGAATGTGAATGTAATCATGTGTTGACCATGAAAGTTACATGGTAGAGTCATTCCTCAACATGAAACCCCTCTCTTTCTATGTGTGTTCTCACACACCTGAATTTAGCACTTAATTAACTCCAACTTAATAAGTTCTGTGTTACACTGTAAATGGGAAATAATAAAACATGAATTTGGCACAAAGAGTTGCAGGCACAAGGGCTGTATGGATGAGAATTTGAAGACATATGCAAAGCCAGTCAAGCAACAAGGCTTAGACTCCATATGAACTTGGTTCTCCCCAGAGCCAGCCAAGATGGGAAGGAACAAGGGTCATAGGTGAATCATAGGCAATGTACTGAGACAGCACATCAGCACCTTAAGGCAGGTTTCTAGGTAATTAGGAGACACAGATGAATTGAAAACTGCTTGGTGTTTTCAGGGTCTGAAAGTATCCTACCGTTATAGACACTTAAATAGACACATAACATACCATGTTGATAATGCGAGCGGAGATACACACACACACACACACACACACACACACACACACACACACACACACACACACGTCATCAAAGACACTCCTAGAATTTCCTCAGATCCTTGGGATTCAGGTAGGCAACAATGCCACTCTATCTTCCATCACTTTTGGAGTAACTCAAAGTTTACAGAACTCATTGAAGAAAATAAGTCAATGCCAACTGGAACATTACAAAATGGAGAGTGGAATTGGGGAAACATAGAAACAAACATGTTTAGATCATAACCCTTTCTTTTTTTTTTCCACTCTGATTATTACCAAGTTATTTTGTTCCCCTTATTCTCCAGGCATTGGCCTATGAAGTGGAGATGATCATACTGACGTCACATTTTTAGCGAAACAGTATAAAGAGGCCTGCAAAGGCATCAGACACAGTAGATCTATATTCCTGTTATGAAGGCCACTATTAATACACACATCCTTCATCCTAATCCCCATACATTCATACTTTTCATGTTTGCAATTCTGATAGTTTACATCCAGATTCCTAATTTGTGTATACATGATTTATTCAATTAAATAAATATTAAGACAGAAATGTAAATTGTCTTATGTCTTAAAATAAATTGTCCCTTCTAATTCAGAAAGAAAGCAAGGGGTATATTTTGTGTTTTAATTTTCATACTACAGCAAACAAAATATGATTCTCAGCATAGCCATTCTCCAGCACGGAAAAATATGGCATATGAAAATGTTTATAAATGCTAAAAAATACAAACTTACCCAAGGGGCTGTTAGGATTGGCAGCCTAATTGGCTGATGATAGAAGTTTGTAAGAAGATGAGTGACTGCCAAACAACCATAGAAGCCTCAGTGAACTATTGAGAGCAGCTCCTTCTCATGCCATGATAATACCAAAGCCTGATTCACTTTCTGTTCCTCTTCGAATTATAGCCATTCATGGGAGACAATTACTGTGATGCCATCAACAATCGAGCCTTCTGCAACTATGATGGTGGGGACTGCTGTACCTCCACAGTAAAGACCAAAAAGGTATGTCAACATCAGTCTTCTCATAGCTGCCACCACCTTTGCGGCCCTCCAGCCTGTTGACCAAAGTCTCTCCTATAGGCTAGAAACCTTGTTGCTGTGGCTATGTTAGTGTTCCATCTCCAGGCTTACCATCACTCTGGTTTTTATTCCTTTAGTGAAGAGTGAAGTGCTATCATTTGCTGGGTACTGGGTGGCCTTTGCAGAGGTGGTTTTCAAAGGGTAGTGGTTGTGCATAGAAGCAGATACACAAAAGAGCAAGATGTTTAAGAACAGACTGGACAGAGGAGACTAGGCAGAGAAGTAGTAGCTACTGCATAGTGAGTAGTAGCTACACTGCAACAGCAAGGAAAGGAGAATGAAGGTGTCAAGCACAAGGGCACTTGAAGCAAGAGACAAGCTTGTAAATCCTAGAGAGATATATATTCTAAGTGATATAGCTAAAGCAGAGGGGAAGAAAACACAAGACACTGTCAACTAGGACATCTACAGCCTTCGAACACTCTATTATGTATTTGGTTTTTCTACCTGTGGAATTGAAGGTGCATGAAGGGCCTTGTCTATGTTTGGGGAAAGGGTTGGAGTGTCATTTTCTTGCTCTGGCATTACACACACACACACACACACACACACACACACACACACACACACACACACACACACACACACACACACCGCAGTGGTTCAAATATTTGTAGTACAACAGGAGCATTAGAGTGAGATGTTCATCAGCCACCCCTGAGGAGTGGTCAGCTCTGTTCATTTCCTGAGAAGAGCTAAGACCAGAATAATTTGGGGCTCCAGTTGAGAGAGGGGTAAGAAACCTTGGCAACATGTCCTGTAGAGCATTCATGTGGCAAATGCACCCATGGCAAACACTTCCTTGTTTGTAGCCGTCTACCATCTGAGACAAGAGATCTGTCAATCTCAAAATTGATCTGCTAAAATATTTCATCATGAGGAACTGGGGTCTGAGTTACTAGAACAGGAAAAGAAAATAATTTAACTGACAGTTGAGTGTTTAATGACTTTCCCACACTGTTTTCCCTGGTCATTAATGAGACACTGAAGCCATGAGGAGGGATGATTTGTGCCAGATGGCAGATGAAATGATATAAGGTACCTGGCTCCCAACCTAAACCCTTTGATATGGTGACACCCTTAAGAAAGCTGGTTGCTTCTCAGCCTCACATTGCAGGGATGGATGAGCACATGTCCCAGTCAGAGAACTGTTAATGGCTGACAGATAAGAATACTGGGGTTCTCTGGAATCCAGTCAGTCCTGAGTGGGCAGTATTTTCACAAAACACCTGACCTTTTGTGGTTTTATATTTTTCTAAAACACTGAAGATACATGTTTCCTGCTTAATAAAAGAGCATAAAATCAACTTTCTGTTAACAAATTGTATCCTAAAAATGAAAGAATATATATTTTATTATTTGGGAAGTCCAGAAAGAAAGCAACAGAAGAACATACTTAATCTTCTCCAGCCTGAAGAAAACCATGCTTACTTTTTATTTTGAGTATTTTTTATTGTTCCATACACTTTTATAATGAAGTTTAGTAATTTTTACTCTTCATTCCCCTCTCACACCACACTTATCCATTGAAACCCTCCTTCTCAATGGCTTTCTTGCTGTGTGTGTGTGTGTGGGGGGGGGTGATCCACTGATTTAATCGGGGTTTCTTGCCTGAACATGGATGGGGATTATTTACTGGAACAAGGACACTTGTCAGTGGTTATACCACTGAAAGAAATGAGATTCCCTTCGGAGTGTGCTTTATTTTATGTGTTTTGTAAGGATAAAGCCATATAAGTCTCTATGAATCAGTGAATTCCCAGTTCGAGGTGTAACTTCTGTTGACTTGGCACAGGAAATTGCATACATGTGAATGACCTAACATCTCAGGTGCATTGTGTGCTATTTCTTGTTTATTAGTCAATTGTGATGTGTCATGTTTGTGCTATGTAACCATTTACTTTGACTCTTGTCTTGAATGTTTGGGTTATTTTTATTTGCATAGTAAGTACTTTCAGAGCTCCAATTGTTCCCTTACAAAATCATTCCTAGGACTGAAATTACTAGGATTGAAGGTGTAAGCATTTTTAAGATTCTTGATGTTTCCTTTCTAATGAATATAACCTGTCATAATTCATGTTTTACCTCATCAGAGTAGTTTGTTTCTCTGTTTTTTGGAAAATGAATGGAGGTGTATTTTTTATTTTAAATAGAAATTTCTGTAGAATTTCAACCCTGTGTGACCTCACCAGTTTGGCAGAGAGAGCCTCTGATCAAAATAATTTTATACTACTATAATTTATTATTATATTATTATAATATTATATTATTATAAATATTATAAATATTTATAAAATATTATAAAACTGTTTTTTGGGAGACTTCTTAAATGTATTACCTTTTTTGTTTTACAGATTATTTTGCAGGGGAAGATGAAGTAATATGACTGAGATGTAGATTCCAAGTTGTTATAGTAATTTATTCTCTCTCTCTCTCTCTCTCTCTCTCTCTCTCTCTCTCTCTGTGTGTGTGTGTGTGTGTGTGTGTGTGTGTGTGTGTGTGTGTGTGTGTGTGTGTGTGAATATCAGTCCTCATTTGGCTCTCTGTTCCTGAGCTGGGTGTTTCTGTAATAATTTCAGACAGCAGGGCCCTAACATAAACACTGTTTCTTCACTAAGGAGTCCAGAGTCAGATCTGTGATGAGTTTGATTATATTTCCTTATCTTTTGTTCTCTCATCTCTTTTTCTTTGGATGTGTCTACCTACAATATAAATGTAGGCTAGGATTTTTTCATTAACATCTACTTTGTGCTGCTCCATCTTTCCGGATGAAGCAGTTTACTGCATGGCCTTTCTTTTCCCAATGAGATAACTTTCCACTGAACATCTTTTGTGGATGAGGCTGTGTAGCCACAGTAGGAGCCAGATAGACACAGTTCCCACCTCTTCGAGACCTGTCTGTTAGGGAGCATGATGAGAAGCAGTGGGCTAGTGACAGTACATTCAGTTGTCTTTCTGAAAGATGCAGTGAATGAAAGAGGTAGGACTTCAGGGAGAACAATTCCCTGAGGATATGTATTTAGCTCCAAGGAGGAGGGATGCACCAGTGCAGGTTAATGTGTTTGGAGACAGAATGGTAGTGTTCAACAGTGTTTAGTACTTTTCAAAGTCAAGAGTCTGGAATGAAGAGGAAAAGTATGTACCATATTCTTCTAGTGAAATTCCCCAATGTGAACCAGGTGTTGGTGGCACAGGCCTTTAATCCCAGAACTCTGAATTTGAGACTAGTCTGGTCTACAAGAGCTTGTTTGGAGGCAGGACAGCCTCCAAAGCCACAGAATAACCCTGTCTAGAAAAATCAAATAAGTAAATAAGTAAATAAACAAATAAATAAAATAAATTGCCCAATGTATCTCCTAAATAACTCCCAACGTCTTGATCCATCTTTGTATATACCCAGCTACTCTATGCAGTAGACTGGCTTGTAAAGGGTGATAGGCAAACAAAACCAAGGATATCAAATATGGAATTAAGTCAACATACATGCAGGACTACTCTCTCCTGGACTCTTCTTTTTCTAAAATTGCAGAATCCTTTACAAAGTACCCTGTATTTCCTTCATCTACACTGTCTTTCCTTTCTTCTGTATTTATTTTATAGATATAAATCACTGATGCTGGATTCTTTTTTTAATCTTCATGTCTATAGAATAGACAAACTACCTTGGGCTCCAAATAATTGAGGCTTTCCCAAATTTACTTGATCAATGATTGGCCAAGTTTAAATTCAAATACAGTTTTGTCTGCCTCACAAGTCCTGCTCTTTCTTCAGCATTGGGCTGAGTCTCAGAAAGTCAAAGTACCTGTGGAATGGGACCTTGCTCTCAATACACCTTGGCATGGCCCTCCCAGATTAGGTTGGAGACATTTTATGGTGAGTGCAGACTGCCTGGGAACTTGGGTTTGGGGACCTCCCGGTGGCAGATGAAGGCAGCTATCCCAGAAGCAGCCTTGCCCAAGTATCCCTAACATACTAGAATGCCCAGCTTGGGGGTTATTCTGTGTATGCATGGAACAAGAGAAAGGGCTACTCCTGTCTCCATCTTCCCCAGTAAGAAATCTCTTAATGGAGAGGAAAGGCTTTCTTGAATTCAGGCCCCTGACCTTATCTGTTATGTCAGTTTCAGTCTCATCTATATTCTTGGCCTCTATTAGGGAAATTCCCTTTCTCCGAGAAACAAGTGTGGTACTCAGAAACTCAATGACAGCACAATTGAGTGCTGCAAATGTAAGAATGTGCCTTATGAGGATTTATTACACACTGAATTGTGGCAGGCATCTCTGTGCATAGTCTTTCCAGAACTGTCTGCTGAGAAAAAAAAAAACAGACTCAGTGAGGTCAAATACGAGGACAAGGTGACAGAGATGTATGTGGGATTAGGATCCCCTGCTTCTAGACAAGCTGTCCTAGTGAGTATTTACTGACAGTCAACTCTGTCATACATAGTGTTAACTGCTTTTCCATGTCATTTCTTTTCACCAGTACAGTAGCTCTGTTGTAGGTGTTGACAAAATTTAGACTTATAAAGTCTAAGTTCCTCCAACCCAGAGCTGGCAGGTCTGACACACAAATCTACAGTATTTAATGAACATGTCACCAACTACTATCATTTGTGACAATCTTTCAATGGGGTTGTGACATGTCAAATCATCCCGTGCTTCCTATAGCCACTGTCTTGCTTTACTTATATCCATACACTCTAGAGCCATGGTTAAGATAGACTTCTCTAAAACTAGGAGTTTCCAGCCCCTTGTCTCAGTGTAATGTATTTCTTCCATTCTTCTTCCTTCAGCATAGACACTATCTCTTCCCCACATCCTCCTCATAAAATGGCCTATGTGTACTCTTTCCATTCTTCCTCCTCTATCTGTACAATCTTGTGGAGTAGTACTCTGCTTGTTAAGATGTTGCCTTATAATTCTTGTTGGAACCACAAGCCTCCAATACAGAGCAACTCTCCATGATGATTGCTCTCATGTTATTTTTTCTTTTTCATAATAAAACCATAGAGTTTTAATAAGTTAATTTAATGAGTTCATTCTAAATAAGCAGGTGTTAGAACTGTGTGGTAAGAAAGGACATTTCCTTAACATATTCAAAGTCCTAAGACCTGTGGCTCTAGTTACTTTCATGTTTTAGGTGACTGTTGTAAGAAAAATCTAGGAAGTTGGGTGTAACCATAAATCTTTCCGCCAAGCTGCCCAAGCCCCACCGCCATGTGGGAACCCAAAATAACACATAGAGATTAATATTAGGTACAATGCTGCTGGCCAATGACTAGGATTTCTTATCTGCTAACTAAGTCTTAATTATCAACCATAACTATTAATCTATATATATTTTATAAGAACTTATTTTATCAGATGCCAGAGGCAGGCTTCTTCTCTTGCCAGGATCACATGGCAGCTCCACAGAGAATTGAGGAGGAGGAAGAGAGCAATTTCCTGCTTGTCCCTGCTTATATTCTGAGTCTGCCTGTTATGTCACTTCCTGCCTGGATCACAAGACTTCTATTTACTACATTTCCCAGAATCCTCTTTGACTCCTAATCCCGCCTAACTTGCTTCCCTATTGGCCAACAGTACTTTATTTATCAACCAATAAAACAAACATATACACAGAAGGACCTCACCCATCAATTGGGCTATAGTATAGAGTAATTTTCTTGAAGAATCCAGACAGCCAAACTTGCTCTTGGTTCCTATGTCTTGATATTTCAATGTCTGAGGACATGTATTGGGGTTCTTAGGTGATGTTGTCAACCAGTGGGAACTTCAAGGCTCAGAAGGACAGGGAACATAGAGAATAAGAATATTTCTGCACACCATGGCACACCCACATGAAAGCAATACCTGAAGGGCACCCTTATTTGTTTACTAAGTCTGGAAGGTATTAAGTACATCTCTTTTCTTCATAAGTGGATTCCAATTTCAATGCACTTCACTATTTCTTGTCTCACAGTAGGTGTTCAGTACCTACAAAGTGCAATGAGTGAACTAATGATAATCCTTGTACAGTGAGTGAACTAATGATAATCCTTGCTATATGAGAGATACTGTGATAATCCCTGTGTAATAACTGGCTGGGCCCAATCCCACTAAGATTATCATAAGGATAAATATCTAGACACTAGGAGAAGTGTTGGTGACAATATAGCAAATGAGGAGTGTTAACAAAGTTTCCTAGAATAGGCTACATAGCAGATAAGACATAAGGCATCCATAGGCTTCAGGTGAAAGTTTTAAGAAAGGAGCAGACATAGGAGGAAAGGAAGGCAGAGCTTCTTTAGCAGAGAGCACAGACTATTTCAGGACCCAGACATCAGTTAGGGTATGGGTGAGGGTGAAGGAAGTCACATCTCCCTTTATAGAGCCAGATCAGAGCACAGAGGAAGCAGAAAGAAACATAGAGGGATAAGGCTTTTTCAACTTAAGCCAGTATCTGTGATCATTTTCCAAAGATAATAGGGAAACCCAGAAAGTGTTGCAAGCATGGCACCAACATAGAGGAGCCAAGAATGCTCCTTAGAAGGCAGGGTGTATGTGCCAAATGTAAAGGATTAGTAGCTAAAAACAAGCACCTGGCTAAGTAGAGCAGCCCAACTCTTTCATGCCTGGTGATCACACATATCAAAGGTTCCCTGGCTCCCTCCTGTTCAAGATTGGCCCTGACTTTTTCATGTGGATCAGACATGGGAAAGACTTTTCAATTTGTTCCTATGAGGAAATTCAATTCTTCTGTCTCAAGTGACATCTTCACCATGTCACTATCAATGTTAGTATTGTCATGAGCACTATCACATCACCATGACCAGCACCAGCATGTCCGTTATCACCATCATTTAATGAACACACATTTTATGGCATGCACTTTCCTAAATGTTTTTTCCTATACTTCAGACTTTGTATAAAGAACTCACCCTTGATATGACTCTTACTACCTCATTTTATAGAAAAATAAACTGAAGCCCAGAAAAGGAAGTGATTTGCTTGAGAGTATACCTTAAGTCAATCACAGGGCAAGAACTCAAACCCAAGTTCTGTTTCCATCTCTACTAGTAGATTTCCTTACTGAACATATGTATGTTATTCATCAACATGAAAACTTTACTTACACTTGAACATTCTACTCTATTCATTTATCATGGCACTATATATATCCCTCTCCCAAGAAACTATTTTTATGTGTCTTGTCTTCTACTTGCCTTGTTAGCTGTACACTGTACATTACCTGAGATTCAGGGAGATGGGGTGACTGACCTAAAGTACCATAGCATAGGGGTGACAGAACCAAAGCTTTCAGACTGTCAACACAACATATCTCTTGTTTTCTCAACACACACACACACACACACACACACACACACACACACACACAGAGAGAGAGAGAGAGAGAGAGAGAGAGAGAGAGAGAGAGAGAAGTGGGGAGAACATATTCTATTACCAATCCATTGAGTATGAGTCAGAATCCAGTCCTTGCCTGTCTCCCAGCCCTAGAGGAGAGCTACAGCCAGATCACTGTGGTCCTCTTGCCCAGGCTGCATTCCTGAGCCATTCACACCCATACATGAAGGGGTTAGCATAGGCAGTTGACCCAGATGGAGAAAACCCAGGCCTGAGCACCATCCTCTAGCCAGGAGGAAAAGGGAGAGAATCCTGCTTTGAGTCATTGATGCAGTCTTATTAGCAGAGCTTGGTATGAGACAACATAGTAGCGTGCTTACTGGGAATCTTCAAATATGATCTGGTGACCATAGTGTGTGGCAGATTTCTGTGGGAGGCCACCTGGAAGAGAAGCTGGTTAGGGATTCAGAGTCTGGCAATCAGGCTCATGGCTTTTACTGTATCAGACTGATTCTTATCCCTATGATTAGATTTTTTTCTTCTGCATTGAAATGAGTCTGACTCCTACTCTTCTTGCTTTTTGGGGGTCTGGGGGTGGCACTGAGAAATGATGATAAACACAGATGCATGTCCCTGGCCACATGCCAGCTAGTGACTCACTTCTTTGCATCTTACTTTCCTCTAAGGTATAAGTCAGGGATAGTAAGAATAGCTACCTTATTAGGGTTGCTGGGAAGCACTGAATGAGATAATGCAGGTTGAGATTAGCTCAGAGCTCAGTTCACCATAAGAGACAAAGATCTCAGAGCTGGTTTGTAGAGGAGCTCATTTTCTTTAACTCCACCAGAACATTGTACAGACTTTATGAAGGCCTCTGTCTCTCACATGGACCCTACAACTAACTTCCAAACTTCTACCATGGTCTCATTAATGTACCTGTATTTAAAGAACATGGTGGACACAAGAAACTTCTGGATTCCCTTTGGAGACCAAGCCTAGACTTTATCATATTTTAATTATATTTCCTACTATTTACTTTCAGATGTGTCTCTTAAAGAAATGGTAAAACCTCCAGGGCTGGTCTTGGTAGCATGGAGCATAGAGATCTCATTCAAACATAACCAAACCAGTGTGAGAATCACCTAGTGCCAGAGCTCTGCCTGCCGATGACTTTTGGAGATGCTCATGGAACTGAAGAGGATAGGAAAAGAAACAGGAAAGACAGCATTTTTGGGGGGAAAATCCGTGTTTTAAGTTCCCAGGAAGAAGGCATGAGCAACTTGGTGGGAGAGGGCTTGCCTAGCAAGTATAAAGCTCCAGACTTAACACAATACACACATATACACACACCCTATACTATCTATCTGGGTATTTTTCATGAGCTATTTCATTTGTCCTTCATCACAGTGTCAGAAAACATAAGGATGTACTTCAATTGTTACTACTTAATGAATTAGTTTGCTATGACTCCAGGTCTTGCCACATGTTCAAGGTCATGTCTGAGATAAGCAAGAGAGAGGGGCCAAGGTTTACTACTTCTATTTAAATTATTGCAAATATTTCAGGATTTAGAGAGGTTAATATTATGGAGGTGAAGAAAGGAGAGAGAGTGAGAGAGAGAGAGAGAGAGAGAGACAGAGACAGAGACAGAGAGACAGAGAGACAGAGAGAGAATCAGTCTAAAAATACATAAGAACAAGGAAGAGAAAGATGCTCTCAGAGACAATGTGAGCACTTGGAGACCCTGCCCAGGCAGGAGGCGAATGAGGTCATTAAACCCATCTGCGCAGATGGGGGACCCTCTGGGGAAAGTTCTAAGCAAATGTCATGATGCAATACGGTGAAATCGACTTGCGTTAGTTCAGCCTGGGACTCCAGCAGGGATTTCACTGCAATCTTGGGAAAGATGGATCGTGTGCTGGATGGGGAAGACACTTGCTCTGTTGGGCTTTTCCTACCACTTTCTAGAAAGGTCAGCCAGCCTAAGGTCACAGAACACATGACAGGATGTACTGGGAATGGGACTTTGGCCTTCCACTTTTTCTTATGTTAAAGTCTGTTTGCAAGAAAGGTTCTTCCCAGCAAATTTAATTCAGAACTTTTGTATAAAATGCTCCTTATTGGGTAACTTGGCCCCACAGAGGATATGTAAACTTGTTTTATGCATTGTTTTTGTTTCACTTTTGCCTCCCGAAACCACAAATACCAGTATGTGCAGAGAGCTATGTTTCTTTAAAAGATATGTTCACATCTTTCATTTAATTTGTTCATCAAGGTAGTTTTACTCATTAGATATTGCATTGTAGAATTACATTACCAAACTGTAATCGTAAAGATTTTTTTACCTATGTTGCTCAGCCCATGTAGCTTACTTGGTTGTTTCCGAGGCACAAAGAGAACTAGCTTGTTTTACTTTAAGTATCAGATAGATCACTTACTTTCAACAAAGAGTCCTCCTTTCTTGGTTTCAGTTTTACATTGATAAAAGCGCAATTGGTATAGAGTTGCAAAAGGGAATCAGAATTTTCTTATCTGAGAAGTGCATTGCCTTACGTGTAGCAAGTAGGTTTCCAAATGCAACATGCTATAATATTGACCCTGGGATTATGGAAAAGGTTAATGTAGTGCTCTCAAAAAGTAGAACCACGGTGTGACCTTGAATCTGTTTTTCAAATCTAGTTACTGTCCCCTTGCTCTTCATCACCAAACTGAATACCAGACCAAACTATCTGATCCATTCATGTTTCTCCCCCTGCAGGTCACTCCCTTTCCTATGTCCTGTGACCTACAAGATGACTGCGCCTGTCGGGATCCTGAAGCCCAAGAACACAGCCGGAAAGACCTTCGGGGATATAGCCATGGCTAAGGAAAGACAGGCGTTGTTCAAGATTTCCCAACGCCAGGTCCCGCATCCCTCTGGTATTGATTTCACAGTCTGCTGCTCAATGAAATGGCCTCTCCACACCAGGGATCCTTAGCACCCAACCGGTCTGCCTTTAATTTCACCCAGGAAGGACCAACTATGGGGCAATGAACTGAATCTCACCATGTTGAATGAAAGAATAGAATTCTATCCCGCAGTCCAAGATGGATTGCATACACAGCATGTAGTCCCAGAGCCTCTGAAAATTCTAACCATTTGTCACATGACCACAGTCCAAACCAATAACAACAAAATCATGTTTTGTATCAAGGAGTATGCACATCTGTGGTCAGTACACATGCATGCATACACACCCATACAAACATCTGTGTGAGGGCAGTTTTAGAAAGTAAGCAGAAAACAACTGGAAAAACAAAACAAAGCAACAACAACAACAAAAAAAAACAAAACACCTCAATCTTTACTTTCCCAAGTTCCCAGCCAACACTGTCCTTGGGAGAAAGAGAGTTATAGAAACTAAGGCCAAGTACTGAGAAGCAAATATAGCTCAGAGTGCGAGGCACAGAAAATATAGTGCATACATCATATGTAGTGATTTGGGACCAGAAGTGAAATGGTTTGTAACTATGAATCTTCTAGGGATCTAGGACCCAAGAATAGGGAAATATTCCAAGGTGTGCAAAGCTCCCCACATTTTCTGTTGCCATGGGGATTTTGTCCCCCACACCAGGGTGCAAGGCCTAGCTGGAAATGATTTATGACTGCAGAGTCAAGGTATCCTATCAGCTCCCTGCTTGAGGCTTGAGGTCTTCATATCCCTTCCAGATCCCACCCATTCTCCAGATCTTACCTTGGGACCACATTTGCTGCTATTCTTCCTGCTGCTCTGTCCAATACATTGAGTGCTCTTTGTTGGTAGAACTAGGTTAGAACAAACTCCATATAACCAAGTAGACTGCCTTAAAAGTCATTCATATTTTTCCAGAGTTCCTCACTTCTTGGCCCATCTTCAAGAGAAAAACCTTAATGGGCTTAAGTCCTTCAGCAGTAGACTTCTCATTCTGGAAAAGAGTTGAGGGATGTCAGATGCTCGAGCCCTTCCTGAGAGTTCAGAATGTCTGAGCCAGTGTTAGATTTTCTAATCAAGTGGAACAGTGTTAAACTTGGGAAATGCTGGAACCACTCAGAGGCTGTTGGAATGGTCAGGACTTGTGGTATTGTCCTTATCTCAATTCCCCCAGCTCTCTAGGCAACAGAAAGCTTTGGTCTTGAGATTCCTACTATTTCTCTAAGCAGATTCAGTTCCAAAACATCATGGATATGGGCAATGTATGTGGTATTCTAGGGAAACAGAGGAACATTGGAAAGCCCTGAAGATCCAGACTCAGCACCCAACATAGTCATCAGATTTTCTGTTAAGACATCTTACCACATTGATTGTTAGGCACCACTCCTTCCCCTCTCATATTTAGTCTGTAAATGTTAAGAGGAGAGTCACCTGTACATGGAAGCCAGCAATGTATGCATGGCTTCTCTCTCCCCCCTCTCTCTCTCCTTCTTTGCCTCCTTTCAGTTACCTATACATACCCTCTGAATTGATATGGGAAGAGAGTAACACAGGATGAGGTGTATAGAGTAGATAACTTTGATATAATTTGTGAAACATGGGGCTGGGAAACAAGGAGATAGGAGGATCTAAATGAATTGTATAATGTCAAGATGACAGTACATCACTTGATCACAAGTCTAGTGGGGATAACTAATAAAAGCAAAGTCTGGGACAGAATGCAAAATGCCAGCTCATGCACAACCGTCCCACATCTAAGGCATCCGTTACCAATCTAGCAAACTCCCTTTTCTACTAGGACCAACAATGACTTCACAAACTGTGTTTTCATATTCTGACCAATAGCATTTTCCTACTGATCAAGACACTTGAAAAGGTATCTATTGACCATCAGTGGTCTGTAATATCAAGAAATGTACCAAGGTGTTTTTCTCACAGATGGTTACAAATAAGGATACAGTACTTAGATTATGTAGCTTGTCCTGTAAGGCCTCTGAAGTTGGCATCTAGAATGGAGAAGTTGGCATCTAGAATGGAGAAGTGGCCACTTGCATGATGGCTAAGTGCTTTAGCTCCTCCAGAAGCATATCACATTTATATTTAGGGGACATCCCCCTGTAATTACCAGACCAAACTTTAACAAAATTTTTAAGAATAATTTTATGGGGCTTGGCCTGATTATGTTTAAATCTCCAGGGTCCTCAAACTTTTGTCAATTCTTTAGGCCCCTTTCTTGTCCAGCTATTCTGTGTCAGCTAGACAAAAGAAGCTAAATAGAGGTGATAGGAACAGCCCTCCCAACAACTTAATATGCCCAAAAGTAGTACAGAGACCCCCAAAGACCCAAAGATGACATTACTAATAGTAGGGTCATAGAAACTGAAGAAAGACAGTAAGAATTTCCCTTAATCCATCCAACCATCTTCTCTCTCACTGTCATCTGTCCTGTACTCTCTAGCTGAGCAAAACTTTCTGGAGGCTGGTTTGTAGTTTAAGATTCATAGACTGAAGTGGGCCTTTCCAGGCAGAATCCCATCCAGTTTCCTCCTTGCTGCCAATCAAAACTGCTATGAACAAATTCATATTTGCTGAGCCTATTAGAAAAAAGAGGCTACGCAATTGGTAGCCTGCCTCATGTCCACAAGGGCTGTGTAATTCATAGGATCTTCTCAGACTTTGGTGCAGGATAGTCAGCTGTATTTTCTCAATGCACTGATTCCCAGTTTCATTCTCTTCCTGAGAATAAACTCCTTGTCACATCCCCTCAGTCATCTGTTTCAGACAATGGAGTAATCAGGAGGAGGCGGGTTTGAAGCACTCACTGTTGGACGTCCACAGCATAGGGGCCCTAAAGCACTTGGGAGTTCTGCAGCTGAAGAAGTATCAGTCTGTTAGCAAGGAGGCAAAGATGAGGTGGACAGTTCTCTAGGCCCCATCTGGGAAACTGTTCCAAACCGCAACTTACTGTCTGCCTGGAGGACTTGCATTACCCCTACATTTTGTGCCAACAACCTCGTAAGGGAGTCGGTGTGGGAAGTCGGTCAGTCCTTGGGAAGTCAGTGTGGGTAGGTGAAGTGGGGTGTAAAGGAAAGGAGAGATTAATGGTCTTAAATAGCAGGCTTTTGGAAAAAGAGGGAATCAGCTGCTGCTTTTGGCCTTAGCACACTGGGCCACTGCCGAGACCATTCTCTGTCTTGTTCCCACTTTGGCCAGTGCTTATATGCTATTTGTTGAAAATAATTTTTTTGGGACAGATTTCAGCTACCTCCCTTCCAGGTTTGATTTCATTCAGCTGTAACTGTCAATTTGTTAAAGGTCTTACCTGTGTGATTTTTTAAAAGAAGTAAATAGAAGAAGAAATGAAAGAAAAAAACAGGAGAGGAAGGAAACCATAGTCATGTGAACAGTTTCAGAGTGTGTTTGTGCATGGATGTGTGCGTCCATGCGTGTGTGTGTGTGTGTGTGTGTGTGTGTGTGTGTGTGTGTGTGTGTGTATGTATGTATGTATGTATGTATGTATGTATGTATGTATGTATGTGTTTTTTTTTTCTGGAACTACTTCAACTGAGAAAATAAATAGAAATTGATGGTGACAAAGCTCTAAAGATTGAAATTAGTAGAAGACAATATGAATACAAGGAGCTAAAATGCATGATTAAAACCTAAGAATATGACACCTATTTTTATGCTTCCTCAAGGAGACTGTTTATTCTACAGATTGAATATGTAGAGATGACATAGAGATATCTCTAGAAGATGAAGAGTGGGGTTTTACGGCACTGTTTGATATTTTCTGTACATTGTTGTAGGTCCAGGAAATAAGGCGTTTTTTTTTTTCCTTAAGTTGTTTTTAGTGGAGCATTTTGTTCATTTTTGTTTTTGTTTTTGTTTTTTGTGACTGTCCATAGTAGAAGGGACTGGGGAGGGTTTGATATTGGTTTTTACCAAATGTTAAGGGGATAAACTGTGTCTTTGTCCTTTTTACACTATAAGATATTTGTATTTGCCAGTATGGCCCTGAGCTCCTTGAAGACAACACTCAGAACCACCCTGCACAGCTCAGTTGCTCAGAAGCTGCTACATGACCAGACAGGTGATCCCAATGGATTCTGAGAAAGAAAACAAGTCCAGTAAATAACTAAATAGAAAATGAGTTTTGTAAAATCCTCTTTTTATAATTTATTCAAGTTTGGCCAAATTCCTAGCTCTCATTTCCTTTGTAAGAGCAATGAAATAATAATCAAAACAGAGGTTTATGTGTCTGGCAGAAAGCTCCAGAATGCGTGACTCCAGGCATCAGTTTAGTCAGTGATCTTGAACAAGTCATCAAATCACCTGCACATTTGCCTCAGTTTCTCTAGCTGAAAAATGGGGATACTACTATTTACCTACCTCACCATGAGAGGACAGCAGATCACGAGGCTCTGAGGTTTTTAAATGGACTATGCAATCTCTTACAGACTCCACCTGATGCGAAGTCCACAGGTTATTTTTCAAGAATGCACAGGCCCATTGCCCTTTTCAGAGACAGGAGTGCTTGATTGACATTTCAAGGCACAAGGCTGGAATGCCTGGATTCCAGTCTATCTTAAGTGAGTGTACTGGGGAATAGTTCACTGTTTAGAGAATTTCAAGTTTTCCCTCTCTTATTCTGGCCTTCACCAATTCAATGATTTGATCAAAATCCAATGACTTCCTACAGTGTAAAAGTCAGACTGCTGTCATCTAGTTAAGATTTGGGGGGCATTGCCAACATACAGAGTAAGAGGGTCTGATATCTCTTCTCCAGTAGATTGCTCACTTCTCAAGCTCAGTTTCCATATCACATGTTTCATTAATATCAGCGATAACATTCTGAGTGCAAGTTGGACTTCTTAAACTTCACACCAGCAGTCAGTGAGGAGAACTATGAACAATTACTGAGTTGCTTTCTTGGGTCTCTATAATCAATAACCTGTCTGCAGATATCTATCTATATAATGATATTATATATAAATAAAAATTTACATATATATGCACATGTATATATAGCTGTACATATATGTGTGTATATATATACTTAAATGTAATATTTACAAAACTGTGATCTCGTCTAGAGAAAAATGTATTCATATTACAAACTGTTCTTCCATATTTATGTATCATATTATACCTTTTTATTATTGTCATAATTTTATTGAGGGTATTTCTAATTGTTACTATGTTAAAATCTGTTTGGCACCTTCTGGAAGCAACCAAAACATATGACTCTTCATTGAAGTGCTTAGAATCTGTTCTCATGAGAATTCTACTGGTCTACTGTAAAAAAAAAAAAAAAAACAACAAAAAAACCACAAAGAAACAAAAAATGAAAGAAAGGAAGAAAGAAAGAGATAGTGAAAAGAAAGATAAAAGCAAAGTAAACACCAAAAACTAAATACAACTCCAACCTTCTTCCTGTACCTCACGCGCAGAAATGTGCTGCTCTTGTCTTGGGTTTTGTTTTTCCTGTTTATGTGTTTTTATGGATCTAAGTTAAGTCTTTCAGCAATATATAAAATGTAAATAGTTAACTTTATTTATTAAGAATGTCATCTTTTTAATTTATATTTACACAATGGTTCATCTAATTTATTTTTTCTATACGGTTTTAAATACTCAGACATATTTTGCTGTTCATGGTATTTTTTATCCTCTTCTCATGGATTTGTGTTTCCATACTGTTCTCTCTGGTCTCAGTTAAGGTTGGATCTGACACACATACACAAAAATAATGTCAAAGACGAATATTTTGCCACTGTTGATTACTATACCTTAAAGTTCTATATTATGAAAATATATAATAGCTTGTCTGCTTCAACATGTTGTTGTGTGGTTTTTATCTATTGTAGAGTCTTACAGAATGGCAGTGTGTGTGTGTGTGCGTGTGCGTGTGCGTGTGCGTGTGTGTGTGTGTGTGTGTGTGTGTGTGTGTGTGTGAGCACAAACACAAATACACATACATACATACACACACATACACAATAACATGAAAGAGAGCATGTGGCTTTATAATTAAAAAATCAATGGAAACCATGAAATTGAATTTGATATATGCCAAATCTTCTACATAAGTCCTGAAAAATACATATATTTTGTACATGCAAAACCTGGCAAACATTATTATACATTGTAAGAAATTTCCACTCTGTATAACTAAAGTTTATACCACTTGTCATTATACATATTACATTATATATACTTTTTGGACTCTATCTTCATCAATACACTCTGAGAGTATTCTTTATTTTCAAAAGAAAAAAAAACCAGCAAAATGAATACAAAAGTATCACATCCTGTCTTCTGGGTATAACATGGTTATTGCAATCTTGAGCTCACTACAGATGCTGGTACTACACAAACCTGGGAGAAACCGGGTCCTTCAACATTCTATCAAGGATCAAGAATTGATGGGGCAGGTATGGGGCTGATTATGATGCCTCTCTCCTTAAGCAGCCACTGACAGTTCATGCTTGCAGGTGAAGAGAGGTGTGACTTTCTTCAGAGCTTGAGCCATTGGCAAGGTGTTCATGCTCCAGTAAATAACCCTCTACCCAATCTCATACAAGCAAACCTAATTAAGTAAGTCTGGGGCAGAAGTAAAAAGTGAGAGGACTAACTTGGAAAAAGGATGTCCTCAGAGACAGAAGGGGAACTAGATGATGAGGACTGAATTTGGTCACAATACAATGTATATGTATACAATTTTCCAAGTAATGAAATGTTAAAATAATCAATTAAGTAAGAAAAGAATGAATGCTTGTCATCCAGTCCATCATAGGAGCAGATAGCTGAGCTGGAAATATTGGGTTTTTCTATCTATGTGGCACATTTTATTGTTCATCAGTTACCAGCTAGTCAGTAGCTAGGCAGTCTTAGGAAGTTATTACATTGTTGAAAAGTTTCGTCTGTCTGTGAAATGAAAATAAAATATCAGTGTCATAAGGTTCTTTTGATTTGTTTTTGTTTTTGTTTTGTTTTTTGAGTCAGGATTTCTCTGTGTAGCCCTGGCTGTCCTGAAGCTCACTGGGTGTATCAGGCTGGCCTCGAACTGAAGGAGATCCCCTTGCCTCTCTGCCTCTGGAGTGCTGGGACTAAAGGTGTGTGCCACCACCACCCTGCCCCTCCATAAGGTTCTTAATTGCGTCATTTTTAAAAAATTATTTTTATTTAAATTAGAAATAAGCCTGTTTTACATGTCAATCCCAGCTCTCTCTCCCTCACCTCTTCCCCCGCCCCCACCAATGTCCCCATCCCATCCACCTTCCACTCCCCAGGGAGGGTGAGGCCCTCCATGGGGTATCCCCAAAGTCTGTCATATCATCCTGGGCAGGGCCTAGGCCCTCCTCCATGTGTCCAGGCTGAGAGAGCACATTGGCTCTTTTCATGTTGTGATCAAAGGTGCTTATGACAAGCATTAATAACATATCAGTTTTACTGTTGAACTTATTTATTCATTTATTTACCTATTCTTCTTCTTCTTCTTCTTCTTCTTCTTCTTCTTCTTCTTCTTCTTCTTCTTCTTCTTCTTCTTCTTCTCCTTCTCCTTCTCCTTCTCCTTCTCCTTCTCCTTCTCCTTCTCCTTCTCCTTCTCCTTCTCCTTCTCCTTCTCCTTCTCCTTCTCCTTCTCCTTCTTCTTCTTCTTCTTCTTCTTCTTCTTCTTCTTCTTCTTTGAGTCTTCTTTGAGACAGGGGTTTCTGCTTGTAGCTTTGTAGCTTTGTAGCCTGCCCTGGAATTCACTCTGTAGACCAGGCTGGCCTTGAACTCACTGAGATCCACATGCCTCTGATTTCCAAGTGCTAGGATTAAAGGTGTGCACTACCACCACCTGGCTGAACTTATTTTTTTAAATGAATAAGAGCAATGTATCTTAAACACATGATACTTGTATAGGTATTTCTATGACAGTGGCACTTTCCACTGAGCTGTTGGTTGGTAGTACCACGAAAAAGCATCTCAAAGTACATGTCTGTGTGCTGATGTTGAAATTCTTGAGCGTTGTACAAAAGGACTGTTTTGGGGACAGTTTGTAAGAACAAGATAATGGAAATCAGGACTACCCATAGTGTATTTTTGAAATCATTAAATAAAACACAATATACTGAGAGGCAGGAGGGAAGCCACTAATCAAGCAACAAAAAACATTGCTAAATAATTCCCTAGCCCATAACTAGGATTTGTTTGTTTGTTTTTGACACAGGATTTCTCTGTGTAGCCCTAGCTGTCCTACTCTATAGATCAGGCTGTTCTTGAACACAGAGATCTTACTGCTTCTGCTGGATTTAAAGGTATGTGCTGCCATGCCTGGGTCCATAACTAGTTTTTAAGGATAAGACTCCTGCAGCATGTTTTCTGCTTTGTAGTTATATTGAATTCACAATGAAAATTGAAGTCCCATGACTCATGTAATGAGTCACAGCAATCAGAACTAAGGATAAAAGCACAGCTTTTCTGAGGTTCAACAGAAGGATCCTCCATCCTCTGAGTAAAGGCTTTAAACACTAAAGGAACATGATTTAAGTTGAAAGTCAGTGTTGCTGTGGAGGGAACGAAGTTCAGGGACAACCTGCCCTGTGACTTTGAGCAAGCCCCTTGACTTTGCAAAGACAGGAGCTGGTAATGAGATCACGCAGGTGCTGGCTGTTATGAAGCAATGAGACCAGCAGGTGCAACCATCATCCTATGAAAGACTTTAAAAATAAGGCACAAGCGCTCTCAAGAAACCCAAAAGGACTGGGGAATTCAATGTTTGAAAGGGTAACGGTGGTACAAGTAGAGAATGCAAGAGTTGTGAACTGGGAGGAAGCCCCTATAAGCAGCAGTGGAAAAGCAGATATTAGAGCGATTAAGAGTGGATGCATATATATACCCGATAAAACACTGGGTAGTCCAGGATAAGCAATGATGACTGCTTATGTGAAAATGACCCAGGACTTTTTAAAAAAATTTTCCTGCCTCCTAAAATGATGTGATTAGAAAAAGTTGTCTTTGGAGTCTTGAACATTCTACAATTCAGAAAAATGGAGAAGGTGAGATTAGGTGATGAAGATTTGGAAAATCAAGAACTATCCTTCTGGGCATATGACTCAGAACATAGAGTGCCAACACCCACTTGGAAAGCCCTGGGTTTGATCTCTGCATTGCATCAAACAGTGCATGATGGTACATGCCTATCATTCAAGCATGAGGGAGGTAGAGGCAGGAGGATCATAAGTTCAGTGTTATTCTCAGATATATAGTGATTTTCAGGCCAGGTTGGAACATATAAGATCTTGTTTCAAAACAAAACCGAAACAAAATAAATAACTAAAGAAATGGAGTTAATGGTCTCACAAAAGGAGGATCATGATGAGGTCTTAATTGGGGGAAAGATTTGGGGAGGGTCTCAGAAGGGATCTGGGATCACACCTGGAAACACATTGTGTTATCCTGAACAATGCTCTCCCTCTTAGCTCTTTTCATTCTCCCATCCAAACTGGGGCGCCCTAGGACAACAATGAGCAGTACTGAAGTGTCTAGCAAGTACAGCAGGTACTCAGGAAATGCTGCTTACCTTTTCCTCTACATTCTATGTCTCTCCACCCACATCTCTGACTCTTGTAATAGGAAGGACTCTGCAGCAGGAAAGGGGGCAGGCAGGAGAGGACACTCATCTCAGCTCCCTGGGATTCACATGGAGAAAACTTGCATCACTTTCATATGACCAAGACAGATGTTCTGCAAGTCATTAAGCTTGCTTCCTTCTTTCTGAAACTAGACAAATCTTGTCTGCAAGCCCAAGGTATTGAATGGGTCCCGAGTGAAGACAAGTTTGAAAAATTAAAATCAGCACAAATCCCATAGTTCCTAGAATATGCTTCAAAGTGGTAACAAGAAAAGCAAGCATGGAGGAAGCATATATTTCTTTAATATGAGGAAGTGTATCAGTGTTTTCTTTTAATTCCAATAAAACACTGTTATTATAGGAATCACAAGACCCAATCTTGCAGATTAGAGAAAGTGAGGCTCAGAGTTATATACTGATTCGTTTTTAAAATAGCAAACAGCCCCCAAATCAAATCCTAACCGTCTTGAGATTTATACAGTATAGGCCAGACTTTTTCTTGTCATATTTTGAGTCTGTTGAAAGCAAAAGCCTAAGCTGATATTCAAATACCCCAAGAATGGAAGCTACTTAAGTTTATAGCAGCAGCAATTGATGGATAGCCATGGCAATACATGGTTAAAATGGATTCACATGAATCATCTAGGCTTTACCATCTAACTTAGAGATTAGCACCTAGCTCACTGGCACACAACATGTTTGTATATGTGGGAGTGTTCTAACTTGGAGAAGTCAACCCAGTGGGCAATGATAAATGATAGAGGCAGAGATACTAATGTGAATAAAACTTAAAAGAGTGAAATAAGGCATGGCTGTGCAAAAAGTAGCAAGTGTTAAGCTCACCAGATTCTAGGGTGAGAAATGGGACTAAGGAACCACACTGGGGAAGAGAGTTTTAGAGGTGACATCAGAGAGTTATATAGAAACCAAATTGCTAAATGTGTTTTACTTTGAGTTTTGTCAGAGGTCAGTAGTCAACACAAGGATTGAAGTACATGGAATTTATCTGGGTAGTGATCTTACTATGAACATTGTTGGGATAGAACCTTCCATCTTAGAGAGAAGCTTGTTAAGACATCCAGTGTTCTAAAGGGAGGGGAGACATTTCATCCTTCAGGGAAGTTCCTTAAGCTCAGGAAATGCACGACTCAAAGATTCCATGAAGTTCCAGAAACTTACCAGACACACTAGGTCTCCCTCCTTAAGCATAGATAAACAATAAAGAGGGCTGCGAGACACTCTCAGACAAGATGAACTGCCTAAAAGAAATTTAGACAAATTGGGACACCCAGAAAGGCTCTCCAACCTGTTAAGCTCCCTCTAACTTGTACAGCATGCTCCAGGTTTTCCACTCCCATGAATCATCCTCATGCCAGAGTAGACTTTGGTGATGCAGCTGTCTTGAGTCATTTCTGTTTTGGTAAGTAACTCCTGTCCCATATTCCAGTAAGTAACCCCAATAAAATTCATTGGTTCACCAAGATGAACTTCGGTGATATTTTTGCTTTCATCTATTATCAGTTCCCTATTCAGGGTGAGTAGACATTTTCTTATTTCTCTGTGGGAATAGTGTCACACAACACTTGCCAGCAGAGGAATATGTATAAAAAATCAAAATGGATTGAGAAAAAAAATGTATTTCATGGTACTAAAGTATGTTTTCCCTATGGAAAGTCACTGAGCATGTAGAATGAGAAGCATGGGGTACTTGTCCATTCTCCACCATAAGCTAGTAGTCAAGAATTTCCCTGAGGGTTAATCTAGCACATCTGCCTTTCATGTTAGTCGGCACTGTGAGTTCATGCCAACAGGAAAGGCTCTCAGAAAAAGTAAGATGGATCACTGACAGTCAGAGCAGCATACCTTTTAGTGGCAAGGAATATGGGCACAGATTTGTTGAGATCTGCTATAGCTCCAGTATAGCTGAAAACTATTCCAAGGGTGATAGGCAAGCATGGAGAGTTTTAGGGAAATGAATATCTTAAATAAATGTTAATTGGTATATAAACCCCTTTGTGTTGAACAAAGGCTACTGGGAAAAGCCAGGACTCAACAGGGACCAAACAAGAGGCCAGAGTGGTACCCCATATGAGAAATAACATGGTAATATTGGGCAGTAATGGAAAAACAAAACAGAATAATGACAAAAATGGGATAAAGAGAGTTACTTGAAGTAGTAAAGTAATAAATTTGATAGATTTAATTAAAAAATACTTAGAATATACAACCAGATGTTCCATGGTGTTTAAGGACCAAATAATAGCTGGAAAACTTAGGATATCCAGGTATGTGTGGTGGTTTGAAAGAAAACGGCACTATTAGGTGGTATGGCTTTGTTGGAGTAGGTGTGGCCTTGTTTGAGTCACTGTGGGGATGGGATTTATGTTCTCCTTTGCTCAAGCTGTGCCCAGTGTGGGAGACAGTTCACTTCCTGTTGCTTCTTAATCAAGATGTAGGTAGAACCCTTAGCTCCTTCTCCAGCACCATGTCTGCCTACATACTGCCATGTTCTGCCATGAAGATAATGGACTAAACCTCTGAAACTCTAAAGGAGCCCAATTAAATGTTTTCCTTTATAAGAGTTGCCATGGTCTGGTTTCTCTTCACAGCAATAGAAACCTTAATTAAGATATTAAGTTAAATTGCCAGCAATTCAGTTTTCAAAGAAAAGAAAAATGACATGCAAGGGAGAGTAATGTTATACAGATCTGGACGATTTGCAGGAGTTCTTTTAGTATATTGAATCCACATAAAACTGCCCTAGCATTCCCCAATATCCACCTCTTAAAACAGGAAACACCTTTTCCTTTATGGGTCACAACTCTCTTGAGTACTGTTGAAGCTCAAACCCTCAGAAAGTTGGAAGGACTAAGACATTCTCATCAGAGGTCTCTGGTCTCTTCCTGCCTGGCAAGTCTCTGACCTTAACATACATTCAAATATCCCAGAAGTTTCTAAGCTCCACTCATGACTTGCTTAACTGATTCTGATATAATGCCCGTGAAATTACATTAAAAAAACAAATCAGAAAAACTGTCCATGTGATATGATTGTTGCTCATAGATAAGCAGTGGGGCACAGTAAGAAAACCACAGATGCCACTATCTCCATCAGTCCAAAAACTGCTTATCTAATACATTACAGGAGAAACTAAGGCTTCCTTCATGGATAAAATAAACATGGCTTCTACCCTTGGGAAATTTCCTTTCTGTTGGTAAAGATAATGGAAGTGGCCACATATGAATTCCAGTATCAAAAACCAAGCCTTGGAAAAACTCAGCAGTCCTTTTGGTAACAATGTGATGCTCATGTGGAATTGCCATTATGTCCAGCAGAGGAAGATGAATGAAGGGAGTGTTCTAGACAGAAGGAGTCACCTGGACAAAGCCTATGGACAGAGTAGCACAGAAATTCTTGGAACATCTACCACATTGTTAGATAATTAATGTATTGTCTATGTGTGAGTAATTGCAGAGATATGATTAGAAAGTCCTGGAGGTTTCTTAAGGAGACAGCATGTGAGCTAAGCCTTGAAGAATTCCTGTATTATCATTTCTTCTTCCTGAAAATGACCAAGGAAGCATAGAAGATATGTTCTTTGACACAAGGTAATCTAGGAGAAGAGTATTCCTTAAGGGTAATTGCAGAGATTTGTCTTGTCTTATACAGAAAGGAATATCTCATTATGCTTAAGATCCTTGTACCATGAAGACTGTATTCCTTTTCTGGACTAAATCATGTTAAGGTATCATAGACCATGTACAGGAAGGAGTTGACTAGATATCCCGTTATCTCCAATCCATGACACACTTCTCTCCTCTCTCCTCTTTTTCCCCTCTCTCTGTTCCCTCTCCTTCTTCTCATCCTCTTCCCTTCCCCCTCTCCTTCTCCTTCCCTCTCTCTCTTTCCTTCTTTTTCTTCTCCCATTAACCCCAGAACACACACCTTGAAAATAAAATTTCCAAGAACCAATTACAAACCACTTTAAAAGGAGCCAAAGCCAGAATTTGTTTTTCCACATGTTCGGCACTCTATCTAAGACCATGAATGTAAACCTGGACATTTCTATTTACAGATTGGATTCCCCACAGGTTGCTGCAAATATTTCTCCCTGTTGATATTTTAAGATTTCCCACAAATCTTCTTGCCAACTGTTTTCATCTCAAGCACCTGCACACATCCACAAGGCTCCAATTGTTGGAACCTCATTCGCCTGTGAATTTAGGTTATCTTCAGAGCCTTAAGTTTGTAAATATGATTTCTCCCCCCCCCCCAGGAATACTGTTCTGGAAGTCTGAGCACACTTATCTACTATTCTTTATAGATTCCACCCAACTTACTAGGGTTAATTTTTTGTTTTTTCTAACATCCCTCTTAGCTCTCTATAGTCTTTTGCAAAATAACTTTCTTTAGTTACTGTAGAATACTATCTTCCCATAGCTCTGACCTTTAGATTCATGTTGTTGCTTTTCCTAAAAAACTCACACTTAATTATATCTAGTTAATTTGTTCTCCTTCTTCACTTCTTAGCTTCCATTGGCTCACTCATTTAATATATATGTAAAACCCTGGGGATGGCATAATCATTACTATCTTCATTTTACAAATAGAAAAAATGATGTGAGGAATTTAAGGTAATTTTTTTCAATGTCATATGGATGATAAAGTAAAATCTGGATTTCAACCAAGAAATTTTATTCCAGTTGTCACTAGCCACACCTGGCTTGAGAACTAATCAGTTTGAAAGCATGCTAGTCTAACCTGAGATGTGCTGAAAGTGAAAAATTCTGAGTGTGCTTCAAAGAACTTGTGCAAAGAAAAAAACACAGTCTCATTAGTAATGTGTACATATGACACATATTGAAATAACAATGCTTTGGCTACTATGACTTAAACAAAACATATAATTAGGTTACAACTCACCTCCTTCCCTTTTGGATTTTTAATTTGCATATTGAGTAACTTAAAATGGTACTAGTAGCTCAAACTTGGTATCTCTTTGGCAGTATTATTCCAAGTGATATTTAGTGTTCATCATCAGTGCTTACACACTTTCTCTTACAATCTATACTCCATACAAGCTGAATTCCTTTAAATTCTCTATACTGTCAAGACTCCATACATGTCTGGAAACACACACACACACACACACACACACACACACACACACACACACACACGAATCTCTTCTTATTCTTCCTGTAGGGAAGAGTTTAGATTAGGATGGTGTGTGTTCAGCTTCAAAATTTGGGTTAATGGTGGCTGTCTGACCTCAGAACTCAATGTTTCCACCTTCCTTAGCATTTAATGGGCTGTCATAGTTCATTGCATTGACCTCTCAGGACTGTGAGCAATACAGTAAAGCTACTGCTGCTATACATAGTACCTAACAGGTGCTTAACAGATACCTAAGTAGCATCCAACATGCTATAGCAGGCATTGGCAAACTTGACTCAGCATACTTTTATATAAAACAAAAACACCAAAAAGAAAAGCAGAATTTTATAGGGCCACAATCTTGTGTTCATCATTTCATATTCTGTATATAGCTACCTTACTAATGCAGAGATAAGTAGTGATGTCAGAAATTGTATGGCCCACATAATCTAAAACACAGTATGATCTTGTAATGAAAAATGTCTGAACTCTGCTGTATAAGACAATGAATATATTTTAGACATGCTTGTGGTTTCATGTCCAGACATCCCTGATAGGTACTCTACCTTTGGCACATCCCCATTTCCAGTATGCAAGAATACTGGCAGTGTCAGGAAATCTTCAAAATTCCTGTGCTCATCCACCCCATTAGTAGAGTATGCCACCGCTTTCAAAACTCTGTTACACATATCATTGTTATTATTTCAGATTAACAAAACAAATATATGATCATTTATGGGCCTTTCTTCTCTAGACTATGAAAGACAAGGATGATCCTTTCACTTAACAAATATTTTTTTAAGAGTTCAGTATACATTCCAAATAGTTTAGGAAGCCAAAAATAGAATGATCTCTGAGACAATGGCATATATAACTAAGGCCATACTGGATACACCTTCATCTTTATATACACAATGTTATTAACAAATGACTCCTCTCCTCACTGCTCTCCTCACCTTCATCAGGAAGAAGGTAGGCAGAAAAAGAAGGCTAAATACACAGATTCAAAGGAGACATGTAGCACTGTGGTGGTAGACTCTATCAGCATTAGTGAGGCTCTGGGCTTTGTCAGTAGCACCAGAGAAAAAATAAATAAATAAAAAAGTAGATCTTGGAAACAAACTGTCTCGTTTTAAAGTCTGGTTTCCCCAGTGACTCTCTGACATTGACCAAATTTCTATAGCTTTGCGTGACTCATCATACTGGTGTGTGAACTGGTGATAAGCATGTCCACTATGAGGAAATGCTACGTAGATGAAGTGATTGGCTGGTGGGAAGTGCTGAGGCTAGTGTCCAGCCTGTAAAAAACACTTTGTAGGTGCTGGCTGCCACTGTTTTCATTGTCGATGTTGGTGCTGGCACCATGTACTAAAGGGTCCTGACAGTTTTAGGGCCCTTGCTAATCAAATGGACACAATGCTACCTGCTCCTCTGCAAGGAATCTTATTAGAATCTTATTAGAGGCACAAGTGAAGAAGACTGACTGGAAAACTGCTCTCCAGATGTTAACCATACTAATGACATCTCCCAGATGTGCGTGACAAGCCATCACCAACCATCTGTAGGGAGAAAACATCTGGAAGCTTTGCATGCCACCATCTCAGCCTCTTTTGCCCTGGTGGCTGACTGCCCTCCTCCCACCAAGGCACCCTGCCAGTGCCAAGGTTGCAGTGAGAAGAATAACATTCTTGTGTTCTCCTTCCAGTGTGGAAATTCCATCTCTTGGCAGTTTCCATCATGTCAGAGTCGTACTGAGGGTCCATTAAAGCTTCTGTGGAAAAAGAGGAGGGTGTGGGGGAAGGGAGGGCATGGGAATCCTTTTTACTGGGGTTTTTACTAGCACTCAGATGAAATCTTTCCATCCAGTCACCAAAGTACTTATTGGGTCATGACTACTGCTAGAAGGTGATTTTTTAAAATTAGACCAACAGCAAAAGAATGCCTCATTGAGGCAAAGCACACATCTACTGTGACTTTTTTCCAGGCCTTTCCCCCCCTATTTGCTTTCCCAAACACAGCGGTGCCTGGTTTAGTTCTCAAAGCAGTTCTGCGTGTAAGGCTGAGTCTGCTTTGTAGGGAGTCCCTGAAGTAAGTCAATTCAGTTCAAAACACACTGATTTAGTATTAACTTTCTGCCAGGCACCATGCTGTCACTGAAGGCCAGGAAGTGACTGGAGCATTGTACTCACTGTCACTGGAGACTATATAGACTTAGGGAGACATGTCACATATCCTAGAACTTTCCAGCCAACTTCCATGTTTGGGATAACATGGACGAAAGTCTGTGTGCTTAAGGATCTCACAGGAAGAGCAGATGCCAGTTGTTACCTAAGCTCAAAACAGAACCTAGA